>NW_019416222.1:883254-952068 GCF_000390285.2 Anoplophora glabripennis | reverse complement strand
CCCTGTATATTTAACATGAAACTTGATTCAAAACCTGAAAGAGCTATCATTTTTCCATTAATTATGTACTCTTGTTTCATTTCGGTATCTCGATTTGTTTTCGAGAAAAATTGATTTAACGAACACTATGTTTTGATAATATGAGAAATTAAAAGCGAAACAAACCAAGTGTTTCTTCGTGTTATTACAACAATTAACAATAAAACAAATGGAATTCGTAATAATGATTTAAAGTCAGTGTTCGAAGAATCCACCGTTGACATTTACACACTTTGCATAATGATACAGTAAATAGCACTGTTAATAATTTCAGTTTCTTAATAAATAAAAAAAAATAATAAACAGCGACTTTAAAGAAAAATTATTTTGGATTCTATTTAACATTTCAGAATATACCTAAGTTATAATATTCTTTTTAAGAAATATTCCATATCAGAACGAGGAAAATATAGGATGTTACTAGAACTAGAGCGCTTAACCAAAAGTGTTTGGTTAAGCGCTCAAGGCGATTTTTTGCAGATCGTGTTCTTTTGAAATGTAGATTCACTTGTATCATTTATGCTACTCCATTCAAAAACACCCTATATAAATAAATTTTTTTTCTCCGATCGATAGCTGTCAGGCACTAAAGTGTCACATTTACTGCCTAGTCATTAGAATTATTTCTACTGCCACTAAATTAAAAATTAAAATTTGTACTTTAACGAAAGTTAATTTATAGTAAACATTTACAGTGAAATTAGAACAGTCCTTATCCTGTTTTAATAGACTCGGCTGCGCCTCGTCTTTTAAATACCAGCCTCGACATTAAATCTTGTACTTTACTGCCTAGTTAAACAAATAACAAAAATTTGGTTTGCTATCGATTTTGTAAAATATGATGTTTGCTTATATCTCATTTTGGCAAATAATTATAGCTACATACTGTATACCTTTTCTTCGAATAATTTACAGAAAATATGTACGATCGAAGTGAATGGAGCCAATGTGTCGCAACGTTTCAGAGCAAACGGCAACGTACCTCGCTTCACCCACGCCACGGCCTGCTCTTACGTAGAAGAGACTTTATCAATAAAGAAAACAATTGAACCTCCAGCTAGACTTGACCTTGCAGGGCCATTACACAGTCTGTTGTATTCATGGATTCATATAAAACCGTATAACGGGTACGACAACCGATTTAATACTGAGAATCGACGCGATATAAAATGAAGGATGTGATTATTGCTATAGTCTGGCCTTATTTATGAATAAAAAAAATGCAATATGGATTTGTGTTCATAAATATATTCAAGGTAAGTACCCAATAAAGCAAACAACAGGAAAGACAAAAGTATTTAAAATTTAAATCATGTGAAGGGTATTGCAGCATCTTCCGATCTTCCTGTTATTCTTGAAACGTAATTTAGGTACAAGAGAAAATACTTTACTAGATCCAGTCGTTAATTGCATAAATCGTTTCGTCGTGCAATGTAATCTGCTTCCTAAAGATAACGAAATTCTTAAGCTTGTTTCTATATGATATTTTAACGATACCAGCAAATATGAACCGGCCCCGTTTGACATTTATAAGCAAGTTATGAAGTTCTTCGATTGGATATTTTTATATTTTTCCTTGAAAATTATAGTCCAGGAAATATAGAGTAGGACACGACTTTTTGTTTCGGCAAGCTGAATTTATTACTATAGATGCTAAATATTATGTACAATAACATATTAGTTTCCACAGTTATAAAAATGGGACGGAAGATTGTTTACAGGCTGGTTACTTGTATAATTTTCCGTTCATTTCCACGAGAAAGCAGTAAAGTACTTTTTTTCGTCTTCAAAAGACCTACAAAATGATATACTTATATATTACTACATATTCGGAGAGCTTATGACGAGCTTTAAGTTAAAAAAAAAATCGTCAAGATTCGTTGAAAAACAACGGAGTTACAGACTGTCAAATATATTATTTTCAAGCGAATTTCGATTTTTTAACGGCAGGACTATGAATATTATCGTCATTTTTTTCGGAATCGCTGTCGTTCGCTTCCCCCACCCTTGCGCCGCGCCACGGCTCGCCGAAAAATCTAGCGACCCACTGACCTTTGACAATATTTTTTATGCACTTGACATACTTCCACAAATAAAATATTTTTATCTGGGAAAGTACTTGAGTTGCCGGATATGACAGTATTTTTTTGCCGCTACCAACCTAATTTGTTTGACAATAGGCCGTCAACTTTGACAGTCTGTAACTCCGTTGTTTTTCAACAAATCTTGACAATTTTAACTTAAAGCTCTCTTCATAAGCTTTCCGAATATGTAATAATATATGAACTATATCATTCGCGTGCATCGTATATTTCATTTTGCAACTAAGGCTAAAAAATAAAAAACTTTCCAGGTTGCAAATTTGAAATTAAAAGAATGATTTCAATGTATTATTATGAAATCTACCAAGAAAAAAATCGGTGCGATTGTAGAAAATGCTCGGGATCGTCCAGACTAATAATTAGTTAATTTGTTTATAAGCCAGATTTCGTGTGAGTTATTAAACAATGATAAGAAATGAGAGGATGCGATGCCAAAACGTTCTGGTAATAATAACGCAGTTTATAAATGTTTAATTCAAAAGTCATAAACAAACTTCTTCTGTTTATAACTTTTGACCCAATCAATATTTTTTGANATAAGGAATGAGAGGATGCGATGCCAAAACGTTCTGGTAATAATAACGCAGTTTATAAATGTTTAATTCAAAAGTCATAAACAAACTTCTTCTGTTTATAACTTTTGATCTAATCAATATTTTTTGACGCTCGAGGGCTAGTTTTGTAGGTATTTTGAAGACGAAAAAAAAAGTACTGTTTTCTCGTGGAAATGAACGGAAAAAAGTGAATTTACGTAAAAATTATACAATTAACCAGCCTGTAACAATCTTCCCCCCCATTTTTATGACTGTGGAAACTAATATGTTATTGTACATAATATTTAGCATCTATAGTGATAAATTCAGCTTGCCGTAACAAAAAGTCACGAAATTGTCATTTCCCAGCTCTTTTTCCTGGCCTATTACTAAAGATTGTTTATAGACGAAACAAAAGTTGTTAAGAGGTGATACTGATTCAAATTTTTCCATTCGTATCATATTATACCTTTATCACATTTTTGTTTATATCTGGATTTTTATGTAAACGAACAACAAACAGTTATCTTAATATGCGAAAACAAAAACAGTACAAGTGATTACATGTATGTACCGAACAATGTCGTCATATTTCTGAATAAATTATTACCGTTGTAAATTTTATGTCAAATTTAAATTCCACATTAATTTGTTATCTAGGGTCAGTGGCTTGGCAATTCTTTGTTGTTTCGAAATCTACCACTAATCTCAGAAATAATAATAATTATGCGAAATATGACTGATAAAAATGTTTTTATTTTAATATCGTCTATATGCAAAGATTATAATGCAACTACAAATATTCAAATTTTCTAATAGGCATCAACTTAGTCACTATTTTAGTTACAATACAACTTAAAGATATCAGACGGCATAATGAGACAAAAGTGAATTACGTCAATAGAGATTTAAACTTAAAAAAATTTGGCTTTTCTCCTATATCAATACATTCAAAGGAAAATCTGTTACTCTATGCAGGATTCAGGTATACACCTCTATACAGTAGTGTGGATAAAAAAAGTTTTCGACCTAAAAGGAGGAAACAAGAGAAGAAGGTTCTGATTTATAAAAGATAATAACAACAAAATTATCGAATATTTTTTGTTATCACTATTACTCGAATACGATTTTAAATTAACGGCGTAAAATTATATATGTGTTGATATTATTCATGTAGTAGGTGAATACACTCAAATGTTTTAAAATGTTTTGGCATTTAATTCATTTTAATGGAGTTATTTTCTATCACGCGTATTGTCACTTAAAAATTCCTCACATAATTCAAAAAACATAGTGAATTAAGTTATTTGTAGTGAAGCTTAGTAAGTGTTACTGATTTTAATTTGTTGTTTCCTCTATTTAAAAATAAAATATGCCACCAGTTAGACACTGATGCAGTGAAGCTGAGGCGGCGCAAATTGTAACTCTATATGAAGAAGGGTATAGACAAAAAGATATTGCACAACGTCTCAGGAGAGGTCAATCTACAGTATCGAACATTTTAAAAAGGTATCAAGAGACTGGAGATTTTGTGCGAAGGCCTGGTCAAGGGCGCAAAAGGTGTACAACAGCAATTGATGACCGGTTTTGATCCTTACTTCTGCCCGAAATCGCACATTGACATCCACACACCTCAAAATGAGTTATTAAATGTTAGACAAGTTAATGTTAGTTCGAAAACTGTTAGACGAAGATTGAAACAAGTAGGTTTAAAGCCAAGACGGCTTGCCAAAGTTCCACGACTTCTCCAAAATCACAAAACTCAGCGGTTAGAATTTGCCAGAACGCATATTCAGTGGGATATCGAGAATTGGAAAAATGTTCTGTTCACTGATGAGACTAGAATACAATTATGGAAGCCAGATGGACGAAATCACGTCTATAGAAGAGTTGGAGGACGATATAACAGCTGCAATCTCATACAGACTGTTAGTTTTGTAGGTGGCGGCATAATGCTTTGGGGAGGCATAAGTTGGGAGGGACGCACCGAACTCGTGGAAGTCATTGGACGAATGACCAGTGACTGGTATATCGAAAACATTCTCCAAGATCACGTTTTGCCATATATGCGTCACATTGGTTACGACAGCTTCGTATTTATGCACGATAATGCTCGACCACACGCAGCTGGCATAGTGACTAATTACCTTGATACAGTGCAGATTCAAAAATTAGATTGGCCGCCGTATAGCCCAGACTTAAATCCTATTGAACACTTGTGGGATCAACTAAAACGCCGCATACGACAAAGAAATCCTGTTCCAAATAATAGAAGAACTTCGACTTGCAGCACAATATGAATGGAACGCAATTCCTCAAGATTTTATTCAAACTCTAATTAGTAGCATGTTGAGAATGATGCAAGCAGTAATTAGAGCTCGAGGTGGGAATACTCGTTATTAACTATGCTCTATTATTCAAATCAAAAGAGAGTATTTGCTTATTTAAGTAACATTTAAGTTAAAAATAATTATCCTTAATTTTCATATTAGCATATTACTTTCTATTGATAAAGACTTAATATTCTCTACTTAAAATGTGTAAAATAAACTATTATTTCTTCTATAACGCGTTTCTTTCGGTAGCATTTACTAATAACTTTAAATAATGCGAAAATTTAAGTATTCGATAATTTTGTCCATTTATTACATATTTGATAACTGCCTATGTCTTCCCAATATAAGCAAAATATTTTTCAAGAATAACTTTTCTCGAAAAATCAAAGATGAAACAAAGTTCCGGCAGCATACACACATTTCAGAATAAATTTTTTTTTACTATGCACGTACATATCAGTCAAGTAAAATATTTATTTTACACATAGAAAAGGTCATACATAATAATCAAGCGCAGAGGTAGAGGTTTTTTAAAGTTGCAGTAAAGCCAATCGAACATCAACCGCAATGAATGTTTTTTCTCGTCAAACATTTCAGTCGTCTTTTTTTCTCGTCAAATAAATGACGGAATCCTTTATACTTAACTCAAAGAAACATTTATTTTCCAAAGTACAAATGTCAATAGATCGTGATCATCTCCTACACTGCCAAGAGCCTGTCACTTTTAGATTTAATACTCGTTAACCATTCAGTAACCTGAAGCTTACTCAATTTCAAATGAAAGAAAGGTCAATTGGTAGATTACTGACAACAATCACAATATCCAATCTAATATAACTTGGCATTAAACCGCATGATTTAAAATAAATGTCATGCGTTTGGTAACTCGAATATGCCTAGAAAAAAATGCAAGTGTTGTCGAAACCGCCTGGCAAGGTGTAAATATCAAGAGATTACACATTCAGATATAAACTTGATCATTGTTTGAACATTATAAAAACAAACTCCTGAATAAACATGATCGGATCGAACACAAAACATGCGACGTCTAATACAAACAAATGATAAGATTAAATTCGTGTGATTAGAGAAATGGACCTAATACTATTTAACGACGTGTTAAAGACGTTGCGCAAATCTATTTCCGAAAGTGATATTTATTCCTCGGGGTTATTCCTAACAGTAATGTTTATACTCGTGTTTATTTTGCTAGAAGTAACAATGAACGCAAAATATTTTTGAACAAAGTGTTCACTTTTACTCGAGCTTTTACTGTAGGATAGATAGTTTTAAATGCGAAGAAAAATTTTCACCAAATGTGGTAATTAACAATAAATATTAAATAGGATGGATTTATGTTCAAAGACCCAGAAAATTTCAGAAAAATAGGTCACACCGCTAATTCTTTGTATAATTATAAACAAAGTGATTCCGCCTGAAGCCGACGAAAGAGTATTATTTTTCGCAACCACTGCTTTCTGAACAATATGTAACAGTGAATATAATTTGAGATTATGGTGTATAAAAGATCTAGGCTATAGTAAAATACAAATCAGTGCGGTCATAGGACTAAGTACTTCTTCAGAAGATGATGGTGTTTGTTTACATCTGTTTATCGAGGTTAACGTGTTTCATTGTACTAGTAAAATAGTTTTCAATTTTATTTAAAAAAAAAGTAGTAGTTGTACCTACCTATCTACTTTAACGATGAGGTGTAAAAAACTCATGCACCCACAGAAAAGAGACTACTCCTTTTCAATATGGCAGACTTGTTCAAGGTAACAATTATTTATCCCCTTAAAACCTATTTATAAAAAAATATATGTTCTTACTCATTTGTATCATACTGTATATACGTATTGCAGTGAATTAAAGAGTATTAGACATTATTAAATGATATCCTAGGCATTCCACAGGCATTACAAGGTAATTTGAGGGAATTATTACGGCATAACGAGTATTAACAGGCATTTATAAGCATTTAATATGTGTATTGTATTTGCGCTAGTAGTTGTGGATAATAAAACATTATAAAGAGCAGTATTCAGAAATTTAAGAGTTTTAGATATAAAGTGGGTATTAGTGTAGATGAGGGGTACAGATGCAAAACTCACATTATCCACTCTTTAAAATTTTTCAGGAAGAAGGAATAACTGATTTCTCACTTTTTAAGTGACAAGGCTCTGAATTTTTTTTTTTTGGTATTGTATTGAACTTTAACTTTGCTTTTTAATTGGTGAAATGACAGCACAACAATATTTGACTCCAAGAAAGTGAATTAAAGTTTGGATAATGTGAGTTTTGACACAACTTTTTGGATAACGGTAGATTTGCTCCAAATTATTCTACATAATATTTTGTTTTAAACAAACTAACCTCAAACCTTAGCTTCAGAGCTAAACTTATCTTACTTTTAAACAGAAAACAATAAGAGAAGCAAACTCACATTCTCCTTAGGCAGTCGGCCATATTGGTTTATCGCTTTAAGCTTTTTTATTGGTGGATATGGATAATGTGAGTTTTGGCACCTTCAGATCATAGGAGAATGTGACTTTTGAAACAATTCACAGATTTCACAATTTAAAAATAAATACGAAAAGGTGAGGTTGTACCACTTCTAAATTTTAAAATGGTGTAGTTCAATACGATGAACAAAATAGCGTGACTAACTCTATTTCGAAAAATTATGGACAATAGGAGTTTTGCATCTATGCCCCTAACATATTATGGACCAAACAAAAAAAATGTATAGTTCGAAACATGTACATATCGACGTTTCATGCAAAATCCTATAGCATTTTCTGAACCTATGCCCTCGGATTGATTTAGGAAAATTTTTTCATAACTCAATTGTAATAAATTAAATTAATTATTTGTGGCATAGTTATTAGTTATTTTCTATGTTTATTTATTTTTATTTGATTTTCAAAACGTTAGCTAATTGAGGTGATGTTTAATTTATCTGTTATTTGTCAACTTTCTTCAGTGCGAGTTTTTTTGTTAGATAAAAATAGTTTCTTAAGAAAATCTAATAATTATTTTTTATTTTTTTCTGCTAAGTTGCAAAATGCCCAAATAAACAGAAAAAAAAATTAAAGATAAAATAAGAATGTTCACTTTTTCAATCATACCAAAGATTTCTTGTAAAATAAATAAAACGATTTCACCTAAAAGTCGTCATAGGAATTTCTTTGGAAGAAACATTATTTTTACTACAAGATCCCAACTAAGATCGACCTTCACCTTTCTAATGAAATTTGAATTTTGATAATATAATGTATAGATAAAACTTGATTTGGTCGACATCTATTTCATTAGAAAACTCGATGGATGAAGGTCGATCTAAATCGGGATTTTAGACTATTTCTCTACATCCTTTATGGCATTCTTTTATCTTACGCCGTCGACCTGTTATAGGAGAATATTTTCAGAATTTTAAAAGGTCAAATAAAAATTTTTCACAAGAAAAAAACTATGGATACTTCACTGTGTCGAAGAACATTTATTACAACTTCACAGTTCACCTAAAAAACAATCCCCAAGAATAATATGAATAAAACACCTGGATGGATTGGCTTAACTTTGTCTATACAGGGTGATTCCACTTTAAATACAGAAACTGCAAAAATAAGTAGAGTTTGCTCTATAAACTTTTTCCTGCGCGACTCGGTATTCGAGACACAGGGTGTTAAAGCTTACAAAAAATATATTTTTTCTGCCATATCTTCATACTCTTCACTGACGGAATTGAATAAAATTTTACTACAGCGTATTCAATTAATTAAACCTTTTATTGGATGTAATATTAACTTTGTAGCTTTAACCAGTGGCGTGGAGCTGCTGCCCCATTTCCCCAAGAAAAAATTCGTCACTGGCTGTTTTTTTTGTTACATTAAGGTACTGTTACGTTAAATGAAGGAAAAATGTTTCAATTTGCCTAACAAAATGTATCTTACCGTTTCCTTGTCTTTTTTTACTTTTTTCAATTCCCTGGGTTATTCAGGATTTTCAGGTTTAGACAACAATTCCGTATAATTTTTTTTTTAAAATTAACCTATGTTTATGGTTTCGTAAATGAATTATGTTACTTCTATTGTCAAATAATGTAAAACGTAACTACCTACTTAGATAATATTTATAATTCGACCGACTTCCGTAAGTTCATTAACACTTTATCATTTACACTTTCCTTATCTTATAGATAACGCGTTTCTCTTTTTTTTAATATTCTTCAATGTTGACAAAATAAGCCTTAAATAACCACGTCACTGGTGGCCTTAATACTACCAAAGCTTTCATCCAGTCACGGATGCCGATATCTAAAAGATCGACAAATACACAGATGAAACAATTATTACTTGGAATCAAAATGTCACCGAACATTTAGACAATAAAATTTAACCGATCAGATCTGGTCTACTCTCCATTTTATTCTAAACAAATTTAAGGACATCATTTTCCGATAAGGAGAATCATTGACGCCATAAATATACAAAGTTAAGTTTATACAAACAATGAAAATAGTTTATTGAAAATGTCCGAGAAAATAATATTCCTCATTTTTAAACATCGTCAACATGTTTAGCAATTAAAACTTCTTTATTGATTTATATAAATAAAAAAAGCAGTTTTGGATTTACATTTCCGGAAACTTCTTTGAAAAAACATTGCACAACTTTGCATGGAACGAGACAGTAGATGGAACAGACCATACAGAGAAATAGTACATATAAAAACATAAAAAATACATATAAGTACATAAAAACCGAGACAAAAACTATTTGCAAATTACATGGTAAAGTATATTCTTTCCGAAGTCAGTTGAACATGTATAAAATCGCGTAGCAATAAAATTTATTGCTTCATAGGCGTCCCTAAAAAAGTTTTTGCTAAAGGTAAAAAATTATAATAATTTGTATATAATGTGTAGAAAATTTCTATTATATGTTCATTTGATCAACAACATATTTTAATTATTTATGTCCTCAAACAATTTTATTATATTGATGGTAAATTTCGTTATCTTCCGTTTCAAAAGGTCTCCAAAATGCTATGTTGTAATAATATTAGCAAACAAAATATCCCCTTATTTCTCCCTTAGGCAATTGTAATATGAATGATTTATAGAAGGTGCCTATAATAAATTAAAATTAACTGAATTACACCAAATTCCGCGTTGCTGCATTGCACTGCTAGGCCATTTGTTGACAACTGAAATTATGGTCAGGTGGCCCAATGCGGCTGTGTTTGTGCCGTGTTTGCCTGCGTGCTCATTCCTCAACTGGGCGACCAGACCTGTATATGGATATGGCTAAATAAATATGGGAACAAGTTTTTCAAATATTTCAATGCCGAGTTGCTGCGTCAGCGACCGAACCTGGTACATACTGCCAACCTCTTGGTTCTTCAATTGAGATCGGAAAGACTATACCTCCTAGTAAGAATTTAAAACATTTGCTGTCTAAGATGATATGATTTTTTTTGAGTATTGTTATATTTATTTATTACATCCTGGATTATATCTTAAGTATACCACGAAGGAAAAATCGTAAGTACACTTTGGTATATTAGTTTGGTTAATTAAAATGATGACATAAGAAGGTGTAATACGAGATACAATATTTATTATTCGAATAAAATATGTACTTGTGACAACTCTATGTATGTTATGTATGCACATACGTATACTACTTGCTTGTAGCAAATTAGGTTTGCGAGAATAAAAAGGTTCATACGAGGATTCATGTAATATATTCAAGAAACGTCTTTGTGTAAAAAAAGTTATAATATACCATTAAAATGTATTCTATAGCGCGTCACCTGTTTACACGGAATATTGATTTTAATTTCTCACGGTGCCATTTGAAGTAAATAATAATATAAATGAATGTATTTATAAAATTGTGAAATGCAAATATGTAGTAGGTATATCATAGGTGAGGATCATTTTGTAGGCTTTCTAATATGTGGGGTATCTGCCGAGTATCTGCCTCCCTATAAAACCACTAGATTTCGGGATAAAAGATCTTCAAAATAAAGTGGAATTGCTTTAGTCTTATTAAGTAGCCTTTACATTATTAGTCTTTATCCAGCTTCCTTTGAAGTAATTGAACAGATACTGAATATCAAAAAAAAAAATCCTGGATTGTTATTAATAGCAATGGATATGTATGCAGTGACGGATAAATAAATTCATTGTTAATCATAAATAAATCTTAAACTTGGGAAATACAAAATATAAATAATTTAATTGTTAATTTATACCTTAATATAGTATATTCCAATAATCTATCATCAGCTAATGAACTGGCAACAATGTTTAGGACTCAGTTTAAGCCTTACAGAAATTGATATTTTTTTTTATTGGTTGGTGACGAAGTTTATTAAGTAGTGCAAATTTTGATATATTGTAAAATTTACGGCATTTTAAAATAAAGTTAAAAATTTTAAACGCAAAGCAGCCTTCAAGATGTTGATACTTTAATTGTTTTATAATCAGAACCACATAAAAGGAATTCACTCTTTAATCTGACAGGGCGTCTCTCATATAGGCACATTAAACCTTTTTTAGAATTCCATTTATAAACATTAGAAAAACAGGAAATTAAATACTAAGCTACTGACCAATACAGGGTCGGAAAGTCCCCATGGTTCATCGGCCGTTACATGAGAGCGATAAAAGAAGTCATAGAAATCCGTGCGATAGAGAAAGATGGCTATAATGAAGGCGTCTAATAGTCACCGCCCATTGCGCCCTTCCACAAATAAGATCCACTTCTTATTTGTGGAAGGGCGAAATGGACGGTGACTATTAGACACCTTCATTAAAGCCATCTTTCTCTATCGCACGGATTTCTATTACTTACTTTATCTCTCTCACGTAACGGCCGATGAACCATGAGGACTTTCCGACCCTGTATGTATACACTAAAATGGTCATATTCATAATTAATTACCCAAGTATTACTGAAATGTAATACAGAGCCTTCATAAATGGCTGACCGCCGGGCTTAGACAACCAACATTGCACGGCTGATACTGTCAACTGAAATTGCCTAAATCACCAATAATAATGATTCGTTTACAATAAACAATGACAAACTGTTATGTCTACGTTCAAGATTGGTTGAACAGAATCTCGTGATGATGATTACACCAATCACCAGCCAGTAAAACAGATAACGCCCGAAATGCTTCGAAATGTTCAGAAGTGGATCAAAGATTTTTTTATTGTACGGAAGCGGAGGGAAACCAATTTAAAGATTTAATAAAATAAAAAATTTTTCATTCATTGATATTTTGTTTTATTATTTAAGTGATGATTTTATTGTCATATCCAAAATAAAATTTAAAAAGTCGTAAGTATGTCGTCGTGAGCAGAATTGAAAAAAAATTAGGTGTCACTCAACTTAGGGTGACATTTAACTGACATAAACTTTAAAGGTATTTTATGCCCCTACCTAAGGGGTAGCTTCCAAGACACCAAACTTACGCAAGTACGTGTCCTTTTTAAATAGAAAATCGACGTCTCTGTTTTTTTTTGTTTTTTTTTAATTCCGATATTTTCAAGGTGGGAAGTTTTAATTGGAACACCCTGTAGATGTAACACATATTATTATTGTGGGAGTAGATTGTTCACCACTAATGAGTTATTATGAATTATTCAATACCTTGGGGATTCACAATTAATAAATGTCATATTACAAACATTCTAAGAAATTCCAAACTGACCAAGAACCCTAGCGGTCGGTTAATACCGACGAAGTGAATCATACAAGCGCAATTTGCGTGATATATTAATACCACACCTGCTTACACGTTTTCCTACCGTCGTTTTCTTTGTGTTGCTGTTTAAAAATAATATCCAGGATGTAAAATTAAACTGATTAATATAGTTTTCAGTTTACGAATCCATCAGCTAACAGATATTATCTACGGACGAGATCGTACGATAAAGTAATGATATGATTGTTATTGTTGTAAGTCATTAAGAAATAACCGTCCTTCAAAACACTATTATTCTGTAGTCAACAAATTTGATGAATTTGAAAATAAGTAAATCTATAAAACAGTAGGTCACTTTAAAATGTATTCTACATTTTTATATATAAATTATCCCACTTCTGATATGCGATTGGTACCATTAGGACAGATTAGGATAGAATAAGCGCATACAGAAACTTACAGCTTAAGATACATTATTAATATATGTCATGATAATACAAGTCATATAAGTAATGTCATCAAAACCATAAAAATGACAAGATTATAGTTAGTAACGTACCTATTGTTCTGCTGTGTGTACGCTTAAATGATGACGATAAACGTTTTCAATATTGTCAGCCCCAGATAGCCGTCAGAGTTGAAATATCAGCCGATGAGAAAAAATATTGTTAACAATTTGTGAATTATGGGTTTCATTAGCGTTGTTAAGTCATCATAACAAACGAAAATAGAGAAGTACCTACTTAATCTGTGTTAGTATTAACAAATTCTCCAAGTGCCTTGGGGTCATATCGAGGTTATACGAGAGATTATACTTAAAAAAGGGTTCTTATTGTTAGAATTACCAAAAAAATATTGTAATCCATTCTAATAAAGTAGTTGTAGGGACATAGGCGTACGCATTATTTATTAAAAAGCAACAAATTAAATTGTCTACAATACACCACCATGAACACCAACGGATAATTACGCAACATCCGCGCGATAACAAATCAACAGTATACTAACGTGACGTGAACGTGAAAAGCATTCTGGGGTAGCGACTCACGCATGTCTCAGTTGACCCGCTTGGCACGCCACTGAATTGCGGCTCTCTCTGACAGTCACATGAATAACGCGCACATGCGTTATTTGAACAATAATTATGAAAGCAGGATTGTAGGAAAAAGTATTTCTATATTCAATTAACGGAAAATATTTAGTCGATATACAGGGTGATTCACAAATGGTGACCAAAAATGAAACCTCGTTATGTAAACCTCGAAATGTTAACAATCATCTCAAGCCAATTGCTTGCCATACGCTAGTCATGTCATGCAAGCATATAATGGTAAACGCATAAACATTCCTCAAAGATTTACGGCACTATTAAAGTATTCTTTGCATATCTTTTTTTATAAAAGCGTTATCGTCGTACTGGTTGGTTTGTTTAGTCTGTGTTCCTCATATTGATAATTTTATACTTGATCTAAGTACAAACAGTCTTTTCTTACTTAATATTTTATAGTTTATTGTAATTAGATTGGTGTAGCTGTTAGTACTTTAATAGTACCAAAAAATTGGTGTGGAATGAGATGCAGAACATACTAAAAGTATTCAATGAATTAATTATATATTGCTGAAAATAGCGAGGAAAATAGACCTGCTAAGAGTGGCAAATTAGTTCGAAGTATGATGAAGTATTCATGCGAAATGTTAAAAGAAACGGCTCGAGACAGTATCTCTGCATGTGTTTTCATTTCACAACTTCAATAAAGATCTCTTGTTTCAAGTTATTTTAATATTAATGATGTTTCAAATAACTGCACTATAAGAAAATTCAGATTTTTTTGTGATACACTATTTTGAAACAGCCAATAGGTGGTAGACAGCTTGCAAAATGAATCTACTTAAGTATATTCACTTTTAAGTGAGCGGGAAATAGCAGGAGTAATTTGATATACAAACCTGAGTAATTTGATATACAAACCTGAGTAATATTTGAGTAATAGTAAGTACTGTTTGAGTAAAAGTTAAAACAATTATTTATATCACACGTACCTAAGTACCACTTTTCTATTATTTCGAAGTAGGTAATGCTAATACACAGGTACTTGACTAATTAATTTCGTAAATTTTAGTGCACAAATTTTGGCTAGTTGTTTCCTCTTTGCTTTCAAGTCTACGTGTGTAGGCAGCATTACTTAGATTACTCAAAATAGTTCTATAAATCACAAAGACATAATAAACATCGACTTGAACACATATACATTTCATTGAAGATCGGTGGGTACATTAAAACAACAAAGTAACATTTTTAAATTTATAGATATGTTTACTGGAATATCTAGTAGCAATAAAAAAAAACAACAATTTTAGTTAATAACAATCAATGGTGGTTAATACCTAACAGTGTATCTGAAGGAAAATATAAATAAATGGGCAGCAATCATTACTGAATAACATAATAGCAAATAACTGCTTTGTAACAGCAAACTATTAGATAGGACAGCTAAGCATACGACCATGTGACACAAAATTGTTTAATGTTTTCATATATCAATAAGGTCAAATTTAATATATTATTATGCATGTATCGAGGACGAACTAATTGCTTATAATTTAAATAAAAATATGTGGAAATATAGGTATGTAAGTGTAAGTATAATTACAATAGATAAAGGGACAAACAAAATGTTATGTACTTAGTCATTGTTTTGAATCAAATAATGCATCATAGTTTTTAAAACAGAAATTGGTTTAAAGATACACGAGTTTAATTTCGGTTTTGGTTGTAACGAGTCCCAAACATGGCTGTCTAACCCCCGAAGAGAAGTAAACATTAACCGACCTACCCCATGCCAACAAGAACTGTAATATAAAAATAATCAATATAAGTCTCTGAAATTTGCAATTATGACTAAAATAAATGCTTATAAATAAACCTGAACACTTCAAAACCCTGCAAAACACAAAATTAACCCCTAAAAATTGTAAATCATGCGCTACTTACTTGCTCAGTGTTTTGAGTCAATTCCAAGAGAATTATCACTTGACACCAAACAACAAAAGTGGCCACTTAAGTCCTTACACGGTTCACAATATCAAAATAACATTAATTTATTTATTAATGAAACGAACTAACATCAAAACCTGTGTAAAAACTCTACATAAACATAACTGTCCAGCAGACCACCAAAATTTTGTTGTCAACTGGCGCTGTCTAACGTCACGTGACCAATTATCTGGTCGTTAAGTATGAAATCTTAATCAGTTCTACGGCTTTCTGTACGCGTAAAGTTATCCTATTAGTTGCAAGGTGGCACAATACGCAATAAGAATTTTATACCGCAATGAGCAGGCAGACAAATAAGCGGTGCAGTATTGGCAGTTGCATAACAAACAAAGTCGTGCAGTTACTATCTACTCATGCTGATGTTATAGAATAAATAATTAAGTGTATTTATATATGATATCGTTTTAACATTAATTTAGTTGGTGAAAATTTAGTAGTTTTACAAAATAAATTAGGAAAATTATAAAACTATTTCACTGCTATCAATGTTCTGTTAATTTACTTTGTATAGAGACGTTGTTTTATAAGCTGCGGTGTCCGAGTGGTTAAGGAGATGGACTTGAAATCCATTGGGCTCTGCCCGCACAGGTTCGAATCCTGTCCGCAGCGGTTGTTGAAAACTACTTTTTTTTTAATGGTGTATTTGTCATTATGATTAATACGTAATACATACACATATAATGATTTCGTTAATTACGTTTTCATAATTTGTTTCTAATGTTCAGATTGTTTTATATAATTCACAATAAAGCTCCACTAAGTAAGTATTTAATTTTTTGTTTCGTTCTACATAATGTTAGTTATATTTTCTGTTTTGCATCCTGTAAATGGAATTTTCTGTTAGGTAGTATAAAATAAAATAACAAATATAACCACAATAATTACTGTTATAGTCTTTCCGAAGTCAGTTGAACATGAAAACGCCTAGCAATAAAATTTTATGAGTTTCATAGACGTCCCTAAAAAGTTTTCTGCTAAAGGTAAAAAAATTATTTGTATAGAATGTGTAGAAAATTTCTATTATATGTTCATTTGGTACACAACATATTTTAATTATTTATGTTTTCAAACAATTTTATTGATGGTAAATTTCGGTTATAACATATCAAAAAACATTTACATTTTCATTAAAATATATTTCTGCTCGGCAAGAACCAACGGGAAGGTATGAACATATCCTTGCCAGGAAAGGTTGTTAGTTTAGGTTAGAAAAGTTATTAAATAAAAATAATCATCAATAAAATAATTTTGCATTGCTGTACTGCACTGCTAGGCAATTTGTCTACAACTGAAATTTAGGGCCGGTTGCCCAGTGCAGCTGTGTTTGTGTGCCGTTGCCCGCGCGCGCAATCTTCAACTGGGCATAATATATACATTTCTACCACCTCCACATTTAATTCGACCAAACATGTATATGGGTATGGCTAAATAAATATGGGAACAAGTTTTTCAAATATTTCAATGACGAATTGCTGCGTAGCGACCGAACCTGGTACATACTGCCTAGCTCTTTGGTCTTCAATTGAGATTGGAAAGACTTTAAAAGAAAATAATTAACTATTAGTCAAAGCAATGTCAAAAAAACAGAGAGTATACAGGGTGCGCCGTAATTAGATACAAAAAAAAAATAATCAAAACTTCCTTCTTAGCTGTTTAGTTTTTGCAATTTTTTTATTGGCAGAAATTTTGAGAAAATCCACGTATTTTTTAATAAATTTATTTGCAATAAAAAATCGACGCCGTGAAATCCCGAACTTTGAAATGCATCCTAACAATTCTCTAAAATTCTTATTATATGAAGTTTGATACCAATGGTTTATTAAAGAAATAAGAAATAAGAAATAATAGTGTTATTTCTGTTAGTGTTAGTTAGTCAGTGTTATAACACCACAAACAAAATGTTATAACGATGATTTAAAATAAAAAATAACCTATCCAAATACTATTAATAAATATATCTCAAATCTTCTAAGATGTTTGTCTAACATCACTTTGATCAACACGAAATTCAGTTAGGATAGAATAATCACTGTATTTCTGCATTTTAAGAATTGCTTTTCCACATGGCTTTCTAACAATGGAACTCACAGAATATCACATACAGAGAAAGTGCAAATGATAAAACAAGTATAACCACAAGAAATAATTTATAAATATGAATACGTAATCCGGGTAGTAATTTTACCAATAAAAGAAGAATGGTAAATATAAAATATCTAATATTCTAATAACTTATGTAAATATAAAATTTGGAGGAAATTTTATAATATAAATGTGTCCACTTATGGACAATAAATACAAGTTTATACACTGTATATGGTATTTAAATATCGTATAAGTTTTAGGTTAGAAACTATTTTTTGGCCGCAGCTGTACCCCATCACGTTTATGCTAGACATTGAAAAATCTTGATAATTCTGTCGATCTGACACCACTGTTCCAGACTATGCAAGTATTTTTCATTAGAGAAACCAATAAAGGAAACGAACATTAAAACCTTATAAGATGGCCTGCAGCAGTTTTATGGTCGTAGTACAGATGGCGCTAACTCTATTACGGTCATAAATTTCCCAGTTTTCCACCAGGATCCGTATAACTGTTGTCCCATATGAAATACGGCCGCATCGGTTGGTATCGGCGTTGGCAATAAAAAATATTATCAAAGTTGCCGACGTTATGTGAGAGGCGTCGTCAGCCAATGTCCCCGAACTTACGTAAACTTTGTGCGCTTAGTGTCCCTGTGGAGAAGAAACTTCCGGACATTGTACGTGCTAAGACAACATAATATTGGCTGACTATATTGTATCTATTCCTTATTAATTTTTTCATAGTAAAATTGTTATTATTATTAACATTTAGTTGTTCGTGGCCGTAGGCAAAGGGGATCACGTAGGAACTTAAAAGTCATTGTTACTATACAGTGCTATGTACAGAATATTCTAAAATGATCCATGCAAATACTACAGTATAAAAAACAAATTAGCTACACTACTAAAAGCTTGGAGGACTTAATCCTCAACAATTTTTTGTTCAACTCGTCAGAAGCATTAAGAAAAGGACAAAAGAGGTATTACGCTTTTTTAATAACCCCACCTAAGGCAAAACTTTAAAAAAACAGTTTTGGATTAATTCCTCAAGAATTGTTGAAGATATAGACTTCAAATTTGGTTTTCTCAGTACCTACCTATATACAGAGTGTCTCTAAAAGGACTGGACGATCTTCTACCACATATTCCTGGGGTCAAATGTGATAATAACGAGCGTTCAAATAAAAACGTGGTCGAAGTTGGCTCTGACACATTAGACGTAGGGAGTAGCTTATAGCGACCAACTTAACCTCATTTCTCAACGAGCTGTATAGCAGCTGTCAGTTTCAATAACGTTAATGACTATATTTATTTTAAAGAATAATCGTGATAACAATAACAAACAATTAAAGGAGCTGCGGAAAGTGTCCCCCTCCTTGTTATAAGAATAAATTAAAGCAGCTGCTGAAAGTGTCCCCCTCCTTGTTCCAAGCACTTTTCACACCTGTTCCTCAAAAAATTAAAGACATTTTCTAAGATGCTCGGGGTATTGTTAATTTCACGAATCTTATCTATAAGTCGAGCCTGCAGATGGTTTAAATCAGGAATAGGCAGTTCAAAAATAGTGTTTTTAAGGTAAGGCCACAAAAAGAAATCACACGGCGTAATATCACATGACCTCGGTGAAAATTCATGTTCAGCATTGAGACTTATTAGTCGATTTTGGAAAACTTCCCTCAACATATTCATCGTCTCGCCTGCCGTATGTGCCCTTGCGCCATCTTGTTGAAAGTAAAAGTTTGTAATTTCGTTTTCTTCCAGCTGGTTAACAAAAGGAGCGATATTTTCTTCTCTATACCTTTGCGCAGTAAGAGCACCTTTAAAAAAATAGGTCCATAAATCCTCCTTCGATTGAGAGCACACCAAACTCCAATTTTTTGAGCCCTCGATAAAAAAGTTATCTGGTTTTTCAGAAGACCACATTCTCATATTCTGTGAGTTTACGTAACCACTTAAATGAAACCAGGCTTTATCAGAAAAAAAGGTGATATTATGAAGTTCACAGCAGTTGTTTAAAAACCATTCACAAAATACAGCCCGTCGCGGCAAATCAACTTCATGAAGTTCTTGCTGACAAGTTAAACGATAGGAGAACAAACGCAAATCCTTTTTTAACACTGTGTGGCAGGTACCGACTGATACTCCCACCATTTGTGATAAAATACGTACAGAAGTTCTTGGCGCATTTTCTATTATTTGTTGGACATTTTCTTTTAATTCTTCAGTAAGCTTTTTAGGTCGGCCGCTTCCTTCTTTTCTTGTTACACTGCCCGTTTCACGAAAAACATTAACACAACGCTGAACTGCACTTTGAAAAATTTTGTACTCAACAACGCCGGGAAATTGATTTTGAAATTCTATGAAACATTCCTCAATAGAATACTTCCATATTCCATCAATCTTGCGTCCATTTCTAAAGTAGGACTCTATGATAAACACTTTTTGTTCTTGAGAAAACACCATTTTAAACGCTTTTTAAAACGAAAATATTCAAATTGATAGCGGCGATATAGCGCTTTGACAGATGACGTTTAAGTTCATTTGCTAAACGCTACGCCCTACGTCCAAATTTTCAGAACCAACTTGACCACGTTTTTATTTGAACGCTCGTTATAATCCATGTTACCTTATACCAAAATTTGGCAGTTTCCGAGATGGCAGGGTGTTAAAGTTTCAATTTTATTTTAAGTTTTTCTTCATTATTAATAATAGTAAACCTATTAAACTTGGTATAGAGAAGTTTTCTGGCATGAGAAATTGAAATGCGTTCTCTCATTTGCTGTAAATTATTAGAGGGCGCCACCTACAGTACTTTACATTCATTTAAATTGTTATAACTTTTTTGTGGCCTGGTGTATTGGATTTTTAATCGAAAATTCTTATTCTCCGACGTTTTTTTTTAAGAAAAAGTTATATCTGATAAATGTGGTTTTAAAAAACCGTTTTTTTAATATCTGGATTTAAATGCTTAATTTCATGAACTCGTCATTGCCTTCATTTTCACTTTATTCACGCTTAGGACTGGTCCAAACTAGTTCTAAAATCTTGGATTGTATTTACCAGCCTACCACAATAAACAATTTAAAGACCAATGAATCAACAAGCACAGGTCAAGAACAATAAAAATGACAAAAAGAAAGAAAAGTTGAGAAGAAAAAGAACTGGAGTAAGTTAATTCAATTTAATTAAAGTACCTATATGTTCAAAATGACTCCTGTTTTTTTGGACATAAAGGTTAGTTCGTCGAAATTATGGGCAGCATTTTGTATTTGTCCTCACAACCCTTCTTCGATGAATGTAGATTATACCATGGATTTTAAGTTTCCCATAGAAACGGTGTTGGATTCGGTGACGATGATGGCCAACCTTCAAGAGTTTCATTTCTTCTACCGATCCATTTATTCCGAAAATTTTCGTTCAAATGGCTACGGACGTTTGAAGTAAAATGTGGGGTGCTCCATCCTGCGTAAACCACATGTTATGGAGAATGGGAATGGCAAAAGGAAGATTGCCCAATAAACCTGGTATATCAGAAAATTTATTTTAAAATATACTTTACCTACCACCGTTTGTTTATTTTCTATGGAGAACTTTAAAATTCATGTTGGACCCGTACAACCATAGATTAATCAACTTGACTAGACCAAAACTTTATAATGGTTTAAATGACTTTAGGGTTATTGGCTATTATGTATGTGAAGCGGTTTAGGAAACTAATACATACATTTTACCAACTCAGAGATGTAATAGATATCAAGTATATTCTTATGGTTTATGATGCATTGGTGGTGTCTGTAATGAGTTATTGTGTAAGTGTATGGGGTGGAGCATATAAATCAGTAATGCATAATCTAGAGGTTATACAAAATAGTATATTAAAAATCATACCAAAAAAGACATACTTTACTCCACTGAAATGTTATACAAAGAAGCTAACGTGTTTAGTTTGAGACAGTTGTTCTCTTACCCGTGTTTACTATGGTTTTTTAATTGTGATATGTCTTACGCAACAAATACATATAATACTCGTGTTGTGGCCAATGTTTCCGCAAACATTCCTCTATGCAAAAAAAGTCATTCTCAGAGATTTTCAGCATATCTTGGTCCTAAATTATTTAATTGATTGCCTAAAACAATGAAAACTATCTCAAAAAAATCTGTTTTGGAAAGAGAACTTAAAGCTTATATTATGGGAAACTTTGGTCAACTCAAGTTAGTTTGTGATTGATATACCTACTTTGGATTTTGAAATCTTATTTCTTATAATTAGTCACTCCTGGCATACTATCCTTCAACATCGTTCAGAAAATTCTGGTAAATTGATGAAAACACATTCATTTTTTTGGTGTAGTCATAGATAGCAGTTATAACACGATTAGAAAAAATGTTATATCACAACACAAGTTATCTGATGATGTTATCTCACAACACAAGTGATATTATCTCACAACACAAGTTTTACTTAAGTGGGATTCATTCATTATTTTGGCTTGATATATGATATATGGCTAGATATATGTTTTTAGGCTTATTGGATGTTAGGTATTGTGATATTTTTGTATTTTACTGTTTATTTCCTGGTGTACCCAATAAATTCATTACAATTGACTTACCTTGCATTCCAAGAAAAGAAACTCAAAAGGTAAAATGTTACGATTTTCTTTAACGTCATAAATTTTTTTAGGGCAGTTAAGATCTCTTGTTTAAATTTTACTTCAAAATATCAAGTGTAATGACTCTGCACTTTACCTGGAGTCTAGATTTTTAATAGTTCTTGATTAACAACAAAAACTTCCAATTGAAATCTTTGAAGGATCGTAGTTGTTTCTTTTGTTTCTCTATTTGCTTTGACGAGATGAAACAGTTCTGAAAGTATCACGCAGCAATCTATTGTTACATTTTTAAATTTTTGTTATTTAATAAAATCATTAAAACAGCAATAAACGTTAAATATTAAAATGTAATTCAGTTGCGTAGATACAAGAGATTATTAATATGTTTCGCCCTGTAACTTTCCTGTTAGTAAAACTTATTTGAATTATACGCTGCATCCTGATTTCTTTTATGACTTTATTAAGGATAAGACGACAACTTTATTTTTTATGCAAACTGCTAAAAATTCTTTAGTTATATGGATCCAAAAGTAATAATGACCTGTAAGCATATACAGTACAGCAATGAGTTCAGTTACAGGAATATGATTAAGTAATTTATTTAAATTGATATTAATGGTATAAAATGATTAAAAGCGACCGTTGTATCTAACAAGAGTGTCAACAGAATTATATAGTGCGTTCATGATGAAAGGAACAAATTCGTTTAAAATTCAGGTGTGGAAAAAAGCTCGGACACTTCGATTAGTATTTTTAGTTGCGGATTTTCTTACATAATAAAATTGTATTTGTCTCAGGAAGAACATATGCAGTCATCACTATTTTTTTTAATGGAATACCCTGTATATTATGCCATTTTTAAATTGTACGGTAAATTCTGAACACTTTTTGTATGACATACCATACCATCCATACCATACCATGTCTAAAATCCGCCTTTTTTCGTAATAATTACGTGTGAAATGTGATAAATGGAAAAAAATGTTTTATCATAAAACATTATTTAAATAATTATTGCTTTATAATGTGCAAAACCGTACTTATCTTATCAACTTCGACGTCACCTGTTACATGGGTGTTGCACAATAATGAAAACGTAATATTGACAGTTGGTAGAAGGAAGCACAAAAACAAGGGCTTATAGGTGGGGATTTCTGGAAGGAAGCCTAAATGGTTGAAGATATGTAGTTGAAGTGAGAACAGTGTGGAGATGGGTAGTAAGACGATCGGCGGGCAGTGAGACGAAAAATAGTGAAAATTTAAGTGTTTAACCGGTATTAATTAGCAGGTAATTATTCTCTAAGTACTTTGTTGTTAATTGTTCTGTGTAATCTTATGATTGTGGTGATTATAGATGTTTCGTGATAATAATTCTGTGTATGTTTAGCCTTCATTGTTTTATGCTCAGGGGCGTATATTTTTCTAATGTAAAATTGTTACAATTATTATTAAAGATTGCTCATTATTTATTACATGTTAAAATATGTATATATCGTGACTGCCCTGATATTGCAATAACAACTCCTTTGTTTCACATTTAACTTGTTTTATCATGATTACGTTGTTCTTTGATTTCTTGTGCTCACTTTATGTCGAGACGCACATAAGGGCCTTGTTGAATTCACATTTTCGCCCGTGAGGAAAGAATCTGAAAAAAAAGAATAATTAAATACAAAAAAGAATTGCTAAAACAGATCTTCCGAAATTTCAACTATAGCTGGATTGCCTCCCGTATGGGACTCCAGTACCTTCCGGCCCTGCCGGCTAAGTAACACCAAACCTCTTCAGTTTTACTTGGAAGTGTGTATGCCTAATTCGATTGAGGTGACATTTAGTGACACATTAAATGAGTCAGTCTTATTTATCATTAGCAAAGTATCTTAATTTATGCCTTTTGGTTAGCGGTTGTATTTATATTTGGGTAGTTAGAGCAACGATCGTGGGTTTCTCTGCCATGCTCTTTTCCCACAGGAGCTCTATGTGAGCCTGGCACTCTCATTTTATGTTAAACGGTTGTTGATGTTTTTGTTGTTCTTTCTATTTGTCACATGTTTAATTTGAAGACTGTTGTACGTAAATAATAAAGTTAGGTGTATTTACTCTGCTTTCGTTTTTATAAAATTAAACCATACTTCCCCCTCTTTAAAGTTAGTAGCCAGCGCCTTCCGGTCAATTAAAAATAGATGTATATAACGTAAGTATTCCTTATGACGATCACATATTTTTGGCCACAATTACGTATATATTGTTTTTTTCAATCGAACCCGGAGTTCTTATACTACAATAATAAATGTTCAAGGTTTTGTACGTCTACTGCAATACATTTTTGTGGTCAAAGGATGGTTTCCCGTTGAACATTTTCAATTAGCTCTGCTGGAACAAATCTTATTTCCTGCTCTATTCACATAAACTTTAGATTTTAAATAACTCCATAAGAGGAAATCTAAAGGATTCAAATCCGGTGACTTTGGTGGCCACTCGATTGGACCTTTGCTTCCAAAAAATGGCATAATATACAGGGTGTTCCATTAAAAAATATTAATGACTGCATGTGTTCTTCTTGAGACACCCTGTATACAATTTTTTTATGTGAAAAAATCCACAACTAAAAATACTAATCGAAGTGTCCGAGCGTTTTTCCACAAAATAATTACCTGAATTTTAAACGAATTTGTTCCTTTCACCATGAAGTCTATATGTTTTAAAATTATTTTACTTTAACTTTTAGTTTCTCAGAGCAATAATGCCAGATAAAAAGAATTATACCTAGTAGTTGTTCAATTTCAGAGATTTGAAACCATTGGATTTTGAGACTATTTATTTTATAAATTTACACGTCTTAAGTTACGATAAATCTTCCACATTTAATAATACCATCAAATCTTCTGTAATTCAAGTTTTGGCTCTGCTACTGCCATTAAAGTATATGAACAAAGAGATATAAAAACCACAAACTACCATAGAATACGCACAACGTTAAAAAATGTCGACCCCAAGAGGTATTCCACCTTCGCATGATGTCAGTAAAATTTTTTTCAACCGTCATTTTAATAAAATGTGTCACATAACGACCCAGATGCAAATTCTTTCGCGTTTTACAAACATTTAAATACGTACCGCTAAATCACATGCTAAGACAATTACGTACTCCCTATAAAACGTTAATTATCAACGAAAAAAATCGATAGGCCGGCATGACAATCCAAGTTAATGGTACGAAAACATAAATAACCACTCTCTGCAGTGGCTAAGTGTATATGAGAAGCCGCTTAATCTCCCGAGATATGCGACCAGATTAACGACAGAGGGGGCACGCGAGCTCCGGAAGATTAGCGCTGTCCGTGTGTCCCCGCGTCACGCACTTCCGGTTGAGACGTCGTGGAAAAGGGGCCTTACGGTCCGCTGCAAAGGGTGCGATATCGCACGCCACCGACAATAGTCCATCGAAAGTTGTCTATCATGAATATGAGTTTAGAATTTAACCGAGGTTTTGTTATTATAACACGTCAAAATGATTTGTAACTCAGGACATTAGGTAAAGTGTACAAATAACAATACGTATATTCACCAGCGTAAATTAGGTCGTCGTATAATTACTGTTTTGTACGGAAATGGGAGAAATTCAAAGGATGTTTGCGGCAGTCGTCGCAAGTTATCGAGAAAACCAGCTTAATATACAAGGTGTTTGGAAACAAATATACCATCACTGCAATTTTGCTGTCCTAAAAAGATACGTTAGTATTGGTTAAAACCGAGGGGTGTTTCGACGAGGCATTTTGGTGGTATTTCGAGGCATTTTCTCGAATTCTGAGGCATTTTGAGACATTTGACGGCATTTTATGGTGTTTCGGGGCATTGTGAGGCATTCCCTAGAATTTAGAGGAATTTTGGTGCATTTTCCAGGCATTTTGAAGGAAGTTTTGTATTGTGCGCATGCGCGTAATAGTTTGTCCACGAGGTGCTCGATGAGATGCATTTTATCATTCAATATCAGGGCGTCAGGGTGACCAATTAGGCTCATGGGTGTTGAAAATTGTACCTTAGTACCTTAGAGGCATTTTCTTGCTTCAGGTCAAGAAATAGGTAAGTAAGTAACCACTTATTTATTTATAATGGGTAATTATATTCAACATGAATAACAGTGGCGAAGAAATTGATTTGTTTAAGGAAGTTTTATTTTTTAATTGAATTTAAGTGTATCGCAAATAAAAAATAATATGTTTTCAAAAGGTTTACCTTTATGTCATTGCTCCTTGGATTCCATTTTTACATACTTACAGACAACTAAAAGAATTATTCTACCTCCGTATCAAGAACAAATAAAAGAGCTGCAGATTTGTTCAAATAATTTTTATTGAAACAATATGAATTACATATTTACATGTATATCAAGATTTACAGAGTTATTCACGTGCCTGATTGAGAAACTCTACATATTTTTCCTTTTAAAAAAAGCAAATTAATTCTCTAAAAGAAAAATTATTATTCATCCACAGTTTTAAAGTTGGCTATCTTTCTCACCAATTTTAGATTTCCCTTCTTTTTTCATTCACCGCCACTGATACAAGTACTTTTGTCTTGTATTCCATACTTATTTACCTAAAAATGATTATTTTTATGCCGAAATAAGTTTAGAAACTAAATGTACTTATCCGTTTGAATATTTTTTCTGGTACTTAATATGTGTTATGAATTCGGACGAGTTGCTGTTTAAAAACCTAATAGTTCAACCTTCTATATATATTCCCGTTGCCGAGTTTTTAGTTTCTCATTTTTTCACTATTTATTATATAACAACGATAAGTAATACAATTAGGACACAAAATGGTGGTATCATGCTATCATAAGGTATTTCGAGGTATTTCATGGCCTTTAGAGGCATTTTCTGGTATTTCTGGCATTTCGGGGACATTTCTGTAGCATTTAGGGCAATTTGTGGAATTTCGGAGGCATTTTATTTGGTGCATTTTTCTCGGGGAAGGCATTTTGGTGTACAAAATCTGGACAGCGAAACACCTCTCGGTTAAAACGGAATAAAAAAAATTAAGGCCCCTGTTTTTGTTTTGGGAAAAAATATGGCTAAATGTTTATGTTAAAAAATTGTATTTAACACCCAATTTGTATTTCAAAAACAAAAGATAGGGTTATGGTTCCATAGCATAAAATTCCTCTTTTCATGTTCCTTCAGTTCAGAAATTTTGGTATTTTTTCCCAAAAGGTCCTATGTAAGGTAACCTACAACTTAGCCAAGAAACTTAATAAGATATGTATTTCATGTTTTTTGTATGATCCGATTTGAGAAATGTCTAGTGTTCTTATTACTGTTGTTACATGAGTTTTAAAAGTTAAAATGGCCTTTATGTGCCCTTAGTATCCGACAATGAATGCGGAAGAGAAGCAGTATCTTCATTTTTGACAAAAATGCTTAGTGAAGAAAAATAGCTCAGTGAAGTTCAAAAAGTAGGGTGGACAAGGAGAATCATTAACACAATCACCGGGGTCTCTGACTTACATCCTTTTGACTTTCTTATTTGAACATTTAAAACATGAAGTGTATCGTATTGATGATTTATGTGAACGTATAAATGTTGTTTCCAATAATTTACTACTGCAAAACCAGCAAGAAAAGGGAATATTTGTCATACTTACCTACCTAAATGTATTTACGAGTCAGTGGACAAAGTTTTACAATAAATATTTTATTGTAACATTACGTAAGTTGATTATGGTTAGCGGGAGGGTCACTTACAACCCGTATAAAAAAATGTTACCTGGGAGGTGACGTAATGGGACTGTATACATCACAGCAATCTAAAAATTGAGGTCTATGTATTTCGAACCTTACGGGTATTTCGCCTTCAGAAAAATTTCGCATCTTCAGCTGGGAAGATAACGGATGCGTCATTTGATACCAAGCAGGAATTATTTGATGACTATATACCACAGGGCACAACAACAACAGCAATTGACTACGGTAATATATTGACAAATTACACAGCTCCACAAAAAAAATCAAAAAAATTACCCCTGTAGTCGGACTATGTCTATCAAATGTTTTTGGGATCGCTGAATCCAAATTCAGGGTCCATTTAACCCCATTACGTCAGGATTTTTCATAACCTCAAAATGCCCAAAAACGCAATAAACCCTCTATCCATTGACCACTCAATCCCAATAACCCCATAAACCCTTAACCCCTTAATCCCTTAAACCGCTTTACCCCATAACCTCAAAATGCCATAACCCCAAAACCCCTGTAGGTACCCGATAAGAAAAAGACTTATGCGCGTTGAAGCCCTGAAACACAGTATGTTCGAGAAATGTATGCTTCTTGAGGTTTAAACTTCTTGTTCAATAACCCTATAACTCCGAAACCCCATAACCCGGTGAGAACGAGACTTTCGCTGGGAGAACCTACGTTTTGCCGAACCCAGGAACAACAACGAGGACGTAGTGGTACTGTTCCCTTCGGGGTGCTTTATTAACATGATTGTGTTCACCTTGCCTCAAACGGATAGCAATGATGTCTGAAGATTTGGCTCATAACAGTTCGTACATAAGGCTATTCTTTACTGGGCTATGAGGTTATGGGGTTATGGGGTTATTAAAGAGTATTTTCAACGAATATAGACCTCTTATAGAAGAGCGCTCATAGGTTACAAGTAAAGGACGAAATTGAAATGCACGTAGAGCTTATACTAGACTATAGCTGTCCTCCAAGATTACATAGGAGAAACCTATAACATACTATACACGTCTCCCAAGATTTCGTCCCTGATTTCCAACCCTGAGAGTTTGTAAGGTACAGGTTTAAGGCTCAACAAGTCGAACATACTGTGTTTCAGGGCTCCAACGCACATGAGTTTCTTTCTTACCAAGTTCTGGGATTTTGGCTTTATGGCATTTTGAGGTTATGGGGTTTAAGGGTTTAAGGGGTTATGGGGTTATTGAGATTGAGTGGTCAGTGGATAGAGGATTTATTGCATTTTTGAGGTTATGAAAAATCTTGACGTAATGGTTAAATGGACCCCGAATTTGGATTCAGCGACCCCAAAACATATGATAGACAATAGACATAGTCGACTCCATGGGTAATTTTCTTAATTTTTTTTTGTGGAGCTGTGTTATGTAGGTACGGCAAAAACTCTCCTTACTTTAACTTTTCTGATCGTATAATACGGATTTGACTCTGTTTGATTTCGGTTTATTCAAATATTTGAAGAAGCTTCCCAGAGGACTTCATTTTGTTGAAGACAAATAATTGCAGCACATTTAGTAGGCCAACAGGAATCATATTATTCGGATGGAATAAAATTATTTTCGAAAAATTGTCTCTTGTTTCATTGCCGACTGACCTTTTTTGTAATACCTTGTTAGCATGATCGCCCTCCTCCGTACGGTTCCGAAGGACACTCACAGCATTAATTATTCATCAGCCTTAATGTTACGAGCAAAAAATTAATGAAGCTTATCGGGCACAGCAGAAAATCACCATAAAGCTCATTGGATATAAAATAAGGTATATCGTAATTTCTATGCATGACCTTATTATTCATACTAAATGACATGTTAAGATTATACTATAAAATATTCGCAATAATTCAGTGTTCGTGATGGCAGTACAAGATCAATCAGGACGCGAGGCGAGCACCCGTCCAACATCGAATAACCGCACGGGCACGCGATTCGGATTTTTCAGTTTATTCGTGTGGAATATTTCGAGCGACGAATATTTAGGAAAATCTAGCTTTTTAGAGGACGTTTTAACAACCATTTGCAATATTTATAGGATACTGTTTGAGTAATGATAGTATATGAAGCAACTACTCTGTGGACCAGCATCATCCATCCATTCATCCCAATATTTATAAGACAGTACGGATTAGCAGGTCACTCTCTGCTAACAGATACAAAGCAATGCTCACCCACTTATGTGATATCTTGTAAAATATTTATACCTTTTGCAAATAGTTGAGGATTTGAATTTGAAGAGCGAATACTTTAGAAGTTAGGTTATATCTTCACTATAAAACTGAGGGTAGTACGGAATACAGGGGTTATCAAATATGGACTATAAAAAGGATATACAAAACGTAATACACAAACCAGTTGACTGATTGACAAATGGACGATATTCCAAACTAACTAAAAAATACATCACTCTCAAAATTTGCAAAAATGGTTCTCAATCATACAAGGTGGATTTCAAGTACGTATCAAAACTTTAGGGGTCTGTTCCTTGGATCATTTTCAACCAAAAAGTCTGAAGGATCAAAGTGCTAAACAGAATTGAATTGGGGCTGTTTAATTAATTAGAAATACGAGTAAAAACTACTTGAATTGGTAGTGAGTTTTTTCAAAATCTGTTAGAAGTATTTGATTCTGAATATATTTCAAATAAAAAAGATATCTTATGATAGAAATTGTAGTACGCTCTGATATCATACCATATCAAAAATTAAGTGTTCGTCTGTCGAACGCAGAAAGTTATCAAAATTACCGTAGTCCCTGTCAACTTTACTTTCAACTGCCAACATTTTAACAATAGTTATTTACACCATAAAGGAGGTAAGTATTATTTACCAGTCGAGGACGATTTTGCGCCCAAGCGGAGGGAGAGCTGGCAATAGAGTCCGAGACTGGTAAATTATACCTAACTGCTATGTGGTGTATAACATTTTATCTGCTCCCATAGTACTTTATGGTTCACGAAATAAAGATTAGCTTTTATTTTTTTAACATTTCTTAATCAGTTCATTTTGACATTATCCAAAATGTGTTTATAAACAGAGCTACATAAAAGTTGCAATTTTGCTGGTTTTGAATTATTATTTCTAAATGAATGATTTTCAAATAGAAAGTGCAGCAAATGCTGTTTGCGAATTTTTATTGCCCAAGAAGTCGAAAGTGCGCTACGGATGAACATATACAGAAATTTCAAAGAATGGTGCCAGACTGGTGTTTCTGAAATGTCACTGCTAGCATATTTCATGGAGAAGTCAAGAACTTTAAAGTCACCGGCGAGTTTGTGGAGTGAATACTCAATGATTAAGTCAACCATTTTCATAGAGGAGAATGTGACTATATCAAAATATCCCAAGCTGATGGCATTTTTGAAACGTAAGAATGACGGCTATACACTTAAAAAGTCAAATGTTTTTACAAGTAAACAAATCAACAATTTTCTCGTTCTGGCACCCGATAACACATATTTGCTGATGAAGGTAGTGTCGGTCTTAGGCATTGCAGGAACATGCCGTTCTGATGAGTTATGAAAATTTACTTTAGATAACGTCAATTTCAAAAATTTCGATGACATTATAGTTACAATTCCAGATTCTAAAAATGGTGTGTCACGTACGTTTACAATTACTTCTCGTCTGGGTTCTCACCTAGAAATTCTCAAGAAATATATCAAAATTAGATTTTTATGCGCCATTAAGCAGGCAGACGTTACAACCAACCAGTCGGCAAGAATAGCCTTTCTATAATTCCTAACAAGATTGCACAGTTTTTGAAACTAGAACATCCTGAAACATAAACAGGCCATTCTTTCCGAAGAACATCGGCAACGTTACTGGCTAATACAGAAGTTGATGTATTAACAATCAAAAGACATGGTGGGTGGAAATCAGCCACAATTGCAGAAAGTTATGTTGCTGACAGTTTAAGTAACAATAATAAAATAGCCAACAGGATCTTTACAATGACAGTTCAACTCCAGGTTCTAGTAGTACGTCGCATCATGTTGTTTTAATGGAATCAGTCAGATAATATTGAGCCTCCGATGACTGAAATGGAGCAGTCAAATCATATTGAAAAAATGTGACAATTAGTAAACGCGAGGGGAAAAATTATCCAGATTTTATAAATGTCACTAAATATAATAACTTTACAATTACTATAAATATCCATTTATAACCCGAAATCGCTTTTTCCCTATGTCCGTAGCAACTTCCACTTCTACGGTAAAATCCACTTACCTCCTTAAATACAATGTATTAATAGTCTATTTATTACAGTGGGAGGCTGGGAGCAGATAAAATATTAAATATATTCGGAGTTTAGCTACCGGGTAGACTACATATTTTTTTTGTTAATGTATTTGTTATAAATATAAAAATATGAGGTGTAGGTATTCTATTCAAAATACGAATGTTCGTAACTGCTTCCAGTACGTTCATAAGAAATCGGAAGTCAGGGGTATTTTGAAAACTGAATAAATATTTCTTGTATTGACAGTTTTAAATAATGAATAAATGAGCATTAGAAAACAGAACAATCAATGCATTCTAATATACTTATTAATTGGAAAAAAGTGTATAAAACGAACAATAACAATGTTTCAAAATACTTTTGCGATTTTGAAAATCTTGTTGAATTGGTGTTTAAAAATAAAGGTTCAGCATTAAAATTGAAACAGCAGCACTCTCTATTAGTTTAAATAGATATAGATTTGAGAGTCTGATTAAAGCAATTGTTAAATGACCAACTGCGATAATAGAAAACTACATATTTGAAAATATGTACATGAAAAGTACAGTACTGTAGTACTGTACTTTTTAAATTTAGAGCAGAATACAAAAATAAAAAGTGAACGCTGCGGACAGGATTCGAACCTGTGCGGGCAGAGCCCAATGGATTTCAAGTCCATCTCCTTAACCACTCGGACACCGCAGCTATGCAGACCTCTTTTCCAAGGATGATACACCTAGGAGATCTTATATCTTCACAAATAATTTTTTAATAGTCGGTTTTAACTTTATGAATATTTTACAATAGCGTAGCTTTAAGTCCAGGACTATTTCTATTCCTTTTAATAATATTTTTAAACTCAACAAATATTTTAAACTTCAGAATTACGAAATTAATTTTATACTGATAAATACTTAAATAATATATAATTTACATAATACTCAGTTAAGATTATTCTTCAGTGGACTACAGGCTTTCCTAAATTATTATAATAATAATACTGTTTCCTTCGATTCTTATGAAACTTGGTCCGATGAAACAGTTTCTCATGGCTTTGGATTTGGAGGATAATGGAAATTGTTTCCAATACTTAATAGTCCAGTTGGTAGAGGTTCGGCCTGTGTCAAACCTTGATAACCCAGAAATAACTACACAGGCCTACTTTAAATGATGAGTACAATAACAGGCTAATTTGCTGACAAAGTATTTTATCAGGAAAAAAAGTTATTAACAATTTAATCGTGAAAAAAAAGTCAGCAAAACTTCAATCAAATTTGGCAAAGTTTCGAGTTTCAGATGCCGATAGATGTATAAAACCTTATAGAACAGAAAGTTTTGCTCTCTTGATTTTCGGCTTTAGCGTCATTATTGTATATATATATTGAACTATAGTTTTCGAAAGTTTTATCACTTTTTGTTTATAATTGACATTTTTACAGCAACGTTTTTTCAATCTCACGGCTTTGTTATTGCAAATTTCGTAATCGGACCACCGCCATTTTGTAGCTAGTTTTATTACGAACAAAATTATGTACTAAGCATTTTTTCGTACAAAGTCATCTCGCTGAGTTATTTAAAGAAAACTACTAAAAAAAATTTTTTCACGATTAAATTGTTAATAACTTTTTTTCCTGATAAAATACTTTGTCAGCAAATTAGTCTGTCATTGTACTCATCATTTAAAGTATTCCTGTGCAGTTATTTCCGAGTTATCAAGAAAATGTCACCAACGGTAACTTTTCGGCCTCTGCCGACTGGACTATAACTATTCCATTTCGGAATTTCAACGAGTCAAAATTGAAAGAAGACATTTTCGATGGACCTCAAATTAAAAAAATATTTGAAAATGAACATTTTATAACAACAATGACGGGTATTGAGAAAGCAGTGTGTCTGAGTTTTCGCAATGTCGCTCAGAACTTTTTAGGGAATCACAAAAGCGTAGACCGTTATTGTAGCAAAAATGATAAGAAACTACCAACGCTTAATGAATGTGAAAATAAATTTCTTGAATTCTTACCTGAACTACTTTCTTGAAAACTTAGATGGTTATAGCGAGGAGTAGAGCAAACGCTTTCATCAAGATCTGAAAGAATCTGAAATAAGATGCCAGGACAGATGGGATGTTAATATGATGGCGGATTTCTCTTGGTTACCGAAAAGAGAAACCAAAGAAGTAGTTCGACAATAATCCGAAGCCCTCTGTACCGGTATTACAAGGAGAAAAGACTACGTTACCAACATAATATTAGGATTTGAATTGTTTCGTTTAAGGTTACAAAATTTTAAATGATCAGACTGGGGCTTCAATCATTTACTAATTTTTTTCGCAATACTTATACAATAGCCAGGAAGTTTAACCAGTGTCAGATTTGAGTTCAGAATTTCAAAATACATTGGAATAAGACTTGGACTTGCCTAGATATACTTCATTTAGTGCAAATTTCGATGGAAGTGATTTTCTAGCGATTTTTCGTAATTTTCTGATAATTCTTCTCAAATAACTTGATTACGGAGGTCTAGAGTATAACTCTATTGCCCATCGGTCAGCCTTTCCACAATTTTACGGGATTTCAGCCATTTTTAACAATTTATATAAATCCTGTGGGTGCTAGGGTAAAACTAATAACATATTCAGGTTCAGCACATCATAATATACAGGGTGATGCAAAATTCAGATCAAAGAATTTAGGGGCATATTTTTGAAGTCAAAATAAGACTATTTTTTCCTATAAATATGGGTCCACAAATGCTTAGTTTTCGATATACAGGGTGTTAAAGTTTTTATTTGTTCGACTTTTTTTAGGTATAATTTCCAAACAGATTTGAATGTTGGCATAAAACTTGGTGTAACGGGTTTTTAGGATGATAAATTTAAATATGTCATTGCTAATGCCGCTGCTTGTAGAGGGCGCCACCTATAAGGGTACGCTTGAATTAAATTGGCCCTAACTCTTTTACTACCCTGTACATTGACGTTTCGCATTAGTACGTTTATTCCCCTAACAACTTTAAGCAAAAAAAGTATATTTGGACGAAATCCCTGGGACCAACCGTTTCCGAGATATTGGCTGATGAAGAGTTACATGCACACCATTTTTTCAAAATTTTTTGACTATTTACGGTAAATTATAAATTTATTTTCACCATCTAATCAGTAATGCAGTGATCTTGAATTTTAACTTTTTACATTTTTTCATACAACTAACCGTTTTCGAGAAAATCACTACTGTGTACTGACAATACTACCGTTTAGTCATAACATTGAAGCTGTGTTGTAAAGCTGCGATAGTAATAACGTCCACTGTATGTCAATTAAGTAATTAATATATTATAAGTAATTCTAATGCCTTGGTATGATTAAAAGAATAGTACCTATAATAGGCTATCGATTATGTCATATGGTATGGAACTACAACGTTGATGGGTTTTTATTGCATGAATCGTTCAAATGGTTATTTAGAATGAAAAACCCGCAGAGTGCTATTAAATTAGAGGGTGGAAATTGGAGATAGGGGTGAAAATGCAACCCTTGCGGTTCTTTGAGTATATCTCGAAAACGAAGCAAAATTTGAAGGTATTGCATAGGAAAAATTTTGTAATAATGAGATTTTCTATCGAAGTAGCTTATTTAAAAAGTTTAAAGAATTTATTTACTGCAAAATATATTAAAAACAATTTAACAAAAAAATGCAAAAATTCCAATTATTTGTTTTTTTTTCGATGAAAATAGTTATGGTCGTTCAAACTTTGCCTTTTTTTGGTTTTTACTGAATTTACGACAATTTGGTTTTAATACTTATTTTTGAGTATGTAATTCATTTTTATTTAATAATGACGTATGTTAAATTAATTTATCAATAATAAATAAAAGTTATATGGTTTTATATATAGGTATATATTAAACAAATTAATAACTACTTTTTCTTAAAAATTGCATTTTTGTGAATATAAAAAATATTTAATGCAAAGATTTTAAATAATAAAATTAGTTTATGTAAAAAACATTTTATTAAACTTAAATTAAATTTTTTACATTTCATAATTTTAGTTATTATATTATCAAGCTGCATATCAATTTCTTCGTCGATTTCTTGAGGAACATCGTCTCCTGATACCTCTGTTTGTTGAGCATTGTCACAATTCAAATACGTATACGTATATTTTAGTTGAACAAATAGAAAATTTTATAAATTAATATTTGTTAATTTGTTAAAAAAAATAAAAACTATACACGTTCGTATAACATTTATTTATTATTGATAAATTAATTTAACATGTTTTTATTGATTAAAAATCAATTTCTCATTCAAAATAAAGTATTAAATCAATATTGTCATAAATTCAAAAAAAAATAATTCGAAAAAAAATGATAAAATTTGAACAACCAAAACTCAGTCTATTCTCATCGAAAAAACTTTTATAGCCCATCATTTTGTGGAAATTTTATATACTTTTTTTCTATGAAGTGATGCCTATCTCTGCTCAAAAAAAAGTTATTTGCATAAAAGTAAAAAAAAACAAAAAATTTAATTTTTTGCATTTTTTGTTAAATTGTTTTTAATATATTTTTAAATAAGCTATTTCGATAGAAAATCTCAATATCTACAAAATGTTTCCTTTGCAATACCTTCAAATTTTGCTTCGTTTTCGAGATATACTCAAAAAACCGTAAGGGTTGCATTTTCACCCCTATCTCCAATTTCTACCCTCTAATTTAATAGCACTCCGCGATTTTTTCTTTCTGAATAACCATTTAAACGATTCATGCAATAAAAACCCATCAACGTTGTAGTTCCTTAGTACCCTGCTCTTTAAGACATAATCAATAGCCTACTAGATCCAAAAAGATTTATATTGGTCAAAAACGAATGTCCGAATAGAACACCCTGTATATTCGCTGCGGACAGGATTCGAACCTGTGCGGGCAGAGCCCAATGGATTTCAAGTCCATCTCCTTAACCACTCGGACACCGCAGCTGTGTAAAGTGGTTTGCCTACATCGAATGTATGGGTGGTGTACGGTAATCGATATATCTTGACAAAAGTATTTTTCTTGAAAACGACTGAAGATAATTAAATTATATATATTATATTTTCAATGTCTGTCACTCAAATGTAGATAAAGAAACTGTCACATTTTTAACACTGTCATTTCAAAATTTCATTTTTTCGTAAAAGTTTTGTATTTTGTATAAGTACTATAATTAATTGAATGTCTACAATTAGATTTAAAAAGAAGATCGCTTGAAAAGCAATTATTTAAATGTAGAAATAGGTCAGTTGATTTATTATGCTTCATTGCAAGTTTTTTTTCATTTTTTTTATTAGAGACAATAAGAGATGGTTTCCTTGAATGCATTATTTAATTAGGGTGTAAACTGTAAGGTTTTATTGGGGTTGTACGATATTAACCTTGGTTTTGAACCAGAGGTCAAACTTAGGGGTCATTTGGAGGTCAATTTCAGAATTTCAAATTGTAGAATGGTTTCATCCAGAAATTTTACGTTCAAAGATCTTATCCTGGGTCAGATTGATCTCTAAAGAAGCACTGAAAGTTAAATTAGCTTTCTGACTGAAATGTTTACATTTTATGGCAAATTCCGTACAAACTACCGTGGTCACGATTTATCGTCTAATTGTGACTCTGACCTTGAGCCCTGGGGTCAAATTTAGAAGTCATTTAACGGTTAACTAAGCGATTTTAGTTTTTTCTTAAATACTCATTTTTTATACCGAAGCTCAGATGGCCCTCAGGGTTAATGAGGCATCCAATCCAATGTTGATCATAATTTTCATCTAAAGATTGAGACTAGGAGCCATTACGTTAATTCGTTAAATCGTTAATCTTCACCAACAGTTCTGTCTATGCATATGTGTTTACGTGATTACCAGACGTTAAGCACTCTTACATATTAAAATGAGGATGTAACTGACCACAGCATATTTGATATACTTTAAATTGTTTGCAGGATCTTAAAAAGGCTTCATTCTGCTCCTGCCTTTCTGATACATTTGAGCTATGAGGAGTCCATCTGATGCAAGGCCAAGTATACATTTCCGAAAATGATATTTTCCGTTTTTCCCATCTTTGGATAGAAAAAACAAATCCAAAGATAACACTTAAATGACCCCCTAAAATTGTCCTAAAAGCTCAAGGTCACAATTAAACCATAAATTACGACCACCGTAGTTTGTACGGAATTTGTCACAAAATTAATTAACTGCCATAAAATGTAAACTTTTCAGTCGGAAAGCTGGTTGGACCTTCAGATAGCTAGAGATCAATCTGATCCAAGATCAAATACATCTTTGAACGTAAAATTTCCTGCGCTTTCCCTTTCTGAATAAACAAATGTGGTTTCTATTAGAAATTCTGAAGTTGACCTCCAAATGACCTCTAAGTTTGACCTATGAGTTCAAACCAAGGTCATTATCGTATGGCTACCTTAAAACTTACAAATTTGGTTCTGGAAGTTTTTCAACTGGAGGTCATTCTGTAAATAAGTGATCGATTAAAATGGGACATCCTGTAGATGACATATACCGATATTTAAACAATTTTGTTAAATGGAAATTTATTAACCTAAATTTCACTTAAGAAAACTCAAATATCTAGGTACCTTCAATCTTCAGTATTTAATTTCATCACAAATGTTTGAAGAAATATGAAATAAATTTATAAATTTTGGTTAAATGTTATAATAATAATAATAATAATAATGTCTTTATTTTTGAAAATTGTACAAAGCAAAATACAATTTCACCTACATAAGGCGAAGTCTAGCCAATGGTTACTCTACTTAACCTTATAAAAAAATCTAATACATATATTAAATTATTTCGGATGATGTCTAAACGTATACAATGCGTGCAAAAAGGCATATAAAAATAAAATAAAATATTACAGGAGCATAATTATTAAAAAAAAAACTAAATTTAAAAAAATGGATTTAAAAGTTAAAATAGGTTAGTCATACTATAAAACCAGACACAAAAAAAAATTATCACAGAACAAAGGCAAGCAAGTTACTGCATTTTGAGAAAATGCAGTTTACACATTTTTTTTAATTGAATAAGTTTTAGGTTTTTTAATTTATTGTCTAAACTGTTGTAGATTGTGACAGCATTATAAGAAAACGACCTACGAAACATGGATGTCCGATACCTCGGTAATGAAAGCAAACCAGCAAACCGTACTTTAACAGAGTGGATATTATGTCTAAAAATTTATTTTTGTCGGAGGTGTGAGGGTTCAGAGGTATTCATAATTTTGTGAACAAAAATAGACATATGATATTTAAAAAGATTATCTAACTTTAGCCAACCGAGTTCCCTTATTTTATTCGAAACGTGATCATATTTCCTGAAGCGGTATACAAAACGGCATCATAAATTTTGAATTTTTTGTAGTTGATTTTTTGTTTGACTTTCTAAAAAAGCAAAATAAACAATATTTCCATAATTCAATAATGGAAAATACGTATGCTTCATTAAGTTTTTTTCGAACTTTGAAATTCATGACATGAATATTCATATATAAAGTTTTTATGGTGACATACCATTTCCTTATTAACTTTCAAACGTGTCAACGTTTATTAACTTTCAAACCTGTCAACCGCAAAGATGTATCTAAAATAAAAACTAAATTTTTTACTACTCTAAAATGTGATTATTTATATATATTTTTAAATTTTTGAAAGATATTCTCCATAATAATTTTAGGACAGAAGCAGATGATCGTGCATTTATCGAAGTTTAATTTTAAGTTATTATTTTGAGAGTATTTTGATATATTATTTAAATCGGTGTTTATGTGACCACAAACAGATCTTATATTTTCTGGTTTGAAAGAGTAAGATAATTGAGTGTCGTCAGCATAACACTGCATTTCACTATATCTGATAGAATGAAAAATATCTGCAGTATATATATATATATATCTGGGGAATACCAGAAGTTATAGGACCAATATCTGAAAATACAGTATTAAATAAAACTGTCTGTCGACGGTTAGACAAGTAAGTATTAAAAAAATGTAAATATGGGTTGCTTCGTGTTCATCCAAAGGAAAAAAAATGTAATTGTAACATGCCGCCACATAAAGAACTTTCATCAAAGCCATAGCAACGCAGTTTAGCACATAAAAGGGAATGATCGAGAGTATCGAATGCTTTGGAAAAATCAAGCCAAATTAATGCTGTAACATTTTTATTGTCTAAAGATCGTAATACGACGAGAAAAAATTACATATATTTTATAAGAAAACCAAATTAAAAAATCTTACAACTAGTAATATCTAATAAAATCGATGTCGATTTAAAAACAAACAGTAAAATGCTGCCCAGTTTTCAAGACTAGGAGCTAAGTTTATGGATATTTATTATGAAGAGATTCCGTAACAGCTTAAACTCACAAGTTGATGTTGAAAAATAGCAAGTGGTTACTGAATTTAAAAAAAGTTAAATTTCCTAATGCTTCCGCTCAGCTGCGTCAAGTAAATACTCTATCAGGGCATGTAATTTAAATCAAGACAAGCCAGCCTATACACACGAGACGAATAACAGATTTCCATGGGAAGAAAATTGACTGAAAAATCTTATTTCCGCACGCAAGGGGCGGTTAGGGGTAAGTATCTGTAAGTGGATAAGTGGTTAAAATGCACTACGCGCTTCGATGAACCTCCCTCATATCTACAAAGAGAGTCCAGCGGACCATCTGAAGATTCTTCACCGCAAAGGCTGGTTTCGGGGGTGTTTTTACTTGGTTAACCGCGAGAAGGGTCTGAAATATTAGACCGTATTTTTAATGTCATATTTTATGATTGCAGAGTTATGATGTCAAAAGGTTTAGTTTTATTATACGAAGTCGTCTGCGGATCGTATTACAGAGCGAATGAAAATTTTAATCCGGCAGTCTTTTCCGTCAACCACCGTGACTACCTCAATGGATGCCGTATATTTGAGTTCTATTACAAAAATAATTTTTAGGACCTCTTCCTTTGCTCAATATATAATTTGTAAAGTGATAGATCAAATTTATACGGAGGCCATTTTTAACTTTTGAATACTTTTTTTCAGTGTAGCAGCAGAAATATCCAATTTAATAGAAAAATAGATCAGGAAATCTTATTATCTCGTAAAATTTAATTAAATTGCAAATTTTCAATAAAACCCGTTTACGATGTATGTATATAAGATGTTATTTTATTATATCAATCACTTGATAAATTTAATTTTACTTTATGATGATGTAGGTGCCTCGTTTTAACTAGACAATTTCTGTGATTACAAAATATTTGTTTTACAAGATCTAGTACTTTTTAATCTAATAATGTCACTGTTATATTTACATAATATCTAATTTTAAAATTATTTTTCTTATTCACATTTAAAAAATGCCGGTACATACAGTGTAGGAAAGTACCGATGGTCTATCAGAAGTTACGTGAGAGCGATAAAGTAAGCCATAGAAATCCATGCAATAGAGAAGGATGGCTATAATGAAGGCCTCTCATAGTCACCGCCCGCTTCGCCCTTCCGCAAATAAGATCCACTTCTTATTTGTGGAAGGGCGAAATGGGCGTTGACTATTAGACGCCTTCATTATAGCCATCCTTGTCTATCACATGGATTTCTATGGCTTACTTTATCGCTCTCACGTAACTTCTGATAGACCATCGGTACTTTCCTACACTGTATAACACTAAATGTTATCTTATTTTTCTTTTATTAAAGTTATAGATAAAAATTCAGAAAATATATTTATGATTTGAATAATTTAGTGTCCTACATATAAGTAAATATTTACTTATTTCAACTTATAACACCCAATTAATACTACGAACTTTTATTGTGTTTTATTACTTGAAAACTTTTCAGTATTTTTTTTTCAGTGTTTTTATTATACCGCCATGTAATATTGTATAAAAAAATATCTAAAATATTTCTACACTTTTGTGAATCAAAATACTCATTCCTTTTTTTATTAACTACCTACTTATTTTTTATTGTATATCTAAAAACAATCCCTTATGTACTAGTATACGGGATTTTAAGAATACTGTGTAAATTGGTGTCTAGATGTCCTAAGTTTAAGTTTAAGTATGAATCAAATATCTCGAAAAGCTTCTAATATATCGCAAAAATATAACAGATGATCTTTTCGTTATTGTTCATTTCCGGAAAAAAATTGTATAAAAAGATACTCTTAGTATTTGATGTCCTGATAATATCGCCAAACAAATTTAAAACCATGGTTCTGATGGTCATCAGACATTTTCACAAAGTTAATATATAACTTCAAAATCTCTAAACATGTTCTATTTTAATAGAACACGAGAGTGTTCGTGTAAACCGGGTGTAAATAAGTATTAAATATTTTAGAGGGTGGTTGTACAAGTTATTTTGTGAAAAAAAGTTCATATAAACGTAGGTGGAAATATGCTTCGATTCCGAAATACAGTGTTTAAATTTTTATTTATTTTTGTTAATTATTTCAAAGAGTTTCGAATATATTGACTCGAAATTTGACGGTTGTATTTTATTTAGAATCAATATCAATCAATATCAATAGAAATTAAAAATACATCACTTGCAATAAAATTTTTCTCGAAAAAAATTGAAGAGACCATTTCATTCAGAATTGATGGTGGATTTCTAAAAAAATATCAAGACGGGAAAAAGTCAGTGGCGTACCTTTTTCTTATTAAAAAAAAGTTGTGGCACTCTCGCACGAATGCCACTGGTGCAAGTAGAAATATTCAGATCACCCCAAAAAATGCACATTTATCACTTGCATGTGCTTGTCAAATTTCAAGTCAATATTTTTAAAACTTTTTGAAATAATTAATAAAAATAAATAAAAAATTAAAATTTAAGCCTTCTGTATTTCGGAAATGAAAGGTATTTCGATCTACGTTTATATGTACTTTTTTTTCACAAAATAACTTAGGCATCCACCCCCTAAAATATTTAACACTTATTTGCAAACACCTTGTATTTACAATATACATATAATTTTTTGATTGTTTTTAGATATGTTTTTGCAATCCCTATTCATTAAAACTTACTTCAACATCGTCAAGAACAGTCTGAAGTAATAGTAGAAATAATATTCATTGGCAAAAAAAAAAGGTTATAATAAATTATTTATTAACAGGAATAAACTCACATGCACATATTATGTTCTCACGTCTCCAACTCTTTATGTTAGATGATAATTTTTAATTTTTGGGATGCAATAAGAAACCAACACTCGCGCAGATAATTTTATTTTGTCGTTCTAAAAAATATAATTTTTGTTCAGCATAACATAGTTGGAGTCAACCTTGTGATGTGGTGGTAAAAAAATACATATGTACAATAAAGCATATCGTTATAAAACTAATAAAAGCACTAACGAATTACTCTAATTTGGATTCTGAGCAGCAGGACGTTGGAATTCAAATAATAATAATAAAAAAATAATATCTCGATAAAAATGAACCAAGCCGCAATGCATAACATTAATTTCGTTTCGATTCTGAAAATTTTGATGGCCCATCAAAAAAATATTGCTAGAAGTAATGAAGCACTAATAGATGACGTCAAATTTTTTTGAGATCTGAAACATTTTAGAGCTGACTTTTGTAAAAATAATTAAAACTCTCGAAAACGAAAAAGCCACTAACGAATGCTCTAATTTGTCTGACTTTGGGGTTTAACCATGAATTAAAACAAATTAAATATTGCTGGAATGGAATTAAATATGTACTAGCGAAAATAATTGAAGCATTAGGAAGCACTAAAGCACGATAAAAAAACATTTCTATCTGAAACACTTTTGGGCTGACTTCGAACTGAGAAAATTGAATATTACTAAAACTACAGGCGCGCCAACAAAAACAAGTGAGGCGTTAAAAAGCACTAATTGCACAATAACAAATGACAAATTTTGTTTCGATTTTGAACATTATAGGGGCTGACTCAATTAAAAATTTTTTTTTTTTTTTCTAAAACCAATACAAAACAGTAAGCACTAAAAAGTTCCAACAGAATTGAATTTTAATAGTCGGGTCAAATAGTCATAAAAAAGTGGTTAGTTGCAGCGACAAAATTGCAGGGATTTTGTTGCGAGGATAAAATTGCATGTTTATTATCACACAATGGGACAGAATTGCTGCAATTTATTTAGTTTGCAGTAGTGTTACCAACTATGCATTGTTTAACATGTAAAATTTCTTGTATGTATCTTGTAAACAATTATTTTTTATTCAAGCAAAACATTGCAATGGATGAAAATTTAAAAGTAAATTCCTGTATAGCTTTAATAGTGGCTTCAACGGTGTTACTAACAACAACCATGATCAACAGCCAACAACAGCTAGGTTGGTAATAAACAAATCTTCATAAAAGTAATTAGAATCCCTGCAATTTTTTTGCACGGAATAGAGCGTGTTCTAATTCATGCAATTTAGTTGCCGGGACAAAATTGCGTTGTCTGATACATGCTTTATATGTATAAACTATACTATTTTGAGGATATACACTCAAAAGGAACTCAGTCCCTTAGTCAAAATGACGCAGATGTCCTTATAATTGAAACAGCAATAGAACAATTTAATGCAACAAATACAACCATTGTAGTTGGTGAAGATGTTGACTTATTAATACTACTCACTGCAAGGACTCCAATTGATAAAATTATATACTTTTTAAAATCTGTAAAGGCTCAACGGCGAACAGAAATATATTCTTTAAAAAGTTTATCTGCTTATCCAAAATACCAAAACTATATATTATTTTTACATGCGATAACCGACTGCGATACTACATCAGCAATGTTCAGAAGGGGTAATACATCAGTATTAAAATGATTTGAAAAAAGATATTTGATTGATTGCGCTAAAGTATTGATTGAAATATTGAAATTGATTCTTCATCTCAAAGGAACTCGCTTTCTCCTTGCTGTTTATGGCTCCAAAAAAATTGATTGTATAGATAAATATAGATATTTAACTTTTGTCAAAAGTACACGAAACAATAAACAAGTACAACTATCTTGTCTTCCTTCAACATCGGCTTCTGCTAATCAACACTTGTATTAAGTATACTATCAAGTTCAGACATGGCTAGGCAATCAACTGAACCCAGAAGACTGGGGTTGGAAATTAACAGATAATACTTTGGAACCGATTCAAACTTCCCATCTGCTTCGGAAAAACTCCGAAACACTATTTTTTGCAATTGCAAAAAAGGTTGTAGTGCTAAATGTGGCTGTAGAAGAGTAGGGTTACTATGTTCTCCAGGGTGTACTAATTGCCAAAGCCAGTCTTGCTCAAATGTACAATTGAATACAACAGAAGAAGATTCATGTGATTTCGATGAAGAGACAGCTGATTCATCTCCATTTGAACAATTTATGAACATCCAGCAAGAAAAAGAGGAAAAAGAAGAAGAAATCGAAGAAGACTTGACTGTTGTAGTCGACTTTGAAGAGTATGAATCAGATTGAAATATCAAAAGAAATCAGAACTACAGTTAAAGTCAATAACCAATATCAATATCAATAATCATCATGCAGTTAAAAGAGTATTGTCTCTGAAAATTCCGTCATAACAGATCGTGGAGTAGGCCTACCGGGGAAACCACGTTAAAAAACGCGCCAAAGTACACTACCTCACAGGTGGTGTGGAAATATGTTCATATCATGTAGAACATTACTCCTTGCACTATTAGTATCGCGATATCTCAGGAATGGTGATTCCTAGAAAAAAAAAGTACAAGGACTATTTTTGTAGATAATTTTAAGATCTATAATTTTTATCGTAACTTACTTTTTTGATAAAACTTACCGTTTTCGAAAAAAATCCAAAAAACCTCAAATTTTGACATTTGACCCCGAATAACTTTTTTAGCACATATGGGATCGATGGGGACTTTTGACACTTTATTTCGAATGGTGTACCCAAGGTCTCCACCAAAATTTAGCTCTGTCGGAATTTTCGTTATTTGAAATGTCTATTTTGACCGGACTATAAGTTCACAGGCCTACTTAGAGCATAAAGAAAACAAGACAGTTTTCCTTTATTTCTTTTATATGACCTGTATTTACATTCATTTCAAGATAAATTTATGCCGAGAGCCAGTTTATTGAAGCCAGAGCCAGTTTATGTGAAATCATGGTTTCAGAAATACCAAGATTATATGGTTAAACCGAAGAATTTAATGAAATAGCCTTCCTACCCAACGGCCAAAAGCAAACAGTGGCCTAAAGTGATTCAATCTGAATAAAGTAATTTTTGAAACTTGCAGCATGCAGGAACAATTAGGGGGGGGGCACGGTCTCCTACTGCCTCCTCTATGCACAAACTGAATTCTTAGCGATTAAAGTTTTCCTGCTGTATTAAAAAAAATCATTCTCCAATACCGAAAATAGTGACATGAGCTAAAATCCTGTGACCTAATTTCAAGGAATGAGCCGAACTATTCCGGTGCAGTCTTAAAGTCGTAATTGAGCGTGACGCCGTGAACGGAAACTGATATGAATATGCAGCTGCTGAAATTGAAATCTGCACCGCTCTGGTGCCGTGCAGTTCAGAGGTCATATTATCCGGACGTAAATCTCAATATCACATCGCAGCCTGGGATATGAGCGTTTACGACACATGCGGGACTGCTTTATGGCAGGCCATAATTTGCTGTCGTGGTTCTTTATGCGTTCGAAAAAACATCGGTTGGAAGCCAACCGCTGTGTACGTACGTCTATATTAAACGTTACGTTTTCGGAATGCACTGCACTGGTTTTAAATTACGCTAATGATCAAACAGGGTTAGAATATTTTCAGGAAATCTGCAAGGAAACGTAGAATTGATTCGAAGCTTGAAGAAGTTGTGCTACTGCAATTTTTGACAAAAATTAATAAAGTGTCGATGACAAACTGTCGCGTTACTTGCACAAGGTTCCCAGTCCATTTATCCAAATTTTACAGGAGAGCAACTTTTATAAACTGATTTATTGTATAAATGGGCATGATAATGATTTTGAATACTTTTAAGTAGCACCCGCTTAGACATTCTATTTGGAAGGCACTTGTAAAATGAAAACTTAATTCTCAAAACCCTGTGAGATTCTTCTACAATATTTTGATTCTGATTGATCTCGATACCGTATGTGATATATTTCGGGAACTAGTCATGTTAGATATATTATGTGTAAAAATTAATTTTTTAGGCAACATTGTGCACGTCCTTGTTTTATATATCCCTCCTAGAACAATATGTGATACATACGATATTTTATTTGATGCCCTTGAATCACTTTATCACATTTTCGATTCTAATATTTTAATTTTAGGTGATTTTAATATTCCTGATACGTCAAACCTCCAATGCTCTGTTAATAAGTCATTAAATAATTTTATGCAATTTTTTAATTTAACTCAAAAGAATCAAATTTTAAATAAAAATTATAGAATTCTTGACTTAATTTGTAGTAATTTTGATGATTGTGTTGTTTCTAGAACTGATGATCCACTTTTGAATGAGGATGATCATCATCCTGCACTCATAGTCACATCTACACTTCCATCTACCAATGATAATGCGTTTCCGCTTGAAAATAAGCACATTTTAAATTACAAAAAGTGTAATTTTAATTTATTATATCAGGAAATTACTAATTCTGATTGGTCATATCTATCCAATTTTAATAGTGTAGATGATATGCTAAACGAATTTTATAATGTACTGAATTTATTGTTACACAAATACGTACCTATAAAAAAGGAATCTTATGGACATTATCCGGTTTGGTTTAGTGGCAAAATTATTAATAAAATTAAATTAAAAAATAAACTTTGGCGTAAATATAAATCCACAAATAACATTGATGATTACAGCAGATTTAGAGAATTAAGAACTGAAGTTAAATATTGCATTGGTTTAGCATTTAAAAATTATCAAAATTCAATAGTTAATGATCTATCCTCTAATCCTAAAAGATTTTGGTCCTACATTAATTCAAGATCTAATTCTACCTCTATTCCATCTTGTATGAATTATAATAGTATCCAGTTAAATAATCCTTCTGATATTGTCAATGCTTTTGCCAATTATTTTTCGGATTCTTTTTTACCTAGTCACAATGTTAATAGTTGTTCGCCCACATTGCCCTCTGTTGGCTCTAATACTCTTTGTGTTTTTGAGGTTACCGAAGATGACATAATAAATGCAATTAAGAGAATGAAGGGTAATTTTACAATGGGGCCTGATTTAATTCCTGCACTTTTAATAAAAGACTGTAAAACAATTTTTGCAAAACCTTTAAAAATCATATTTAATTCTATAATTAAGTATAAAGAATATCCACAAGTATGGAAAGAGTCGCGAATATGCCCCGTTTATAAAAAAGGGACTAAAAACGACATAACTAATTATCGGCCCATAGCTATTATAAGTAACTTTTCAAAAATTCTAGAAATTTTCTTACACAATCGACTTTATTTTCATATTGAAAAATCTATATCTCCGTACCAACATGGATTTATGAGTGGTCGTTCAACTACCTCAAATCTAGTTGAGAAAACCCAATTTATTGCTGAAGCTTTGGATGCAGGAAGTCAGGTTGATGTTGTGTATACCGACTTTTCTAAAGCTTTCGATCGGCTTGATCACAACTTTGAAATTGGAGTCTTATGGTATATCTCCTGCTCTATTAACTCTGTTTAAATCCTATTTTAGTAATAGGTACCAATTTGTGCAGTATCGAGGCTTTGTCATGTAAATTCCATCAATCTTCAGGAGTTCCGCAAGGGTCAATTCTGGGACCACTATTATTTATTATTTTTATTAATGACTTAACTGAATGCCTTGATGTCAACTATTTACTATATGCGGACGACCTGAAGTTATTCTTGGAAGTTAAATCATCTACTGACTGTACTACATTACAAGATAATCTTGACAGATTACACAATTGGTGTTCATGTAATAATCTACCTCTGAATGTAAGTAAATGTAAATTTATGACTTACAGTCGACGCAAAACTAATCTAGATTTTGATTATAAAATTGGTGAATCTTTTTTAAATAGAGTTACGCAATTTACTGACCTTGGTGTTACTTTCGATACCAGATTATCGTTTGACGACCACATTAGTTTAGTAACCAAATCTGCTTATAAGAATTTAGGCTTTATTTTACGTAATTCTAAGGACTTTCAGAACGTAAAGATTCTAAATATATTGTATGCAGCATTTGTGCGTTGCAAACTTGAATATGCATCGGTTGTTTGGAGTCCCATTTATAATATCTATAATATTCATTTAGAGAAAGTATAACGGAGATTTTTAAAGACTATTCATTTTATTAGTTATGGATTTTATCCTCCTCGTGGTACACCTCAAGATTTATTGCTTTCTTGTTTTAATTTTAATAGTCTCTGTCGTAGGCGAATTATGTTTTCAATTATATTCCTTTTTAAAATCATAAATAACACGTTAAATGCAGACTCGTTAGTCTCAAGGATTTTATATCATGTTCCTAGACTTAATTCTAGATTTCACTCCGTTTTACAATTACCCACACCCCGTACCAACTTACTAATAGCATCTCCCCTATATCAAATGATTTCCAATTACCAGAAGTATGAAGATCGGCTTGATATATTTTTTCATTGTATGAATGACATAAAAAAATTGTTTGTCTAGTAAATGTAATCCTTATCTTGTATATGTTTGTTAGCTTATTTATTTTATCTGTCTGTTATTGTTTATCCTTAAGTTTTTTGTCTGGATTTTATATTTTGATTGCTCTATGTTATGTAGTATTTATATTTTTATATTTAATGTTAGTTTGTCTTTTTCTTTTAAAATTTAGTTAAGGTTTTCTGTTTTACCTTATCCTATAATTGGGACTTTGTCCCGTTGGATATTGTAATTTCTAAATAAATAAATAAATAAATAAATATTTTAAATATTAATTCGCTTTTATTAAAATGAAAAATCTAGTATTTTAGGAACCTCTTTTTTATTTAAAGTACCATGAGTTTCAGTATCAATAAATTATTTGGATCAAATGAGCAGATAGTTTTAAATGGAGTTATTTGCCGTAAATGTTATTTTATTCTATTCAAATATATATACTTTCGTCAAACTATGAGAAATATTTGCTGTAATATGCAATTTTTCTTAGAATTTATATTATTTGTAAATATATATAACTTAATTCAAATCTTTTATAATTTTGAAATTTATTATTTGTGACTTTAGCTACAATATCTCTTACAGTTCATCATGAACTGCAAGCATATTTGTTTCAAAACTACCAGTTCCTTAAAATATGTACAAATGTAGCATATTATAATCAAACTTATGTTTTCTTGAAAGAAAATAGTAGTAGGTCACAGAATGGCGTAGTTGGGAAATAGCACGATAGATGGAGCCACTTACGTTCTGTGTATAAGTTACACATCTCGTTGTGAGTAACGACACAAACAGTTGGATCGTTCTAACGACATAATAATGAGGACCATCAATAAGTCCCAAACTGACCTGTCAGGTTGGTTAAACTTACGAACGATCCTACCTGTTGTTCTATACTCCGCGGTCGAAATTATAGAGAGTGACTCAGACATAATATAAAAACACTATTACCATAATGCATATAAAATGATTTTTATACGGTTCAATATTATTTATCTTTGTGCCGCTCGCTATGCACATCGATAGAATCTATACTCGTCTATAGACTAAGTTACACTGAACGTCGATCTATATTCTATCTCTGTCTTTTGCACTTGGTAGGGAATAGGGAAATGCTTTTTAGTGGGTGTAAACGGACTTGACCGTCCTGAGAAACGTCATAGTATAAGCGTAGACGAGGGGTCTAATTCCATGCCTATAATAAATTTATAAATTAAAAAAACTACTGGGACGTTTTAAAATGCTGTAATAATTAAAATGGATCAAAGTGCCGGTTATAGAAAACCGTAAAAAAATATTAGATGTTATGTTTTATTATCTTTTTTCAATATTTTCTATATCTTGTTGCATTTTACGCAGACACGTCAACCGGCTTCATCCCCCTTACTAGTCCAAAAGCTAGCGATGAGGCACTCTCTATAATTTCGACCGCGGAGTATAGGTGTTGCGAGTTTGAAACAAAATATTTTTTATTACTGAGAAATATTTATATCTAAATATATCTTAAAACAAATATATACAATAATTTAACCAAAACAATTCAATTTTGTATTAAACAAACGGTGCATTATACAAAACAACAAAACAAGTTTCTATAAAATCTATGTAGATCATAAAATTCATTCATTTAACCGTAATTATCAAATATTTTTAAAGTAAGAAATTATATTTCTGGGTAGAAATTTAGTGTTTAAATAAATAAATAATTTTCTTGAAAGAAGAAAATATTTTCTTCTGTATATATAAACGTGCGATATCTTAAAATCAAATGTACAATTGAAGCAAGAAATTTGTTTGCGTGCAACTTTCAGACTATTGATGACATCGAAGCAATTTCTTCACAGATTTTAAAAGTCATTTCAAATAAAGATATCCAGGTCTGCCTGACGAAATGGAAACACTGCTGGGAAAAATGTGTGAATGGGAGAGGAGAATACTTTGAAGAAGACAAGGACTAATAATGTATAAAATTAGTAATAAAGTTCAAGAAATAAAGTTCGGTTATTTTCTGAACAGACCTCGTATTTTATTATTATTACTTCCATGAATCTAAAATAATGCCTAATTATCACACAAATAACTTTTTGTATATATTTTTTGTAGGAATGAAATTTTAGAATACAATACAATGTATTGAAAATATTAACACAAGTTAAATTTTGCAGTTTCAAAATGGAGGAGCATAACTTCCATATTTCAAAACGAAGGTCAATCAAAATTTTAGTTTTTCCGAGGTTTTTTCTTTATGTTTTCTTCTTAGGCGAGCGGTTCACCCCTAAAAAAAGGCATGAATCGACTAAATTTTTAAATCAAAAACCTACAGCATGAAACTTTTTTTATTTTATAGTGTATTTTTCTGACAATTTACATATATTTTTTATATTTTTCGGCGTGGTCAGGCAAATGTTATAAACAAAAAAGTTTCGCGCCAAATGGCTTTGAAAATTTATTATAAAATGGACCAAAATAAACACTTTTTACTCTTTGACAAAAATTCTAAAAATGCTTCGTTTCCGAGATATTGACAATTTAATGTGAAAAAAGTGACGAAATCGACAACTTTCGGAATTTTTTCCTCAAAAACTACTGAACAGATTTTAACTCTAAAAAAGCATAATAATCGGCAGAGTTTCTACTTTAAGAAATATATTTTTTTGGTATGGGTCAATCATTTTATTGAAGGTCTAAAGTGAGTAAAAAAAGTCTTAAAGAAAATTATGACACTTTAAATTTAAATTTTCTTTTTACAATATGGATTATATTATATTTACAATAAACGTTATTATGATTTTTTTAATCTATATTTGTTAATAGTACAAATTTTCAAAAGATCATTTTGTTTGGTTTTGTAGCCGGAGTAAGGTTTTTGCAAGTAATTAGTAAAATTTAAATATTTGATTTTTGGTTTTATAAATGGCTAAAATTGACTTGAGAATTATACCACAACTAAACTAAATAAGCTTTTTAAATCCCAAAATTAACCTAATAATAATAATTGACCTAGCGGTCTCGATAATTTTATTTTTATTTTACAAAAATATTAAGAGCAAAATATATTAATTTCTTTTTTATTTAATTTTTAATAATAAGTTTTTCGTTATTTTCGACAAGTTCTTGAGTTGAAATAAGCGTTTCATCATCAATTTCGGATGGAACATTCAGAAATTCATCTGAACACGCACAGACTGCACAGCATTCCAGGTTCGATGACAGTTACAATTTTTCGTAGAACATTATACACTACATGAACAAAAATATTTTTGAAGCATATCTTCCAAATAATTAAAATCCAAACAACCATTTTCGATTTTCCATCCATGTGTCAATGGATCTAGAGTTACAATTTCACTATTTGTACTGTTTTTTTTACCCCCTTTAGACCTTCAATAAAATAATTGACCTATACCAAAAAAATATATCTTAAAGTAGACCTGCCGATTATTATGCTTGTTTTAGAATTAAAATTTGTTCAGTAGTTTTTGAGAAAAAAATTCCGAAAGTTTGTCGACTTCGTCACTTTTTTCACATTAAATTATAAATATATCGGAAACGAAGCATTTTTTGAATATTTGTTAAAGAACAAAAAGTGTTTATTTTGTTTCATTTTACAATAAAAAACTGTTTTCAAAGCCATTTGGCGAGTAATTTTTTTTTACAACTTTTTTGTTTATAACAATTGACTGACCACGCCGAAAAATATAAAAAAATATGTAAATTATCACAAAAATACACTTTATAAAATAAAAAAAGTTTTATGCTGTAGGTTTTTGTTTAAAAAATTTAGTCGGTTACCTTCATTTAGAAGCATCTTTTTAGGGGTGAACCGCTCGCCTATTTATTTTGCATTCAATCTAATCCTTAAAAATAATGAGTTAAGATTTTTACATATTAATTTTAAGTAATGAAATGAAATGGAGAAATAAGAATAGGTATTAATATTAATAAGTATTAATAAGAAAGAAAATAAGAATTTGGTATTGTATCATTTTATAATACTGTAATAATAATAACATCAAGTAGGTCTAATTAATATTGATACATTTTTCACTTTTCAGACGTTTTTGTCTGGACTACGCTGTGGCGGGACGCTTCTGCCTGGTTTTGAAAGGAAGCTGCTTCGTGCGGACGAAAAACTGAAATCGATGTTACGTGACGTCACCAGACTGAAGACTGAACTAGCTGGTTGCCGGGGCAACGTGCGAGAGAAGAGCGAGAAGCAGCTCCTCGCGCCTCCCGGTGTCCTCTTAAGATTTGAGTGATAGCAGGAACTGGAACTGTTGCAGTAGTTGTCGGGGAAAGATTATCCCGCATTACACGTCCTCCAGCTTTTAAGTTACAGGCGTCGAGGATTTCTTTGTGCCATAGAAAGCAGGATAATTGAGGGAAGTCCTTAGAATCTGAAGAGGTCTACGTTCTTGTAGAAATTATAATATAATTTGTACAGAATGTAATTAAAACTGGTATTATTAAAAGGCTGTTCTATTTTGTTTAGATTTTTCGTGATGTATAATTATTATTATACCTTTTATTATTATTAAAATTATTGCTATTTTTGTGTGGTAGGTACTTTATAAGTGGATTAAATTTTCTCAGAAAATAAGTATTTTTAAATAGTGATTTTAAGGCTTTCATTTCGGGTGCTGTGGCCCAAACACGATGTTTTATGCGTTTCTTGAAAAAGGTGATAGAAGGCACCAAAATAAGCAACTATTATTAAGCAACTGACCACTAAAACATTACGTCTTAAATTGAAAAAAAAAATCCACGTGCAGGTTTAAACAAATTTAAAGTCGTCCCTGGTGCGGCAGCCAGCTGTACCTTTGATATCGAAGTTGACGCGCGTCGCATTGCGAAAGCGCTGATGGCGGTTTAGACGGTTTAAATTTTATGTTCGAAAATGCTAAAATTTATTCATATTTTGTTTAAAAATAACACAAAAATTAAACGAATAAACGTATTACTTACCAATAAACGATATGAGCATATCGAAATTGATTCGATGTGTTAATAATGTTATGTTTTATTAAATTTGAAATTTTAATCGATTCTTTTCTCGGCAACCGAAACATAAAATTGTCGAATAAACCCAAATTTTGAGATTGAATATGTTTCAAATAGACACAAACAGGGTGTGAATTACTGTAATGAATTTAAATGAAGGATATTTATCAGTAGTATAAGTTAAAATGATATACCTAATTAATAAATTTTCACGACAAAACGTCTCGACTGTCAAAATTATGACAAAAATTGAATTTGCATATTCATAAAACTACTTAAATGCACTCATGTAGCACAATTATTTTATAAAGAACAGTAAAGAACCATATTACAGTATTAAATGTCAATTAAAAGTTCTGACATGACCACATTTAATAATATAGTGAAGGATTTTTACATATAATACTGATTTATGCAATAAAACTGGTATGTAAACAAAGCATAGTATACCTGTAACCAGAATGTATCTGTAGAATTAAACCTATGCATCTGTGAAAACTTTTATGTATCATTTAAATGTTGACATTTGTTGTTCCGTTAGAATTTGTAAATTTTTAATTGTATAAGTGTAGTAGGACTGCAAAATCATATGTGCAGAATGTAAAAGACCCTCATAACTTCATAAACTGTGTTTAAACTCCAACCAAAGTTCAAATTGTTGTGTAGACTTTATAATACTTGATGGAACGGAGTACTTTAAAATTTTCTTTCGTTTACATCTGAAAAACGAGTAAAGACGACGACGACGATGAGTAAAGACGAGTAAAAGGTGTTTAAAATGTTGTACTAAAGACATTGAAAGGACACACTTGCTGAGAATTAATCTATTTATCAAAATTTAGTTGAAATTTGTAAATATAAGTAAAATTTTGGCATAACTTTTAACTTAAAATGCAAGGAAGCTGAAAATGTAAATTTTATGCATGATAATTCAGTCCAAAAATCAGTATTTGCATAAATAAAATTTCAAAAATGTTTGTTATTGTTGCTATAGTAACTTTCACTTATTTTCCACGTTTATTAAAACTAATCTCCGGGTTCTAGGTAGCCAGTCTTCCATGTTTACTTGTAGCAGTAACATCGCTAGTTTGCTTCTAGAAAAAACAATTGCTATCAATAAAAATCAACAAGTTAGTGAAAAATTTATACTTATCAAGCCATTTTGGTGGTGAAATGTCATGGACATATGCATCTGTCAAAAATCCGAAAGTTACATTAGTTGAAGCTACATAAGTTCGAAAAGTCATTGAGCAACATCAATACAAGTAATTGTAAAACACAAATTTGAACAAGGTTAACAAGCATAAATAAAAAGTGATAAGTGAAATCTATGAAAAAATAGTGCAGTGCAGTTTCATCTGGAGGAATTCCAGTAAAAGAAACACACAAGGTAACTTCGGCAATATTCGTGGCGTGACGGCGTTTCAACGAGGAAACTTCAGACCGGTGCGATTACGTGCAGGAGAATTTACAGTGCAGCGAGGTTACGTGCAGATTAAATAACCAGCAATAATTCTACGATCGTAAGTGTCGACAATTACCTAAACAAATTTGTAAATTTGAAAATAAAGCGCTATATAAATTTCTACATTAAATATTTCACTGCATTTATGTATATTAATGCACAATTTCATTGTCAACCAATTGAACTACTTACAGTATAAAACACTATTATGCACTGAATTTAGGGGGGAAATTTCTCGTTTTATTAATCTAGTATAAGAACTATAACAGTTGTTAATTGTAAAAACCCCATGACCCAGAAAATCATACTGTAATATATCGATATTTGTAACTTACAACATATCTTTCATTTAAAAAAATTTGAGTGAAATAACAATATATAAAATTTTAATCAAGATAAAAATAAATTAAAAAAGGAAACAACACGCTGAGAGAGACTCATAACAATATCAATAACAACACACACAATATTTAAAAAAAATAAAGGCGTCCACATAATAATAAGTATGCTTAAATATTCTTCCAAACAACGATCAAAATTCTGTAACCAAAAACACTACACCACACATTTACTAAAAACCGCCGCTGAAATCGAGATCTCTGTACAACGCGATGATTTGCCTCACATCAAGAGTGAATGTTGTGAAAATTCTAGTAAAAATACATTCATTAAAAAGCTCCTTGCTTGTAAAATCCGGATATTGTGCTGTGTGATGTCGAAACCACTTGCAAAATTCCATACGGGGCTGAAAATCATTGTTATTATTAAATACAAAGGGTTCAGACATTAGCTTGAGCTCGTGATGATAGCGGTGCAATAACTGTTCCCGTAGTATACGCCAGTCGGTACTGTTAGACACATCTACTTCACAATTAATGTTGCGAGTACTGCGCCTTGGATCTTCCTCAACGATGTTTATGATGTTTTCTACGTTGTCGAAAACATGTTGCGGCCTTTCCCGTCCACGATCTTTATATGTCAGGTGGACATTCCCGGTATGCCGTAACGTATGAACTGCCTTTTGCACTGTTCTACTGTTAGGTTGTTGTCTGTTGTGGAAGTCACTGTTTCACGCCTATGCGTCCGAAGCATTCTGGCCGTGCACGTGCACAAGACTCACAGGGTCGTTCACACTTTTGGTTAATTTTCTTAATTAATTATCTCGAAAAAGAACTTTATCCCCCTTTGCAAGGAACGCACTTATTTCAGAAACACCCTGTATACCCGGACGCCTGCAGTTACAGACTCATAATACACTTCTTTAGGTGTAGCAGCGATTCTTTGACCTGCTCTTGTTGTGTGTCGGTCTAAATACTGTGGGGATAGAACCGCTATCAGAATCCCTATCAGAAAGCCCGCCCTGATGTTAATTTTAGTTTTTGTTGTTGATCCTAAAGCTATTACAGGCGCAACCCTTTCTCAGACAGGTGCAATTATATTATGTTTAGCAGCAGACGGTGGAAATTTTCATCAATTTTTGTATAGTGTAGATGCCGACTTTTAGTTTTTATACGGTTTCAACTATCTTCGTAAACACTATAACTCGTTTGTCAAAATTTGTTGTCAAATGATTAAAAATTGAAATTTGTAAATATTGGTCTTAGGTATATAAACATCATGCAGATAGTTTTTAATCAGCTTATCTACCTCAACACAGTCCATGTTCGCGAATTTCGTATCAACCCTGTATGATATGTTGATGCGAATGAATACAGTAACAATACTAAGTGAACCCACTGAGATAAAATTATTGAGTATATTTTCTCTTAATCGATTAACTTTTTCTATAAATATTTCACAAAAGTTACTGCTTTTATTGGAATATTTTACTCATACTACTTTGTAGCCATCATGAGCAGAACTAACTCAGACCGCTAGTAGGAAAGAATTGATTCTTGGACCCAAGTACTGTGAAGACTTTTGGACAAACACACATAAAACCAACAACCTATCACAATTTCGGCCAATTTGACAGAGCCCACATTTTCATAAAGCCCTTTGTATAAATTACATGACGGGGATTGAATACATATGGTAGTTGGAGGTATATAATTTGTTATTTTTGTGTATTTTAACTAATCCTTAAATTACACAGCCACACAAAAAAGAAAAGTTGTCTGTACTTTTCATGCGACATATGTTATCAGTAGTATTTTTGCCTCCTGATCACGAATCCGGTGTCAGAATTAAGCTATCACATCACAGGAATTTCCTAACCTCAAAAAAATAGCAAATTTATGAAAAAGTGATAGGAAAAATACAATTTTTTTTTTTCTATATTCAAATGTTCATTTGTATAGCTAAGACCCCGCCGAACGTGAATTAGCGGTCAGAATTGATGATTCTTTTTCTAACCTCAAAAAAAACGGGTCAATTAAGGTCAGATATCACGAATTTTCAAAAAATAAGAAATTCGCGCCAAATTTGGTATACGGGGGTTTTCGGAGTCGTTGATCACTGATCCGATGTCAATTTTGCAAAATTCAAGATGGCGGATCCAAAATGAACGACCAAATTTTCAAAAAATAACAGATTCGCATCAAATTTAGTATAAGGGGGTTTTCTGGGTCGCTGATCACGAATTCGTGGTCAATTTTGCAAAATTCAAGATGGCGGATCCAAAATGAACGACCAAATTTTCAAAAAATAACACATTCGCGCCAAATTTGGTACACGGGGGTTTTCGAGGTCACTGATCACGAATCCGAGATCAGATTTACAAAATCCAACCCGTGAATACATCTTTTACAAGAAAAAAAGCAAGATATAGCCGAAAAAAAGTAGGTTACCACATGATTGGGTACTCATGTTATAAAGGAAAATATTACAAAATGAATTTCGCAATTCTGACCTCGAATACGTAATCAGCGGCCCCGAAAACCCCCGGATACCAAATTTGCTGCTATTCTGTTATTAGATATTTGAAAATTTTGTCGACCATCTTGGATCCGCCATCTTGAATTTTGTAAAATTGACATCGGATCCGTGATCAGCGACCAAGAAAACCCCCGTGTACCAAATTTGGCGCGAATCTGTTATTGTTTGAAAATTCGTGATATCTGACTTTAATTGACCCGTTTTTTTTGAGGTTAGAAAAGAAACCATTAATTCTGACTGCGGATTCACGTTGGGCGGGATCTTAACTATATAAATGAATATTTGAATATAGAAAAAAAATTTTGTATTTTTCCTAGCACTTTTTTATGAATTTTTGCTATTTTTACCTGTTTTTTGAGATTAGGAAATTCCTGTGATGTGATAGCTCAATTCTGACACCGGATTCGTGATCAGGAAGCAAAAATACTACAGATATCATATGTCGCATGAAAAGTACAGACAACTTTTCTTTTTGTGTGGCTGTGTTATTAAAATGTATCAAATTGTAATCAAATGACAACACCCAGTACATTATTCTTTTGTCAATGGTTTTTAGTTTACTTTTAGTTGCACCATAAGTTAGACTCAGGACATATTAGGTAATGCTTTCTCATAAAAATTTTATTAAATAGAAAGTAATAATGATGAATTATTATTTTAATTATTTGACAGTAGTTTTATCTCATTAAGCTTATCTCTTTTATAAATAAGTAGTAGTATATTTGATCCGTATTATTTATTGCGTAGGCTTGTTCAATAGTAATATTGTTTTAAATGTTTTTTAAATCATATTCTACGTATTCTTATTTTTTATTATTACTTGTAGAATTGAAATAAAATCGAAACCTTGTCTTACAATTAATCAGAAAATCAAGACCCTTATTTCCTTGCCCTACTCCAACTATACATACTGTGAAGATAGTTTAGGCTTTGCAAAATTGTTTATAAACTTTTGGCGGCCATGATACGGGTGGGGCGCCGGCCGGGCCGGGGACGAGCACGGGGACAGAGAGAGAGAACGACTAGAGACGAGGTGGTGTTGAGATATCTAATTTTGATCGTTGTTTTTATTCTAAAATCTATTAAAATTATATTTGTGAAAAACTGTGTTTTAACAACTTCAGAAGTGGGATCAAAAGATCCATAAATAATAGAGAAAAATTAGATTTTTGTGTAAATAAAGTGTTATGGAACAAAAAGTGCAAAAACCGAGAAAATTCGATGCATTTTGATGCAGTAAGTAAAAACAATGCATTTGATTGACTTTCTGTGAGTTACCTGCCTATCTGGCCTGTAGACTTTCAAATTTTTACCTGGTCACAATATTGCGCAATTGTTTATTGTTTGTTTATTTCTCAATAATAACGTCATGGGTCGAAACAAAAGCCGTGACCGCACCGTAAATAAGAGACGGAGAAGCTCGAAAAGGCGTCTTAGCGCTAGTCCTCCTCATTATGTTGAATCTATAGAAAAAAGACTTAAATCTCTAGAATCTTTAATACGCAGTACTCGCGGGAATTCAGATGATCACGCGGAGACGCTGGTGTCGTCGCATGGACGAAGTAATACGCCACCGCGTCATTCTCGTCATGTGTCGCCGCCAAAATCGAGATCACCCAAACAAACTGAAAGTGCTGAACAATCACGTTCGATGCCCAAACAATTAGCATCAGAACCTAGGTCAATTTCTCAATATATTGGTCGCAATGAATTGATACCAGAATTTGATGCGTCTACAAATTCTGTTACAATACAGCATTGGCTGAACAAAATTGAATCGGTCGCTAATTTATATTGTTGGGATGACAAGACTAAAATATTTTGTATGATTAGTAAGTTGACGGGAAATGCAAAAGCATGGTATGAGTGTCAAAGTAATTTTGAGAATACTTGGCAATAATGGAAAGAAAAATTAATTTCTGCTTTTCCTTCTGTTCGAAGTATTGCTTCAAAATTAAAAGATTTTGTTAACTCTGAAAGAAAACAGCATGAAGATATTGTTTCGTTTTATTATGCTAAACTACGTCTTGGCAAACATTGTGATCTGCCTGATCATGTTATAACAGAAGTTATAATATCGACTTTAAATAACAATTTATTACAAGCAAGTGCCCAAGCAGCTAAATGTAATAGTACAGATCAATTGTTAAAATTTCTGGTGGAATCAGATTACTCGAACCTTTCAACAGCGTCAACTAGTAACGTACAGCATGGACAATATAAACACAAAAATAAACAAAACGTGTCTAAACCGAATTCGTCGCATAAATGCTTTACTTGTGGTAAAACGGGACACTTTTCTAGAAATTGTTATAGAAATAATGCTGAGGATCAGATTACTTGTTCGCATTGCAAAAAACCTGGTCACACGAGAGATAAATGTTTCAAATTGAAACATAACTCCCAGAAAATTAATTTGGTTGCTAGCGATGATAGAAAATATCACGTCGAGGTGAAATTAAACAATAAACCTATACAAGCTTATATTGATTTCGGTAGTGCTTGTTGTATTCTTAAACAACGTAAAGCACAGTCGCTTGATTTAAAAATTAACACTGGAAACGTTACGACTGCGAGGATATGGAGGTGCTACTGTCGAATCATTAGGTGAGTCAATCGCAACAGTAAAAATCGATAACGTCGAATGTGTAATACCACTAGTTATTGTTGACAACGAATGTCAAGATTTTGATTTAATACTTGGGCGTACTTTTACTGAATTACCAAATGTTTATGTAACCAAAACTGCTGATAGTTTGAATTTTTATTTAAATGAAGATTCGAATTGTTTGCCAAATGAAGCAGTGGAACATCAAGATAAATATACCGTACATGTCGAAAATGACACTCCGCTCGTTCCAGGTATCAATCGTATTGAAGTGGTTAGTTCTCTTCCTAATGGGACTTTGATGATTAATTATTCTGAAAGATATTGTCAAGGTGGTACTCTAGTTGTTCCTGCAAAACCGCTAATGTTAAACAGTGGCATTGGCTTATTGACAGTCTTTAATATCAGCAAGCTACCTACTCAGTTCAGTAGAGGTCAGTGTGTAGCACGGGGAATCTCTTCAGCTTCGGCTGACGGGCAATCTAACCAGATTGAAGTACCTGAAAGTTCTACTACATTGACTGACGCTGAACAAGAACAACTGAATAAATTGTTAAATAAATATCATGAATGTTTTGTTACTAAAAATTCGGAATTGAAAGCTACAAATATTGAAATGGAAATTAAACTAACCTGTGATAAGCCTATATGCTACAGGCCCTATCCTTTATCATATTATGAACGTGAATTGGTTAGGAACATAATCGACGATTTATTAAAAAAAAGGACATAATAGAACCGACGGTATCACCATACGCCAGCCCAATTATTTTAGTGAAAAAGAAAACTGGAGATGTCAGATTGTGTGTAGATTATCGTAAACTTAATTCAGTTACGGTAAAAGATAAATATCCTCTACCCCGCATTGAGGATCAATTAGATAGGTTGACTGGAAACTCTTACTTCTCTACTTTAGACTTGGCATCAGGCTACCATCAGTTAAGGGTCGCCGAAACTAGCCGACCATACACTGCTTTTGTAACGCCGGATGGTCACTATCATTACAAAAGGGTTCCGTTTGGACTTACTAATGCACCGTCCGTTTTTCAAAGAGCCATAAATGAAATTTTAGGACCTTTAAGATTTTCGTATGCTATAGCATATATTGATGATATTTTAATAAAATCTGAAGACGTGAAAACGGGACTAGAAAGGCTAGAAAATGTTTTAGAGATTTTCAAGGCTGCTGGCCTTACACTAAATAAAAACAAATGCTCATTTTTGCAGCCCGAAGTCGAATACCTAGGATCAGTAATCAGAAATGGAGAATTAAGGCCATCACCTGAAAAGATTAAAGCTGTGGTGAATTTTCCCCCACTTGAAAATGTGCATGATGTACGAAAGTTTCTCGGTCTAGCATCATATTTTAGAAAATATATTCACAACTTTGCACATAAAGCCAAACCATTAACTTTGCTAACTAGGAAAAAGGTGCAATGGAAATGGACCGATGAAGAAGACACTTCCTTTGATAATTTAAAATCAGAACTTGCTAACCAACCAGTATTAGCACTGTTTGATCCAGAGTTGGAAACACAATTGCATACTGATGCAAGCAAATTGGGATTTGGAGGAATACTTTTACAGAAACAGAAAGATGAAACATGGAAACCTGTTGCATACATGAGCCAACAGACGTCAGAATGTCAGTCACGCTATCATAGTTTCGAATTAGAAACAATGGCTGTTGTACTTAGTGTTAGAAAATTCCGAAATTATTTGTATGGAAGAAAATTTACGATTATTACTGATTGTAATGCTTTGAGATTATCATGGACAAAAAGAGATCTATCATCAAGAATTGGTAGATGGTGGATTGAGCTACAGGAATATGACTTTGATTGTGTTTACCGACCGGGCACCCAAATGAAACATGTGGATGCACTTAGTAGACATCCTGTTAATATAGTTGCTTCCATCAAAACATCCGATTGCATTGAATGTGTGCAATCTACAGACGATGACTGTAAGCTTATTAAACAACAGATAAACTCCAACGAAGCAGAAGAATGTTACGTATTAGTAGAAAATAAAATTTGTCGAATAGTCAATGGAGAAAACAAAATAATAATACCAAAAGATGTTCGTTGGCGAATAACAAAACTTTATCATGATGATAACGGACATCCAGGACCAAAGAGAACATTGGAAGCAATATGTAAAAATTATTGGTTTCCTAAAATGAGACAATTCATAACAAAATACGTGGGAAGTTGCATTGCATGTTTATGCAGTAAGAGACCAACTGGAAGGAAAAGAGGACGTTTACATCCTATNATCCTTTAATTACACAGCCACACAAAAAAGAAAAGTTGTCTGTACTTTTCATGCGACATATGTTATCAGTAGTATTTTTGCCTCCTGATCACGAATCCGGTGTCAGAATTAAGCTATCACATCACAGGAATTTCCTAACCTCAAAAAAATAGCAAATTTATGAAAAAGTGATAGGAAAAATACAATTTTTTTTTTTCTATATTCAAATGTTCATTTGTATAGCTAAGACCCCGCCGAACGTGAATTAGCGGTCAGAATTGATGATTCTTTTTCTAACCTCAAAAAAAACGGGTCAATTAAGGTCAGATATCACGAATTTTCAAAAAATAAGAAATTCGCGCCAAATTTGGTATACGGGGGTTTTCGGAGTCGTTGATCACTGATCCGATGTCAATTTTGCAAAATTCAAGATGGCGGATCCAAAATGAACGACCAAATTTTCAAAAAATAACAGATTCGCATCAAATTTAGTATAAGGGGGTTTTCTGGGTCGCTGATCACGAATTCGTGGTCAATTTTGCAAAATTCAAGATGGCGGATCCAAAATGAACGACCAAATTTTCAAAAAATAACACATTCGCGCCAAATTTGGTACACGGGGGTTTTCGAGGTCACTGATCACGAATCCGAGATCAGATTTACAAAATCCAACCCGTGAATACATCTTTTACAAGAAAAAAAGCAAGATATAGCCGAAAAAAAGTAGGTTACCACATGATTGGGTACTCATGTTATAAAGGAAAATATTACAAAATGAATTTCGCAATTCTGACCTCGAATACGTAATCAGCGGCCCCGAAAACCCCCGGATACCAAATTTGCTGCTATTCTGTTATTAGATATTTGAAAATTTTGTCGACCATCTTGGATCCGCCATCTTGAATTTTGTAAAATTGACATCGGATCCGTGATCAGCGACCAAGAAAACCCCCGTGTACCAAATTTGGCGCGAATCTGTTATTGTTTGAAAATTCGTGATATCTGACTTTAATTGACCCGTTTTTTTTGAGGTTAGAAAAGAAACCATTAATTCTGACTGCGGATTCACGTTGGGCGGGATCTTAACTATATAAATGAATATTTGAATATAGAAAAAAAATTTTGTATTTTTCCTAGCACTTTTTTATGAATTTTTGCTATTTTTACCTGTTTTTTGAGATTAGGAAATTCCTGTGATGTGATAGCTCAATTCTGACACCGGATTCGTGATCAGGAAGCAAAAATACTACAGATATCATATGTCGCATGAAAAGTACAGACAACTTTTCTTTTTGTGTGGCTGTGTTATTAAAATGTATCAAATTGTAATCAAATGACAACACCCAGTACATTATTCTTTTGTCAATGGTTTTTAGTTTACTTTTAGTTGCACCATAAGTTAGACTCAGGACATATTAGGTAATGCTTTCTCATAAAAATTTTATTAAATAGAAAGTAATAATGATGAATTATTATTTTAATTATTTGACAGTAGTTTTATCTCATTAAGCTTATCTCTTTTATAAATAAGTAGTAGTATATTTGATCCGTATTATTTATTGCGTAGGCTTGTTCAATAGTAATATTGTTTTAAATGTTTTTTAAATCATATTCTACGTATTCTTATTTTTTATTATTACTTGTAGAATTGAAATAAAATCGAAACCTTGTCTTACAATTAATCAGAAAATCAAGACCCTTATTTCCTTGCCCTACTCCAACTATACATACTGTGAAGATAGTTTAGGCTTTGCAAAATTGTTTATAAACTTTTGGCGGCCATGATACGGGTGGGGCGCCGGCCGGGCCGGGGACGAGCACGGGGACAGAGAGAGAGAACGACTAGAGACGAGGTGGTGTTGAGATATCTAATTTTGATCGTTGTTTTTATTCTAAAATCTATTAAAATTATATTTGTGAAAAACTGTGTTTTAACAATACCTAGATATTTATTATCGGTGGCGACTCTTGACCTCTATAATGGAGTAGTTTTATTTTATGTAGGTACTACTGAAGTATAGAGAAAATGTATTCAACATTATTTTTTATAGTGAAAGTCCATTTTTCTAATTTTGTCCGAAATAAACCTTTCTATTACTTTTCCATTAAAGTTTGTATATTTCTCGCACAAATGATTTTGTGACATTGCAAGTGCTGTTAGTCTGTCTTACAGTCTAATTTAAACTTTTATAATCTTTTAACAAACACACAAGAAACAATACACAGGTAACAAAATTTTACATCACACCTGACGAAATTATGTTGTATAACAAAAAAGCGCTGAATAGCAACTATTTGGGTACGGGCAAACTAAATAGAACCCAAACTTCAAAGTAAATATGCGCTGCCCCCACTCCATCTTTCGCCGCTGCGCGACGGTGACCATGACCACCACTGTAAACACTTTCCAGATTTAGGGGCAAGCTACGAGGAGCGCACGTATTCAGTGTTTTTCAAATGAATTGACTGCACATTAAATTAATTTTTTTTATTATAAAAGTTTTTAGTGGTGGCGTCGCCCAGACCTTTCCGCACAAGTCACGCTTATTATATTAAAAATTATTTATAATTCGACTGTTTTATAATCTCATTCAATATCATATGTATTTTTCCCATCCATATGAAGAGAAAATTGTTTTTTTTTTTTTCAGGAAATAGAAGAAAGCCTCCAAAAGCGTCGAATTCGGTCCATCCCGTACAACTGAAGACTCCCCAAAACGGACACGCGGAGCTCCCAGACTGACAGTGGGATGCGCTGAGAGGCGCGCATGTGTCCATTGTGCGTGCGTTCCTCGTGATTCGCCAGGAGATAGACCACGAACCGTTGGATGAGCACAGATAAGTGCCGCATCACCCCGCCTTCGCTCCTTACAAAATGGCGCTTTGTGACGCTTCTTTCAGCCGGGCACAGTTTTCAGGTGTTCGCCTTCAGACCGGGGGGCACGCCGTCCGCGCGGCTGGATGTGTGAATTTTTATCGTGGGCGTGGGATTCGAACAGATGTTTTGAAATTTGCTCCTTTGTCGGCTGCACGGGTCGTTTGGCGTTTCGATTCTCTTCATTTGTCGCCGGCTTGCGGCTGCAAAGGCACCACGGCTTTGTTTGTACGCGATTCTAATTTTCTGCTTCAGACTGATAATATATTGCGGTTGGTCCGGGGCAAATAATTTGCCTGTCAGGGGATTTGGGGAGAATAAGAAGCAGGGTCCTTATTGAAATGTTGCAAACAATATTTAATGCGTTTTAACTGGACTACATAATTAAAATAAAATATTACTAAATTTTCTTAATAAGATATGTAATTATTAATATTAATTACACACTAAACGAATCTATATCTAATACACATTAAACGAATTACAAAGATATTATTGGCACAAAATGTTGGTTTTGGTTTTTCCAATATAAATAAATAAATATAATAAATATAAATATATATATATTGAAATACATAAGGAATTTCAAATGATTTTGATTTAGAATTTAAAAATATTTAGAATTATTTATTTTAACATTTGGAAAATTAAAATAAAACAGATATTGTTATTAGATATAGAAATATTGTAAAAAAAAGAATAATAAATTATGTAAAATTTAGATAATAAGGTAAAACGTGTGTGAATACAGGAAAGTTATACAAAATTTAAAAAGATGTGAATAACAAGACATGTAGTTAATCAGATGAGAAAGAATCAAACTGGGATACTATATAAAAATTTTATATGGCAACGGATTTGGATTGAAAAAAAGGGAGAGGTGTGCTGAGATGTCAGAATGATATGACATAAAAATTAAGATTGGATTAGATTAATAATTGGAAGAAAAAATTACAATTTAATTAGAGAGAATCAATATATTCTCAACAAAATACTTTTCCAAATAGGAATTAGAAGTAAATAGAACTTTAGAATATAATCAAGATTTGGCCGTTTTAATAAGAGAAAAAGAAAACAAGGAGACACGTACTCGAATTCAATTAAAGGAATGAACCAGAATATCGAAATCCTATAAGACCAGTGGAATATAATGTTTGCATAACATAAAGAACTGAACAGAATTCGTAAGTGAATGTACATTTGATTAATACGTCAAAATAGAACGATAATAACAGTCAAATAAACGTTTGTGGTAGTGGACTTTACTATTACTTATATAAAAATTTTGTTTTAACATTTAAATTAGATAAAATATAGAATATAAAGAATTAACAAAATTTGGTAATTATTTCTAAATTTTTTTAAATCATATTGCTTTATTTGAGAAACCAAAATTTTGTTAATATAGTCTAATTATAAGAATTTAATTTTCCAATGAATTTAAAATAATGATTGATTTGATGTATTACATATAAAAAGTAATATATTGTTTAGATTTGTTAAAAACACTGAAATTTTATTTTTATCAAAATTTGAACCGCCCTTGAGATATTTGATTTCATGTTCTATATAAAAAAAAAAAAA
>NW_019416222.1:882190-883202 GCF_000390285.2 Anoplophora glabripennis | reverse complement strand
TATTATAAATATTATAATATATATAAAAATAATAAATATTTTGCTGCTTAAAACAATTATAACGTCTTCCATGAAATCGTTAAAATCAGATAGTTATACAGCGTGTCCCACTAGTGCGAGAAGGTCCAATATTTATGTTAAAATGAGGAATATATGGATTTTTCTTTTTATTGTGTTGCCACATTTCTCGGAATGTACAAACTAAAATATATTCAATTATACAGGGTGTACCACTTTTCCTGGCCAGACACCAATTTTGATTTTTTAAATATTTTTTATATTTTTTTTCGGATTCTACATCAAAAATAAAGGGTACTTTGTATCGAATAGTTCTGTTCAAATATTCACAGTTTTTGAGATATCTGGCTTGAAAGGTTTTTCTAATCGATATTGGCTGCTTACATTTTTTGATACTGACAGGTTATACCAACAGCTACTAAGCCTATTTTTTATCAGATGTTTTGTAAGAATGTCTTTTCCGAATCATGCTCCAAAAACTGGCCTGCGTTTTACAGGGTGACCAAAAAATATTATGTCAAAATTACCATTTGAAAAATTGAAAAATCTTGAATTTTTTAAATGCAACACCCTGTATATTTTCATACCATGAGATGCAGAATTAAATTCTCTACAACTTTGCTATACCTGCTCCTATACCAAAATTCATTAGTTTTTCATGAAATATCATATCTATGAAAAAATGCGAAAATTAAAAATAGCTTTATGTAAAATAACGTAGTCCTGTCAAAAGGATAATCTGGAAAATTTTCAATTCACATAAGGTTTAATAGAAAAGCGACAATAATAGTTGTGAAATGAATTACTCTAAAGAAGAATTAGTAAATAAATAATAAAATAATTAGTAAAACTCATAGTAACTGTTTATTGACAAGTATTTACCAAACTAATAATCCAGATTTACAAAGATATCCTCGTACAAAGTGTTTTGTAAAACTGAAGGAGAGGTTTGAAAGAACAACAAATACAAATTATGAGAAGACAACAAGAACAC
>NW_019416222.1:812569-881796 GCF_000390285.2 Anoplophora glabripennis | reverse complement strand
AATTGAAAAATTGAAAAATCTCGAATTTTTTAAATGCAACACCCTGTATATTTTCATACCATGAGATGCAGAATTAAATTCTCTACAACTTTGCTATACCTGCTCCTATACCAAAATTCATTAGTTTTTCATGAAATATCATATCTATGAAAAAATGCGAAAATTAAAAATAGCTTTATGTAAAATAACGTAGTCCTGTCAAAAGGATAATCTGGAAAATTTTCAATTCACATAAGGTTTAATAGAAAAGCGACAATAATAGTTGTGAAATGAATTACTCTAAAGAAGAATTAGTAAATAAATAATAAAATAATTAGTAAAATTCATGGTAACTGTTTATTGACAAGTATTTACCAAACTAATAATCCAGATTTACAAAGATATCCTCGTATAAAGTGTTTTGTAAAACTGAAGGAGAGGTTTGAAAGAACAACAAATGCAAATTATGAGAAGATAACAAGAACACACGCATGCAGTATCCAAAACAGTAAATTAACATCGTGCATTTCTAACAAAACTAATAAAGACTTAGTTAAATTAGTAATTAACAGGTAACCGCTCAAAATGTCTGCCATTTTTCTCTAGACATTCAGCAATTCTACGACGAAAATTGCTTGACACATTTCGCAGCATTTCCGGAGTTACGGTCAAAAAAGCATTTCTTATCCTTACCCGCAAATCTTCTCCATCTGTCGGAGGAGTTTCATACACCCTGTCTTTTATATAGCCCCATAAAAATAATCAAGACAAGACAGGTCTGGGTATCGAGGAGGCCATGGAATTGGACCGCCTCTACCTATCCGCTTATCTGGATACAAACCATTTAAGTATTCTCTAACCTGAAACAGTTTTTCTATGAATTTACATAACTTACATAATGACAAAACTTACCGCCAGTGTGGAATGTGCAAGGGCACCATCATGTTGGAACCACTACTCAGTGGTTTAAGTCATCCGGAGGAATATGTCCCTGCAATTGGAACAAGTCGTTTTGTAAAAATTGCAAATACCCATTACCAGTTAAGTTTCTTTCAAGAAAATGTGGTCCAATGACATATTCTTCGCATATTCCCGCCCAAACGTTGACTTTAAAGCGGTGTTGATGATCGTCTTGTCTTATTATTCTGGGATTATGATCGGCGTAATGGTGATAATTATGTCGATTCTCTCGACCAGTATTGACAAAGGATGACTCGTCAGTAAATAACACCTTTGAAAAAAAATTTCATCTTGTTGTAGCTTTATAGTTGCCCACTCACAAAACTGTACTCGCTTCTGAAAATCTTGCTGTGTTAAGAATTGGTGATGCTCAGGATGATAGGGGTGGAAGTTGTTTTTCTTTAACGTTCTATTAACCACACTTTTGGAAATACTAATTTCATCACTAATTTCTCTGACACTTGTAGATGGATTTTGGACTGCACATCCCAAAATGTCAATTTACTATTCTGATTACTGCATGCGTGTGTTCTTGTTGTCTTCTCATAATTTGCATTTGCCGTTCTTTCAAACCTCTCCTTCAGTTTTACAAAACACTTTGTACGAGGATATCTTTGTAAATCTGGATTATTAAATTGGTAAATACGACTTGCCAATAAACAGTTATCATGAGCTTTTCCTACGGCGTACACCATATTTACTAATTCTTCTTTAGAGTAATTCATTTCACAATTATTACTGTCGCTTTTCTATTAAACCTTATGTGAATCGAAAACTATGAATTTTGGGGTTGCATTTAAAAAATTCGAGATTTTTCAATTTTTCAATTGGCAACTTTGACATGACATTTTGGTCACCCTGTATAACGCAGGCCAGTTTTTGGAGCATGATTCGGAAGAGTTATCCTTACTAAACATCTGATAAAAAAATGGGCTTAGTAGCTATTAGTATAAACTGTCAGTATTAGAAAATGCAAGCAGCCAATATCGACTAGAAAAACCTTTCAAGCGAGATATCTCAAAACCGTGAATATTTGAATAGAACTATTCTACACAAAGTACCCTTTGTTTTTGATGTAGAATCCGAAAAAAATATAAACAATGTGTGTTTTCATTTAAAAAACCAAAGTTGGTGTCTGGCCAGGAAAAGTGGAACACCCTGTATAGTTGAATATATTTTTAATTTGTACATTCCGAAAAATTTGGCAACACAGTAAAAAGAAAAATCCATATATTCATTCATCATTTTAACATAGATATTGGACTTTCCCGCACTAGTAGGACACGCTGTATAATCAGATAACTTATAATCTTGGTTTAATTCTTCTGTAGAGAAGTTTTACTACAATATTCTTTTCATAATTCTCCCTTCTGATCAGCAGAAAATGCTCTCTCGCAAAACATGCATTGAGAATCGGTCTCATTCGGTTCCAATTGTCCCGCAATATTTTCCAAATCGCTGTCAGGATCGTATAGTTTTACATCTTTGCTTGAATCCTCAGATTCATCAGAAGAAACTGCATTCTCTGAACGTTTGATTGTATACTTTGACTTTTCTTTTTGAGAATATGTTTTTTGCTTCAAGGATTTTCCTGAAGACAAGTTTCTTTTAAGGCCACGCGCTTCGGCTTCCTTTTCAGTTTTTTTATTTACTGATTCATTTAGTTCATCTTTGTAAGGTGAAGATGTAGTTACAGTAGATCCAGTTGCCTTGCGTCCTCTGTTGTTTTTTTTTGCGGATTGTGTTTGGGACTGGAGATATTTGAAACGGTGAAACAACCGGCTTTGAATTTACATCAACTTCTGAGGCAGAGTTTTGATCTTGATCCGGGTCAACAGCTTGAATTCTGACAGGTGCATTGTCTTCGCATGATGCTTTAGAGCATGAGAGTTCCTCGACAGGAGGAATCGAAGATTTAAAGCAGAAGAGTTTGTCAACAAGGGTAGTAGAGGTTTTTATTGTTTTGACTTCTTGAATGCTAACGGTAATTCCTTTTTTCGGTGCTTCTTCAGAAGTCAGCTTTGGAAAAAATATTCCTATTAAAAGAGTAAATACCAGTGGTGCGAAAACCATTAGCCGCTATTGTGTATGTCTGAACTTTTTCGTAAACTTTACCAAATAATTTCATTATATCAAAATTACTAAGAGCCCATTGGTTTTGACGGATCCAAATACGAATTTCTTCACTATAATAAACTTTTACTGGCCCCATAAATGTTTCATCCAAACGCTGGAGCTTGTGTGTTGAATAAGGAGGCAGACATAAAATTGTAACATGGTTTTTCCTTGAAAGGGCATTGCGGTGTGGCTGTAATGACCATCAAGGAATAACAAGAGATGGTTTTCTTGAGTTGGTTTAGTGTAATGGATAAAGTGGCGAAATCATTGGGTGAAAATATGGGACTGTACCCAACCAGATAGATGCGCAAAAGTTTCCAGCCGCACCTATACAAAAAATAACCGTAATCAAAGCCCCTGTCTCTACTGATGTTAATGAAGCAACTTGACGTTTGCTTTTAAGCCCTATAACTGACGATACTTTAGTTTGGACAATTGTTAAGTCTGTTTCGTCTACATTATAAACGTTGTTTGGGAAATAGTGCATTTATTTTTCAAGGAGGTCAAAAAAGCCGTCAATTCTTTACAAAAACCTACAGCTCTTGCAATTGAAATCCCCGTTACGTTCCTTATTGATAATGTTGGATGTCACTTTAAAACCAAAACAATCCAGGCTCTGCCAATGCAGATGTAGAAAACGGGTGTTTGATTTTATGCCTCATGACCAATTGATAAGTCATGCGCCTCAGATCTGTCATTGGGAGCCCGTAAAATTGGACTCCATTTTTAAAATGTAATCAACTAGTAGCTTCTCTAGCTCTGATCCCAAAATACATTTTCTTCCAAGCTTATCTATCTGGTGGAATTGTGTTAATTTGACTACGGGGAACCCTATAGTTTTGGATGCCTTGAGATATCCCATTGTTTTTTTTCTCACTACCTTGATGGCCCTAATCATATCCTCTTCCTTGTATTGCTTTCTTTTATTATTGCAAGTCCGACGTTCAGTTTTTCGTGGCATCCTAAAAAGAACTAAAAATTCTGTATCTAAGAAATAAGTTAAAAAACCATGATCAATATTACTGACAACCCATGTCATCAATATTTGAGGTTAGATCTAGCCTATCATAACAAAAAACTAAACAAATACAACGTCATCTTAAACTTTAGTTTATATACAGTGTAATTGTAACATATATTTAAATAAAAACTTGCAAATAACAAAATTAGGCCTGTATACAGTATGTATCCCACCGGGAATCGCCGCGATCGATATCTGGAAAAGTACTTATTTGAAAAATTTGAAAATATGGCAAGTTATTAAAATTGGTGGGGGAAACACAACTAAAATATTTTCAAGGTCATAGCACTTCCGGTTATACCGGAAGTCGACGCCAACTTCGTTATTTTAAATGGAACACCCTATATATTTTTGCATTTTTGGATTCTACTTGAAATTCTAAGGTCACTTTGTATAACAAACTTAGTTTCTAAAATTTGTAGTTTTTGAGATATTGGCATTTTTATGAAAAATTTGACAGGTGCAAGGGTTGTGCGAGGTCCTCTGTATTTTATTCCAGCAATTAGATATCAATTTGAGATTCGGTATGTGAGTAGAACACGTATGGAACAAACTTCCAAAATATCCATAAATTATAAAATATGATACCGAGTGTTTAATTTTCGACTATACATTTTGATAACTTCAAAGAGTTATAACTTTGTTAACTTAAATGGAACACCCTGTATATTTTTGGCCTATATTGTGCAGAAATTAATTATCTTTCACGTGATGTAGGCATTGTAGGGGCTGTGGTTACTAATTTTAGAGATAATTGCAATTTTTACTTTTATTTTTCAATTTTCACGTTAACTTAATTTTACCAAGGGGTCTATGAGTAGGAACAATCGTTATTGACAATCAAACTATTAAACAACGAGTTTTCAAAGTGTGTAGTAAAATTTTAGTAATGAGAATTATTTTAATTTGTTTATTATTTTTACGGACAATGTAACAAAGCAATATCAAGAACGTGATACATTTACAGCGCGATATCCGGGCCAAGTAAACCCCTAAGGCGGAGTATATCAAAGCGTCTAGTAGAATTTTTTTGAAATTTCGGCTCTGTCATAGTAAAATCAGATAGATGAATACCTGTTGTGGATAATGATTTTGTTAAACACATTTGGTATTTCGTTCTACAGGTTATACAGTGACGTTGCAAATAACTCCTGTAACATTATGGAAAAGTCACATTAAAAAAAATACTAGTTGAAACTAAAGACAAAATAGAATCGGTACTAGATAAATTTCTAATGCAATAAATGTTCCAAATTCCGGTCTGCAACTTCCAAGCATTTCTCACATCTATGAATGAATCCTTCATGAGTAGCTCGTCTAATTAACAGTGGAGATAGATTTTGGAACGCATCTCTGATTCTCTGAATGCAGTCTTCCTTTGTAGTTAGTGGAGCTTCGTAGACTTTGGACTTTATAGTTCCCCATACAAAATAGTCTAAAATAGATACATCTGGCGAACGAGGAGGCCACAAGAAAGGTCCATTATTTGAAATCCACTGGTCGTAGAAACTCTGCTGAAGAAATTTGTTAACTATGTAACCATTATGTGGAGGTGCGCCATCATGTTGATAAAACAGCTTCCTGTGTTCTTCTAAATTTCTTATGGCACAGTAAACATTAAATTGCCAACTATTTTGGAAATTTCGTTCCCGAGTTACATGCGGATTTGTGTCAGTAATGCGAATTATGTCTATTAAATAATCCATTTTTTGTAAACTTGGATTCATCACTCCATATAATATTGTCCAAAAAGGAAATGTCATTTTGGTATCTCATCAACATAAACTCACAAAACTGAATCCGTTTTAAGAAGTCTGCTTCGTTTAATTTTTGCACCATATGTAAAGAATATGGGTGAAATTTATGTTTATGAAGAATTCTATTAATCGAACTTTTGGTGAGACCAGATTCCAGTGCAACAGGCTTTCTTCTATCCGGTTTTATTAGTACAGATCCGAAATTTCTAAAATTTTCTACCAGACGCTTTACTGTACTTCGCGAAGGCTTTACCTTGTCTGGATATCGTACTGCAAATGTATCACATGTTCTTGATATTACTTTGTTACAATGTCCGTAAATAATAAATTAATTAAAATAATCCTCATTACTAAAATTTAAACGATGGCCTGGCATCTTGTGTAATAATTGCTTCTTTACTATACACTATTATTTGACAACTTATTGTTGTTTGATAGTTTGATTGTCAATAACGATTGTTCCTACCCATAGACCCCTTGATAAGTTCTGTACTGTTCTGTTAAAAATATAATATCCCCGTTTCAGCATGGATTTATGGAGAAAAGGTCAACAATTACTAATTTGTCAATTATTACACAATTTATATCTGACAATTTGGATTCTCACGGGCAAGTAGATGTTATATATACCGATATACAGAAAGCTTTCGATCAAATTGATCATTACTTATTAATATCAAAACTTAAAGGGATAGGTTTCTCTCGCACTTTGATTGACCTGTTTAAATCTTATTTACTAGACAGATCTCAATTTGTAGAGTATGGGGGCTATAAGTCAAAAACATATATCGCCAAATCAGGAGTGCCACAAGTATCGAATTTAGGGCCGCTGTTATTTTTGATATTTATTAATGATATAACATCTGATATAACCTGTCAAAAGTTATTATTTGCTGATGATCTAAAAATATTTAGTATTGTTACATCAGATAATGATTGTTCGAAGCTTCAAAATGATTTAAATAAGATAAATGAATGGTGTTCTACAAACTCATTGAAGCTGAATATATCTAAATGTAAAATAGTCTCATACACGAAAAGGGGGACAGTTTTAAAGTATAATTATCTAATTAATAACATTGCTATTGAACGTTGTTTGTCTTATAAAGATCTAGGTATATTGTTTGATTCTAAACTGGCTTTTACGGACCATATTAACAATGTAGTATGTTCGGCTTCTAAAACTTTGGGATTTGTTATTAGAAATATGAGAGACTTTTCGAATGTTGATTCAATGAAATTATTATATGTGTCACTCATTAGAAGTAAATTAGAATACGGATCCATTATCTGGTACCCTGTATATCATAATTATATTTGTCAAATAGAGTCGGTGCAGCGGAGGTTCTTGAAGTTTATTTATTTTAAAAGAAATGGTGCTTATCCTGATAGAGGTATAGACAATAAGGTGTTGCTTCAAGCTTTCCAATTGCAGTCATTATTGCTTAGAAGAAACTGTTCAGCAATTGCTTTTGTTTATAATTTAATAAACTACAGAATCGACTGCCCTGCTCTATTGGAAAAATTAAATTTATTTGTTCCAAGGATAGAAACTCGGCATAATGTTACCTTTTATTGTGATCTTGCAAATACTAATGTAATGAGAAAATCACCTATTTTTAATGCATGCACTATTTTTAATTCTATATCATCTTTGTGTGACCTTCATTTTGATAGTTTAGTCCAAATAATTCGTGTGTACGATGAAAAATTTAATGTAAATTTATAGCTGTTTCGTATATGTTGATTACATCTTACAAAGTACTACCTTGTATTTATAATTTGTTTAGCTTTTCCTGTAATTGGGTGTAACCTGTAGGAAAAATAAAGTTATTATTATTATTATTATTATTATTATTATTATAAAGTTAAGTTAATGTGAAAATTGAAGAAAAAGTAAAAATTGCAATTATCTCTAAAATTAGTAACCACAGCCTCTACAATGCCTATATTACGTGAAAGATAATTAATTTCTGCACAAGATAGGCCAAAAAATACAGGGTGTTCCATTTAAGTTAACAAAGATATAACTCTTTGAAGTTATTAAAATGTACAGTCGAAAATTAAACACTCGGTATCATATTTTATAATTTATGGGTATTCTGGAAGATTGTTCCATACGTGTTCTACTCATATACCGAATCTCAAATTGCTGGAATAAAATACAGATGACCTCGCACAACCTTGCATCTGTCAAATTTTTCATAAAAATGTCAATATCTCAAAAACTACAAAATTTAGGAACTAGGTTTGTTATACAAAGTGACCTTAGAATTTCAAGTAGAATCCAAAAATGCAAAAATATATAGGGTGTTCCATTTAAAATAACGAAGATAGGGCATCGACTTCCGGTTTAACCGGAAGTGCTATGACCTTGAAAATATTTTAGTTGTATTGCACCCACTGACTTTGATAAGCTGCCAAATTTTCAAATTTTTCAAATAAGTACTTTTCCAGATATCGATCGCGGCGATTCCCGGTGGGATACACTGTATTTACTTACGTGTTAAAATTATCAGTATGCGAAATTCACATATACCTACACACATGGTAAACCGAAACCATATTAAAACGGGCCTATATAGAAATAAGTAATATATTAACAACGAAATGTGTCGATAGTTTAATTTCTTTGTTAAATTCTACATATCACTCAAAATTCAATATCAAAATTATTATACACATACCTAAATAACCTTGAATTTACATTGTTATTTTTTACTCAAGTTTCTGGTTAGCGTGTTCATCCCACAAAGCCAAAATGAGATGGTCAAATATTCATAGCTAACGCCACTGAATTGCATTGTACCCAAGTCTGTAATTGGCGGCGACGAGGTATATAATAGTCCAATTAACTAAGCCTTTAAATCGAAATTTTGCCAACTTGGCTGAATTTTTGATATGAGTTAGTTTAAGGTATATTATAACAATGAGTGAGAGTAATTTTTTGTTCAACCCCCGGCCAAGGGTGGAAAAAGATAAAACTAAGGGCTTTTTCAAGATAACTCAAAAAGGGTAAGCGCTTTCATGAAAGTTGTAAAGCAGACAATTCTACATAAAAATGGCCTCTTAACTTTTTCTTGTACTATTACAATTAACAGAGTTAGGGAGGCTAGAAGTTAAGGGAGGATTTCAGAAATTTAAAAAAAATCATAACAAACAGAAAAATGATTGAATTTTGTAATTTTTTTTTTCAATCTGCTCTAAAATATGTAACTTTTCTTTTCAGAGAAATAGATATATTTTTTAATTTTTAATAAGAAAGTTATAACAAAAAATCAAATTTTTAATCGTTAATTTTAATGATTTAACAAAATTAAATTTCTGAAATCTTCCCTTAACTTCTAGCCTCCCTAACTCTGTTAATTTTAATAGTACGAGAAAAAGCTAAGTAAAAAGCATTTTTATGTAGAATTGTCTGCTTTACAACTTTCATGAAAAACTTTTTTTTCTAGCTCTTACCCTTTTTGAGTTATCTTGAAAAAGCCCTTTGTTTTATCTTTTTCCACCCTTGGCCGGGGGTTGAACAAAAAATTACTCTCACTTATTGTTATAATATACCTTAAACTAACTCATATCAAAAATTCAGCCAAGTTGACAAAATTTTGATTTAAAGGCTTAGTTAATTGGACTAATAAGTCACGGCATAACAATTCGAAAAATCATTGTACGAAAATGAAAATTGATGAGAAGCATTTTAAATATTTTAATAAAAGTATAAACGAAAAATTTGTCTGCGGTGTATATTTTATGTGATAAGTGTGATTTCCCGGGCAGTACCAACTTCTGTCATGAAATAAGTACCTACATAGTTGTATTATTTTAACCACTTTTGTGTAAACCGCATTTTACACTCACGAGTGTGAATAAACCTATACTACCATGAATGTAATTTACTGCAAAATTTTAAATTCCACTTTTTACAGACTAGTATGGACTATTTCCAACGAAAACCATTGTACCTCTTAAGTTACTTTCATATATGCAATAGTTCATGAGTAGACAACTCTAGTAGGGTCACCAAGGAAATGTAAATATTTAAGAACGCTTTTTTCACCATTGTCTAAACAACTTTTCAATTATCTTTCATTTTAATTATAAATATCTTTTCGTGAAATATGAATTTTACTAAAGCAACTCATAAGGCACAGTTTTGATTAAATTGTATTCGAATTCACACTAGAAGATTTTTCCTACGTGAGATGGTCTTTGTTGGTAAATGAAACTTCTAATACCATTTTTAGTTCCAATGTCATTGACTGTGCATTATCAGAAAAATGTAATATATCACGTTTCGAGCAGTTGTATATTCAATTGTCCATATTTATACATGTGCAGTAAAAAATCAGATATAATGAAAATCATGTTTGATGTAAACATTTGGGTTCTTCTTCCTATGGTTTATGGGTTCTATTCAAGTCTCATCGTACCCCGCCTTTATCAGGCCTATTGTGCGTCCCACTGTTCAAACATATTCATCAAATAGCTTTGTCCTTTTAACAAAGTCCAAAAGCTTCCTTGCTTTTCTCAGCCCCTTGGGATTCTAAAAGAGTTTTCCCTGGATCATCATTCTCCTACGTGTAAGACCTAGGCACTCGCCCAGAATATGCAGAGAAGTTTCATCTCCCAAGCCACAGCCTCAGCAGATAAGACTGTCTACAAGCTTTAGCTTGTATAGATATTTCCCAGAGGGACAGTGTCCCGTTATAAGTCTCCTTACTTTCCTGAGCAGAATTTTATTCAAGCTCAGCAACAAATTTGTTAATTTCTTTTAGGTATACTCCATAAGTTCCTTTACATGACCTTGTCCAGGTCTCAAAGCCCCAGTATTTCCTATGTTCTGACAGTGCACACCATGAAATGTGCCACAGAAGGGCTCTGGACGAATGCGATCTGTTTCGGATCCCTTTCTGGCAAGGTTACCCGCTTTCTCGTTTCCGTCAATGTCTTTGTGTCCTGGTACCCAATAAAGTCTAACTGTATTAGTGGTAGCCAGTTCAGTCAGCATTTGTAAACATTACCACACAAGTTCTGAATTTATCTTCTGTGTGTGTCTAAAGCCTTCATTGCTGCTTGAGTGTCAGAGAATAAGTATATGAGTTTACGTTTATAGCCTTCACGTACATTCTCTGCTAAACAAGCCTTTATAGTGAAAATTTCTGCTTGAAATACCGAGAGAAACCTCTCTAGACTGTGGCTTGCACTACATCTAGGTCTGAGTCCATATATTCCTACTATATTCCTACACTCGTTCTCCTGGGCTTTTTGGACCCATCCGTAAACCATGCCAGGATTCATCTTTCCGGGGTAAAACATCTGGGATAAGATTTTTCCAAATTAACAAGTACAATTAACACTCAAGAGACAGTAATTGATAAATGTCATTTTAATAAAAAGCAATTAAAAATTATGTTAGCGATATGGTAAATACCATATCCTTTATCGCAAAAACAGTTTATTTTTGGCATTGTTTTACTTATGATTCTGGACGTACTATTTCAATACAAAATTTAGCACTTAATTTTTAGTGCTTTCTTGGTAAATTAAAACAAACTTTCTATATTGTGAGACATTGACTACTGCCTATGTTTATATTGATTTCCTATTATTCCGCCTCTTCAAATAAAAATGAATATGTTGTTTAATTAAGGCCGTCTATAAAACTAATGATGATCGCACCCTGAAACCACACCGTGGCGGTGAATTCAACTGTATAATTCATTGATCGCATTTTAATTGGAAAGCCAACAGAATACGTGTCTTGTTTGTCAGTTTATGACACCAATTATTTAATTTTATGTATATAAATACGATAATCGCCGATCGCCCTGTTTACCTTCCTATTCCGTCATTAGATAAATAGGTGTGACTGATGTAAAATTATCGGTTCCGAACGTTCTTTTGGTATGATTGATGTCTACAGGGAGCATTTTATTGTTGTAGTTGTATATTACTTTATATGAAGGAAGGTGTACCTAGGTAATAATTTCAATTTACTAATATATCTATAGTTATATTTTTGAAAGTGAATGATAATACAATAAAAAAGAGATGTGGCGACTTTACTTTTACATGATAAACATAAACAACCTAAATCATTAAAAATTATAATAAATGCCAAATTACTATTGTATTAGAGACATATCCATGTTATTTAATGTCCTTCAAAAAAATGTTTACTGTACCAAAAATTTTTGTTACCTATCACCAACCTCATTCATAAATATATAAAGACAAACGCACAAAGAAAGTGGTTTGATTTACGAGTGAGATTTAAGTCATACTTTGCGGAGACTGACCTGCAGAAACCGAGTCTGCTTCATCACAGTTTTTTAAGTTGCCAGAAACCACCATCGAAACCTAAAAACTACCGTCAAAATTCTGCATTTACAGGTTTCTTCTTGGACCAGTCTTGGAAATGAGTAGACGCATCAAGTTTATACGACTCATTGCATATTTTTATATCATCCACTCAAGACTGTAAAGTTCAGCCTTAAAATCTAAGCTGAAACTCTACGTTGCTGGATGTCTGCTTGGAAAAAGTTTTAGAAACGAATGGTGCTCACTGCATATTTTGGATACTCAAAGGCTCAATTAATAACAGTTTAGAAGCTTTCATGGCCTGTACTTTGTAGGTATCTACCTACCATAGTTTTCCGGATTATTATTTCGTTATTTATATACCTGGTCGCCGCCTTACAGACTTACAATGCTCTTCCTCACCTCATCTAGGAAGCTTTGACCTGCCTTTGCCGTTCTCGAGCTATTCCTGCAGGAGCGAATCGTTTATCATAATTTCTAGATCCGATCTGAAATTGATTTCAGTTCTAAGGTCGTCACGGATAGAAGCGCTTCTCAAGCAATGGTGGTCTTCTGAGACATACCGTAGTAGCCTCTGCAACTGGTCGCATCGAATGCTTCCAAACATTTCGGTGTTCTTTATTGTGTTTTATTGTGTTTCTACATATGTAAAATATGAACAAAAACAAGTAGTAAGTATCACAGATATTTTAAAAAAAATCAGTCACGACTTTTATCTCCAAAATTAAGTACAATCATAAAGGTTTGCATAAAGTTGAAGTCACCGTAGAAGTGGAAGTTGCTATGGACAACGGAAAAAAGCGATTTCGAGTTACAAATGCATATTTTGTGAACAAATAAATAGAAATATTTAATGAACATTACATTTTATTAATTATTATGAATGGATATTTATAGTAACTGTACAGTTATTACATTTAGTAAAATTTATAAAATCTGGATAATTATTATTCCCCTCGCGTTTACTAATTATCACATTTTTCTCAAAATGATTTGACCGCTCCATTTCAGTTACCGGAGGCTCAATATTACCTGACCGATCCATTAAAACGTCATGATGCGACGTACTACTAGAACCTGGATTTGAAGTGTCATTATAAAAAATGCTGTTGGCTATTTCATTTGTTTTACTTTGTCAACAACATAACTTTCTACAATTGTGGCTGATTTCCACCCACCATGTCTCTTGATTGCTAATACATCAATTCTTGTCTTAGTCAGTAACGTTGCCGATGTTCTTCGGAATGAATGGCCTGTATATGTTTCAGGATGTTCTAGTTTCAAAAACTGTGCAATCTTATTGGGAATCATAGAAAGGGTATTCTTGTCGACTGGTTGGATGTAACATCTACTTGCTTGATAACGCATAAAAAAGCGTGAAATTTCAGTTTTAATTTCCAATCTAATCTTGATATAATTCTTGAGAATTTCTAAGTGAGAAACAGAACTGAGACGAGAAGTAATTATAAACGTACGTGACATACCATTTTTAGAATCTGGAATTATAAGTACAATAATGTCATCGAAATTTCTGAAAATGGCGTTGTCCAAAGTAAGTTTGCATAACTCATCAGAACGGCATACTCCTGCATGCCTAAGATCATCACTACTTACATTAGCAAATATGTGTTATCAGGTGTCTGAACGAGAAAATCATTGACTTGTAAAAACGTTTGACTTTTTAGGCCATTCTTACGTTTCAAAAATGCTCTCAGATTAGGACATTTTGATATATCTACGTTCTCTATGAAAATAGTTGACTTAGTCATTGAGTAATCACTCCACAAACCGGTGACTTTAAAGTTCTTGACTTCTCCATGAAATATGCTAGCATGCTATTTTTATTCTGGCACTATCCTTTAAAATTTTTTCTTCACTTTCGACTTCTCGGGTAATAGATATTCGCAGGCAGCATTTGCTGCACTTTCTATTTGAAAATCACCAGTAATCATAAAATGTTATACACCACGTAGCAGTTAGGTATAATTTACAAGTCTCGGGCTCTATTGCTAGCCCTCGCTCCGCTCGGACGCACAATCGTCCTCGAATGATAAATAATACTTACCTCCTTTATGGTGTAAATAACTATTATATGCTATATCACATCGTTGCCGCGATTTCTGGGGCAACAGGTCTAAAGTTGCCTTATTTGCGGCTAATTCAACATCTGATGGAATAATAAAATTACTTTTATTTCCCGTATTTTCTTAAAAATCCAATTTTTTTAGCCACAAAATTTACAATATTCAAGGACAGCTTCAATGGTAGTTCAATAAACACTAAACAACTTACACCTGATTTACTTAGTTAAGCGATAGATCGGGAGTTCAAACCCACAGACGGCATTTTTTTTAATAACAGTTTTACAAAAAATATTGTATGGTACATTTGTTAAAAGTGATTTTCTTTTGTTCGTGGGGTTACTTCACTCGCTCGCTCGTTTCCCAATATTCCCTACTTACAAAATAAAATGTTACCTTTAACACTTGTAGGTATCATAAATAACTATTATTTTCTGTGAGGGTTGCTTTCGCTGTACAGCAAGAAATAAACGCTCTCTCAACGGTAATAATAAAGAATTTTATTGAAAACTAATGTATAGAAAATCTGTATGGAAAAAACGTGTTGACGGTGTGAGTGTTCGTTGGAGAGTGCCTTCTGTGTGGAGTCAGTTGTAGGTAGCTTGGTAGTCGCTGGTAGAAGTCCCAGCTCCTTGGCGCCACTCTACAGGCGTCGTCTTCCGGGAACAATGTGGTGCGTCCGGCGGCGTCCTTGACGTTGTGCTTTAAAATGGGTCACTTGCGAACATGTGTATCCACACATCTGTCTTAACTTGAGTTTTTGTACACTTGCTATGAACCACCCTGTATAAGTTCCATATCAACAACATTTACCTCTAAAATTAAACCGTAAAACTGGAATAACAGCCGGGTAGAGCCACACATATTTATGCGGCGTATAAGGCTAAATTATTATTATGCATAAATATCACTATACATCGCAATTTCCTTATCCCCCGACACAGGCGCCTCCCTCCTTCGCCTGCAAGCCCACATAAATCAGTGACATTTCCATGCTGGAGGTGACCTCGTCGGCGGTTCGTGTGTTTCCAGATAAGGGGGTTAACGTGAACCGACAGAAGCCCATTGGAAATGGGTCCGCGTTATCTCACGAGTTTACATCGACTCTACCTTTTCCTTCTTCGCTCACTTCGCAGCCTCGTATTCCTTATTTATTCTAATTCTATGCGTCGCCGTTACGTGTGGATTGGATTAACGGCCGCGGTCGGTGGTTCGAATTTCCGGGTATACTCCCACGTTGTTTCGAAGGAATTTACTACCAGAAACTTTAAGTACAACTTGATTTCATTAGTGGGTTAACCAGATACTTTAATTCTAAATTACACTATAGTCTGTTTAGAAATGAAAGAGAGTAATAAAAGCTTATTATGTATGAAAATCGTAAATAAATGTAGTACTGGTGCTTATATTCAATATTTTTATATTATGTATTTTCCGTATAGATGAGGTGTACTTTTAAAAAAACTTTGTGCGATCGGACTGTACTAAATTGTAGCAGATAGCTTAAATTTAATCCCCGACAATCCGTCTTTGTCTATGCCGCTTCAATTTCTCGGTCCATTTCTCTTATAAGTAACAATATAAAAACAGCATTTCAAAACATGAGGCTACTTTAAGCATCATAACCGGGTTAAGAGGGTTTTTAGTAATTCAAATAAAATTATTCAATATTATTATCAAAATATTTATTTAAATTTAATGAATAGACTTTTATTCCACACAAAAATATATGTATTTTGAAAATTCAAATTATGGTGAGTAAATGTAGTGTTGTATAAATGTACAATAAAGAAAATAAAAAAGTAGGTATATTAAAATTCATCCTCTGAATATTCTGATGAATTATCTTTGTCTCCTAGATTAATAACGATAGGTTCCACAGTAACGTCAATTAAATTATCGAGTTCCCACATTTTCTCCTCCTCTTTTTGTACATGATGTATACGTCTTTGCCAGTTATCTGCAGTTACTCGTTCCAAGGAATTTTTTAACAAAATTTTCACGTCACTTAATTTAAACGTCGTATTATTTCGCGCTACATCTCCTTTTACCTTAGCCCAGACTAATTCGATTGGGTTAAGTTCACAGTGATAAGGTGGTAACCGTAGTACCGTTATTTGGCGATTTGTTGCCATTTCATCGATAACATATTTTTTCTGAAATTTTTTAAGATTGACAAGTGTCAAAAGTTCTTTTTCACCATATTTGTTTCAAAAGAAATGTTTTTTCCGGATAACCATTGAATTATATCGGCTTTCTTCCAAGCAGTCGTATGCCTCCGCTCGGTCTGCCGTGAATGGTAACTGGCATTATCCATGACAATTACAGACCTCGGAGGAATAAGATCCAACATCTGTGTAAAATACTCATCGAAAACATCTGCGTTCATGTCTTCGTGATAGTCACCTGTATTTATAGATTCAAATAAAAGTAAACCGCCATCTACAAAACCACTGGCACTACCTATATGTGTCACTATTAATCTTCGCCCTTTACCTGAAGGTGCCTTGAACCATGTTGAAAGTCCATTCAAAAATGCTTGTCGAAAACTTTTTACATTTTTATCTTGCCATACTTTTGTTACAGTATATCCCTCGTTGACCCAAGTTTCGTCTAGATAATAAATATTCCTCCTTTCGTCACGGAATTTTCTAATTGATCTTAAGTAGAATCTTCGCCAACAAATAATTTCATCTTTATCGATAAGAACTGACTTCCTGTTTTGCTTTTCCCAGCAAAAATTCAACTCTCTTAAGACGGCCCACAATTTGCTTCTACTGATTTTTGGCAAATCGTTGTCCTCTGAAAGTTCACTTAAAATTTTGTTTAGCGTTGATATTTCCTTTCTAAAATAAAATGAGTGTACTTTTCTGCGAATGACATTTTTGAAGAAATCATTATAACGACTTTTGACCTCCCTGTAGATGATTTTGGGGGATTTACAGTATCTTGTTCATTTTTTGTTTCCGTTAAAAGTCTGTAAATAGTCGCTTTTCCAATCGCTGTCATTTTTGTTAGCATTAGTGTTACCCGATAATTACCTGAAACGAAATATTACCACGCCCATGGCCGGTTCTAATCTCGGGGTTTTATTACTCTCTTTCATTTCCAAACAGACTATAAAAGAAGTAGTACAATATTCATTTCAAGATATTGGTTTACTACACACAGAAAACAATGTCATGATGCCAGTCACAAATTTTATCAAAATTGCGTAGATATAATAACGTTTCTTCGGGAAAGATCCCATGAACGGCTGTATGTTTTTTGGGTTAGCTTTGTAACAAATTACACACTTGTGTACAAGCCGTTTGACTAGATTACGTCTTAGACTAGGCGATATCTGTTTTGGTTTGGGTGAATCGTATATCCACGGAGATTTTTGTCTTTTTGGCTTTCAAATGTCACTAGAAATGAAAATTTTTCTGTGCGCATAAAAAACGTGGGCTCAACTTTTTCGTTAAAAAAATTTGAAAATATTCCTATTTAATTATGTATCTTTTCAAGAGTTGATTTTAGGCGAAAATGGAAGAGGAAAACAATGTTTGTTACAAATCGAATTAATCATGATTATTATTGTAAATATCGAAAAAATCGCCAAAATTGGGGTTAAAAAACATTACTTTTTAGGGAATTTTTTTGGGGTCTTTAAATTGGGTATAGGACCTTCATACTTGGCTCAAGAAAACTTCATGTTATGTAGAATCATCACACCAAATTTCATCAAAATCGGTTCTATAGATTTTACATAATAATTTTGCAATCCAGACTCTAAAAAAAAAATTGTAAATATTCAAAATTTTGCACAGCAAAAACCAAGGGCCTTAGATACTTCAAATTTTAATCACATATAGAAGGGCTCTCAAGTTTTTAAACGCTTTTTGAAAAATTCGAATCCGTCTATTAGGAGAGCTCTGGCGCTTGTTTAAACATTGGTCGAATTTTTGTACCTATAAACAATTAGAATACCTTTGTGAATATTCAATCCAATCAAATTTTTTAAAGCAGGTTTTAAAAGTTATTGGAAAGGCGCTTCTTTAAAAAAAGAATAGATCGATTGGTCAATTAGTTACGTAGTTATAGCCGTTCAAAGTTAACCGTCTTTTACACTAAATGTAATGGGACATCCGTGCTAATTTTTCGGAAAATACCTTTGGTATTCCGAGTACTTACCAGGTCTAAGTTTGCAATACTTTTCTTCATGGGCAACCTACTTCAAAACGTGCTTAAAGTTATTTATATAAGCGAGAAGTTTAAGATCGTACGCAGAAAGCGCGGCCGCTTCGGCCTGCTCGAAATTGAATCGGCGAGTTCAAAACTGCGCTTAAAAATCGAAGAAATTTATCGATCGATAAATTAAATCGATGTCTCGCGATTTAAAAAAGCAATTAACGTATTTTCAAATGCCTATCGTGAATAATAATTATTGATCTTTCAACAGTCCAATAATTATTTATCTTTAAACTTCCTTTAATTATCAACTTTATTTTTTTATTGTATCAAAGGTAAGTGCAAAAACTTATATACTGTTTATCAAAGATCAAAAACAAATTTATTTAAATATTTTAAAATTGTTTAAACAACAATTATTAAGAAAACGAAATCCCATGTAAGAAAGTTCGATTAAATTCTTAATATATATTTTTATACATATAAATAAATATAATATACATTCATAAATNAATCAAATTTTTAAGCAGGTGTTAAAATTATTAACTATGAATAAAATATTATTGATTTTTTATAGTTAATTTATTAATTTAATCATTATTTCTTTTGTGATTAAAGTATAATTCAAATATTATTTATTGTTTAAAATATAAGCAAATGAGAAATTAACTCATTATATTACTAATTTTTGACATATTTTGAAAATAATTGTTGTTAAACAATTTTAGAATATTTAAATAAATTTGTTTTTGATCTTTAATAAACAGTATATAAGTTTATGCACTTACCTTTGATACAATTAAAAAATAAAGTTGATAAATTAAAGAAAGTTTGAAGATCATTATCGGACTGTTGAAAGACCAATAATTATTAACGCTAATTTGTTTTTTTAAATCGCGAGACATCGATTTAAAAAAAAAATCAAACTCGGACCTCTAGAAACTGAGATATTAAAAACTTTTAAGCGCGTCGCGGTTTTAAACTCGCCGATTCAATTTCGAGCAGGCCGAAGCGACTGGGCTCTCTGCTTCCCCCACCACCACCACATCTACGATTTTCTTGAATTTCTCGCTTGCATAAATAACTTTAAACACGTTTTAAAGTAGGTTGCCAATGAAGAAAAGTATTGTAATCTTAGACCTGGTAAGTACTCGGAATACCAAAGGTATTTTTCGAAAAATTAGCCCGGATGACCCAGTACATTTAGTATAAATGACGGTTAACTTTGAACGGATATAACTACGTAACTAATTGACCAATCAATCTGTTTTTAAAAAAAAAAGCGCGTTTCCAATAACTTTTAAAACCTGCTTTAAAAAATTTGATTTGATTGAATATTCATAAAGTTATTCTAATTGTTTATAAGTATAAAAATTCGGAAAATGTTTAAACAAGCGCCAGAGCTCTCCTAATTGACGGATTCGAATTTTTCAAAAAGCGTTTGAAAACTTGAGAGCCCTTCTATATGTGATTAAAATTTGAAGTATCTAAAGCCTTTGGTTTTTGCAGTGCAAAATTTTAAAAAATTGCAAATTTTTTTTCAGTCTGGATTGCAAAATTATTATGTAAAATCTATCGAACCGATTTTGATGAAATTTGGTGTGATGATTCTACGTAACATGAAGTTTTCTTGAGCCAAGTATGAAGGTCCTATACCCAATGTAAAGACCCCAAAAAATTCCCTAAAAAGTAATGCTTTTTAACTCCATTTTTGGCGATTTTTTCGATTTTTACAATAATAATCATGATTCATTCGATTTGTAACTAGTTATATTTTGTAAAAAATTTAATTACAAAAAATTTTTTCATCTTCCATTTTCGCCTAAAATCAACTCTTGAAAGGATACATAATTAAATAGGAAGAAAAATATGACATTTTTCGAATTTTTTTAACATATTTTGCCGCCAAAAGTTAAGCCCACGTTTTTTTTATCAGCCAAAAATCTCCGTAGATATACGATTCACCCAAATATGGACTTTTTGAAACAGATACCGTCTGGACTATCTAGATGTTGGCCAGAATTTGTCACGTAATGAAGCCAATAGGCTTAACGGTCCACAATGCAAAAGTTTTACATGTTCGTCACGGGCGAAGTTCGGTTAGTAAATGATTTGGAGGCAATGGGATGCTTTTTAAAATAACCAAATTCAGTATGGTGTAGTCTCCCTCCAACGCGAATTATTCCTTTTTCATCAAGATATGGACTCAAAGATAACAGTCTGCTTTTTGAACCAACTGTACCACTTTTCAAAAGATCATTAATTTTGCTATAAAACAAATTGATTCTGAGAAATTTTTATTAATGTCAAAAAAGATTCATTGAGTTCCGCAATTGAAAGAGGACTTGACAATTTTATTTTTTGTTTAACACATTTTATGAACCTTAACATGTAAGCGAACACTCATTGAAGTTTAATTAGTGATGAAGAAAATTAAAATCATCTAGTGTCCCTAAAAGCGATAGAGTTGTATCTTTTGCCTCTGGCAATTCCACGTCACTAATGAAAACCGTTGTTATAGGCCATGTATCATATTCGTTCATTAAGAATGATGGTCCGCCACCAAAGTTCGGATTTCTACAACAACATCGATATTGAAAATTATCTAAAATTAAAGGAATTTTAGAACAGCAATCGGATGGATATCGTGCTAAAAAATAACGGGTTTTAGAAAATGGACAAATTAAAAAAATTTCAATAGACACCGCTGTATTTATTTAGGTGAAGGTAATTATAATGCAAATATTTTTATAAACGAGGAATATTATTATTATTATAGGTGGCAATGATTTTTGCCATATCTGGGGCGTATCGATGTGAAGAATTATTTCAAACCAAAATTGAAGATACTGAAGATACTTTAAGCATATAACCAATTCATTCCGGTATAATAATGTGGTTTAATGCTACTCTTCGACAAATGAGACAGCAACTACAGTTTCTTATAGAAATTTGTAGAAGAAATCCATCAGAATATAATAAATCTAATCTTAAATTATTTAGATCTCGCTACCGGTTTGAAGTTTCTAAAGCTAAGAAAATGGCTAACGATACTTTTATAAAAACGCATACAAATTCCCAAAAAGCAATTTGGAATTTAGTTAATAATACTAAAATGAGTTACTCAAATAATTTAAGTAACTTGACACCCGAGCAGTTTAATAACTATTTTATAAATGTTGCTAACAATGTTATAAGCAATTTACCCGTTAATAACAACGATTTAAATAGCTGCCTCCAATTACTCCGCCCAGTGAATAGTTTTTCATTTTCTGAAGTGTCCCCTTGGGAAGTCATTGCTATTGTTAAGAGTTTTGAGAGCAAACCCTGTTTGGATGTATATAATATTTCAACAAAAATTTTAAAATCAATAATCGACCCAATATTAATACCTTGCACCGATTTAATTAATTACTGTATACGTAAAAATATTTTCCCCCAATGTTTAAAAATTTCTAAGGTTGTTCCTATTTATAAAAATAATGATATTAATAATCCCTCTAATTTCAGACCTATCTCTGTAATACCTCATCTAGCTAAAATATATGAAACTGTCTTAAAAATACTAATAACTAATTATTTTGAGACTCAGGGACTTTTCAATCCTCAACAATTCGGTTTTCGAAGTAATCTATCGACCACACTAGCCATAGATTGTCTAACATCCACAATAAACAATAGTTTTGAAGAAGGGAAATACGTTGCTAGTCAATTTTTAGATCTGACAAAAGCTTTCGATTGTGTATCACACGAAATTCTTATACATAAGCTACATAATTATGGTTTTTCATCGTACAGTTCGGATTTATTAAGATCATATTTGAGTAATAGATTACAGTATGTTGTATATAATAATGTGAAATCATCCATAAAAAATATTGAACATGGAGTTCCACAAGGTTCCATATTGGGTCCGTTACTGTTTTTGATATATATTAATGATTTTCCTAATTGTTTACCTTATGATACTAAAAGTATACTCTTTGCTGATGATACCAATATAACTAGAACCAACTTAAACTTTGAACAGTTAATGACATCAACTTATGACCAACATGCATCGGTAGAAAACTGGTTTACTAGTAATCAACTCAGTTTGAATACTTCGAAGACCGAAACTATGATTTTTAGTCTCCGGAATATGGAAAACTGGGATAATCCAGCACGTGTAAAATTCTTGGGAGTTCATCTTGACCCTAAACTGACATGGGATGAACATGTTAATTATGTTCGCTCCAAGATATCAAAACATACTTATTTACTCCGGAGTCTCAAACAAAGAGTCTCAATATCAAGCTTGCTGAGAGTTTATCATGGCTATATCCATTCCATCATAACATATGCTATTTTAGTATGGGGTCATGCTCCCTCTACTAAAGTCTAAAATACTTGATAAAAAATGCCTTTTATAGTTTTGAAGATTTTATTGACAGTAATGTAGCTCGAATATGAATGTTATCATTAATCTTAGTAAGTCGTTTATCCTATTTATTTTAATTATATGTTGTTTATGTATATTTGTATAACAGTTAGTTGATTGCTATCATTATGTGTATTGTTATTTACCACTTTCTTTTTTTTTTTGGACGCGTATAAACACTTTTATGTGTATGTAACACTAGCCTTTATAAATAAATGAATAGGAATTCATACATTTATATCTAGGTCAGTGTCAAAGATTTTTTTGAAAATAAAAAATTTTTATGAAAGTAACCTTTTATTAGCATTACTTAAAACCCCTATATCTCGCATTTTGTTAATATATGATCAAAATGTTTTTTTATTTCTTACAATTTCAAGCAAAACAAATATTTGTGTTTCAATATATACAGCGTGGTAAAAAAAGTTCTGCATAAAATTCATATTTTCGTTAAACAATTTTTTCTTCGAAAAACGGTGAGACCCGTCGATTTTTATTTGATCCAGGGCACCTTGTTATGTGGAATATTTTTTTTTCGATAATTCAGTTACGGTAGCGATGACATAATTTTTTTTTAAATGACAACGCATATTTTTTTCGTTCGAAATTGATGACAGTGATAATTATCTAAACAACGGTGTGAAAATTTCGATGTCTTACATAACAATTTTTTTTAGAAAAATGCACCTTAAGTTCTTGAATGCAATAATTTGCTGTTTACGGATCAAATGCCTTAGAAAAAAATTTATTCGGCAGAAAGCATTTCAGATAACTTAAGTTGCAACTGGTGTTATGTAATATTTGCGGAATTATTCATCAGATATTGTCAGGATCCTGATTAAACTGCAAAATTTAGAACCAAGTTCAACCGCACAAAATCCAAATAGTATGTAGCAAATTAAGGTCGACTTTTTGTCTTCGAGTTTGCCGATAAATTCCCCAAAAAAAAAAGATCCAAAGAAATGTTTACTTGAAAGGAGTAGATTACCTGAAATATTGAAGACTAAAAATCAGTACCGATTTAACATTCTTTGGTGAAATCGTTTAATTCGAAATGGCAAAACTTAGTGAACGCGAAAGAATTGATATTTTGAGGATGATTGGTTTCGGCGATAAGTTACGAACCCATCAAGAAGCTTGCCAATTATTTAATGCAACGTACCCTGACAGACCACCAATTACGCAATCTACGGTTAGTAGGGTACTGGCAAGGTTTGAGGAAACTGGTAGTGTGAAAGATGCTCCTCGTGCGGGTCGTCCTAGAGTAGATGATGAAACTAGATTGAATATCCTGGTGGAGCTCCAGGACAACCCTCATTCTAGTACAAGGTCGATTGCATTGAACAATGATATTTCACATGTAACTGTGGTGAACTTTCTCAAAAAAGAGAAATTTCACCCCTATAAGGGTCACTTGATACATGCATTGACTGAGGACGACCCAGACCGCCGTCTCCACTTTTGTGAAGATTTAATGCATCGATGTAACGGAGACCCCGACTTCCTCAAGAACATAATTTTTTCTGACGAGGCTACTTTTTATCTTAATGGATCGGTGCATCGACATAACTGCCGGTATTGGTCTCAGGAAAACCCGCACTGGGTGCAAGAAGTAGATCATCAGCACCCCCGAAAGGTGAACGTTTGGGCGGGAATAATAGGGCGTCGTATTTTAGGCCCGTATTTTTTCGAGGAAAATTTAACTGCTGCTCGCTATTTGGATTTCCTGCGGTTCGATTTGGTCCCAAGCTTAGCAGAGTTATTCCCGAACAACGAGGATCCTGATATTCCTGAGGAAAGAATTTGGTTTCAGCAGGATGGTGCACCGCCCCATTATGGAGTGCAAGTACGGGAGTACTTGAATAACACGTTTACTGGCCGGTGGATCGGGCGACGCGGAACAATCGAGTGGCCTCCGCGTTCGCCTGATTTAACACCTCTAGACTTTTTTTTGTGGGGCTATTTGAAATCGCGTGTGTACACAAACAGACCAGGTGATTTGGAAGAACTTAAAAACCGTATTCGTTTTGAAATAAATCAAATCGACCCGGGAATGCTTGAACGAAGTGTAGACGGCGTTTACACACGCTTAGGACAATGCCAAATGGTACAGGGTGGGCAATTCGAACAATTTCGCTAGACTTACACAAACATTAGTGTAATTTTACTCGTTTGAAATGTAATTTTGTCAACTTTGTCCTTTTCGGAGCCATTAATAGTGTAAGTAGACAATTATCACTTATAAGAACTTAAGCTGCATTTTTCTAAAAAAAATTGTTATGTAAGACATCGAAATTTTCACACCGTTGTTTAGATAATTATCACTGTCATCAATTTCGAACGAAAAAAATATGCGTTGTAATTTAAAAAAAAAATTATGTCATCGCTGCCGCAAGTGGATTATCGAAAAAATACACCTACAGTCGTAAAGTCACACGATTTCCAGAGATATGATATGCACCTTGGCGTATATCACAGTCTCGTTTTCCGTTTTTCATATCACTGCTATAACGCGTGACATAATTCTCATAGAGTGAGCAAAAGCTAAGGTTATTCTTCCGTGTCCGCCGCATTATCGCGGTCGTTATCGCGCCCTCATCGTCCCGTTGTCCACTCACGGGGATCCGCTGGGGTAGATGGCAGATAGCAGTGGCGTACGTGAAAACACAATACCTACCTACACAGCAAGTTATGGTTAGTTGCTGTAATTGTGTCAAGCCAAGTATGAATAGTTTTTTTTTAAAGAAAACCAATCAGAAATGTCGATGGGAAAATCGGCCAAATATATGATCTTCAAAAATATATTTTTGAGGTAGGCGTTAAATCATTCAAAACAGTTACCTACATTTAAACAATTACATATACAGTGTGTGAGAACTTTGACTACCATTACTTCAGCATGAGATAGAGTAATCATAAATGAACAAAAAAGTTGTATATTGCAGGGGCGTAACATTAACAGCTTTCAAAATTTAGCGAGTTATTGGGGAGTTTCATCACAACGTGGTAACAGCGCTTAACCTAACGTTACACAGGTTATGTTTACCATGTGTGCACGCGGCAGACTTGTCCTACGGAAAAAATGTAAACAACTTGGTAAAGTATTTTGTATGATCTAAGTTTGTATAGAGACTGTTGCAGAGCAACACGAAAACAAAAAAGTTGTTGAAAAATAAAATAAAAATGATTACATGTTTTTCTAAATTCTATTAATCTATTTGTGTAGTTGTACAATATTTAGGAAATAAAGAAAATTATTTAAATCAGCACAAGAGTTTATACAGTCCACTCTATCGAATAACACAACTATTATCGTGAAACATTTAGTAAATTTCAAGACAATTGTTTTCTAGTTTTTAAATAATTAATATAAAATGTATCGATTTTGTAGTACGAAGATAGTGTTGTGCTTAAATTTTATCTCGAATTTTAGTAATTATGAATCTCTTAAAACAGGAACTTATCTTTTAATCAAATTATGAATTTGAAAAATATGTAATTAATGCAACCAAAGATTCACGTTATCCAAATAATCGTACGTATTAAAAATGATGTAGGTACTTACCAAAAAGCAAAATTCAATAATTTTTAAACCCACAAGTACAAGACAAACTACAACATATGCTCAAAATGAAAAATACTTCAAGAGAATAAAATGTGATAAGTGAAAAAAAACTCAGACACGCTCCAATTCCAGATACCAACTTCATAGTAAAGTTGACTGTTAAACATTTACTTTAACAACGTTTGTATTTATCCACAATTATGAATATTATAAATATGTTGCACAAAATTAGCTTAAAATGAGCTTTAAAATCTTGACTGCATTGTAAATAGTATTAAAACTAAATGATATCAAAATAGACATTCTACTGTTACTGCTTTTACATAATATGTATTATTCATGACATCAAATAGGTAATAGATTATTTTTTAAACAATTAGCATACCTTTTCTATTTTATTCCAATTTCCCCTCAGGAGACGCCTATGAGTTATAAACGAGCTTGCCGTGCATCATATTTCTATTGTGTCGTGATTTCTAATAGGCCCGATTTACATAATAGATTAGAGGGCAGAAAGCTGTAAGATTCTCGTACATAAGGGCGATAGTCCGAGACCCCACCGTGATTCGAACTTAATTTTTTCCTACGATACTTTTATTGTCTTGAATGTTGTACACTTTCGTTGACGTAAGCCGGTCGAACGGCGTTGGAAAGGGTTCTTCTAAGTAATTATGTTCAAATAATGGAAGTCCGGCAAAGGAAGAAGTAATAAAAGCTGGCATTATCTGTGCCGCAGAATATGGAAATATGAAGTCTGTCACGATATCTGTTTTGCATACCTACTAGCAGGAAATTAAAATGTCCCTTGGTAGTATAATTGTCTGTATAAATAAGGATATTTCGTCATGGAATATGCATAATAATAAACAATCAGATAACAGTGTCCTTTGTACAAGGAAAAGATCAATAAAGTGTATCAATTTTTCGCTTTTTTTGTGTAGAATAGTATATTGTGTACCTAGGAGCTAAAAGCAATACATTCCCGGCCGGCGGAAACAAGCATTGAGTCCGGGAATGCGCTTTCACTACGAGGTAGGTACTGTAGCAAAATTGTATCTAATTCTGTTACATTTATATATTTTTGTAATGAACCCAACCGTAGATCTAACTACTTGGCATTACCAAAATTATGCGCGGTTCCTTGTCATAAATTAGCAACCCAAGTGATCCACCGCGTTCAGATAAGAAAAATTTGAAGTGCTCATCGTAAATTCTACCGGAAACGGTTTCATGTTTTCTGGAGAGGTATGTCGAACGTCGAAAATTGAAGGAATTGACCTAGACGACCTCGTTGTGAACGGTAGGTGATTTTTTGCTTTTCGTTTTGCGTTATAAATTTTCGTGGTAAAATCTAACTTTCTTGTTAAATCTAGATAAATTCAAGAAAGAAATTAATTGTGACCACGGGGTTTATCTGTAAATTGTTTGGATTTATAATTTTTCTACACATATTTATGGATAAAGCAGGCCATGCTGTTTTATAACCTAGTTTTGTCAGTTACATTCTAGTTATCGCTACCTAAACCTATCTTTTGTCTAAAAATGGACATTTAGGTGAAAATTTGTTGCTGTAAAAGGTGATGAACCAGTGAAAAGACCCTTGCTGTCACGGACACGAGGTCAGGACTAACGGAGGCTCAAGACGTCTTCAAATATAATGGATACTGCGTAAGTTTTTTTTTAATATTTCTTTATTTTACTTATGTAAAAATTTGTTAAAGAACTTGCAACCACCCAGTATTCATAGGTACTTGAGGAAGTTTCCTTGACTGGTTAGTCTCAGTGTCCGGCCAGATCTACTAATTTCATAGTATCGTTAACTAGCATGATAAAGCACCCAGTTTTTCTTTGTTTGTAATTAATTAATTTATTATCTTGGATGCTTAACCTTGAGCATCTTCTCGGTAGCCGATTGCTATTAATTACCTTATGTTAGTGTAGTGTAGATTTGCACTGTGTAAATATTTTCTTTCCTTTCTTTTTTTTCTTTATTACTAAAGTGAGGTTTAGCGAAGCAAAATATAAGATTTTGTGCAGTGTAGAGATTTCACCCTACTTAAAAAGGGGAAAGCAAGATTTGCCTAACATTTAACTTTGTACATAAATTTTCTTGTAAATAGTAGTCATTAGTTATAAAAAAATTCTTAAATCATGCCTGTTTTTCTTTGTGAAATATTATCTTGCAAATAATTGCTGAAACTTGTGTAGCTGTCACATATAGCACATATCATTGTTAAGATTAGTGACAATTACTATTGTAGATATTATAATTAAGTCAAACTTTTTTACTTCATTACTTGTTTTTAAAATTTACTTGGACAGTTTAAGATTAAGCGATCATCTTGTACATATATATTTCGCTTCATCACACTTGGTAACTGTTATAAATCTGAGCCTAAAACCTTTTTTATTGTTTTCTTTACATTTTGACCATCCGAGAGGACTACGTTCGCTGTGCCCAAGCTCAGGAAATTCCTCCCTTCCTCCAGTCTCAAAGCTGATTTATATCCACGGATCCAACGTAAGTGTAGGATCTGCCCTTCACATTTGGACAGTTACGTAACGTAGATAGCCACCTTGCTGTAATTGCTGCAGCATTCCACCAGCACCGAACCACTGAGTTAAGTTTGAAGTTTTCTCTTATCGGAGGTCAAAATTAATATATTTCCCTTGTAAAGGCCAGTAATTGTAAATAACACTGTCAAGCTTTTTTTCTTCTCATTTTATAAAGGCCAAGTAAATTGTTGTTTTTAGATTTTCTTGTTTTTTTCCAAACTCTTAACTTACCGTTGCCATAGAATTAACTGGTTTTGAAGGTTTCTGTTCATTTCCACAAAAACCCAGTGGCGCTCAACATAAAGTAAATTATGTATTATCTTGCCTAAATATTTTGTTAGCTAAATTAAATGAGTGAATCAGTCACCCCTTGAGATCAACTGAGCAGTCTGAGGAACTATTAACCGTTAGGATAAATTGGCCAATTGTTTATCTGGGTGGTTATGGTACACATACTATTATTTTTGAAACCTTAAATAATATTAATTAATTAATATGAACCAAGAAATTTTTATTAATGCATACCCTAATATTTCTTCATTACAAACTAATTGCTTATGAAATCGTTTCCTTGACGATCATTGTTTATTTATTGTTGTGATAAAAGTCAAAGTTTTAATATCTATAAGTACTAAAATATATTTAATAATATTTAAAATGCACAATGGTGATGATGTTTAGGTGTCCGGGGCCCACCAGAGTTAGTACCAGCTGCAAAAAATGTGACTTTAGGTTTATTACCAAACAAACCTAAGAATACGACCTCCCGATCCAAAAATGTTATGTTTGTATACTTTTCTGATTTATGGTCACATTACTCTATGTTGAGAGCAACACATAGTACAAAGGAAGACATCGATATATCAAAATATTTCGAACTACGTGTTTTCCTGAAATGTCTTCGTGACAACTATAAACATAAGAAATCAAAAGTTTTGTCAAATAAACAACTTGAAACGTTTATTACTCAAGCACCAGATAATATACATATACATAATGAATAAGGTATGCTTAGATGTGAAAATTTAAAGGACCCCGCACAAATCTTATGGAAATTGGGTCCCGGTCAAATTCGCTGAATTTTTGATATGTGATAGAGTTCATCATACTGGTCAATTGTCTCAATGGCCACAAAGCTCAAAAATGGATAGTTTGGCCGGTACAGAGCTTTAAAGCTCCGAATATCCTCCACGGATTTATGTATATGCGCAGTGTGTATAGACTTTTGAAATAGCCTATTTCATTTTTTTTATTATCTAGGTTTATATTTTTGAGGTTGCTGAATTCAGATCTGTTGTTAGATTTTCAAAATTGACAGTTGGCAGCTGTCAAATAGCTGTCAATGTGCTATAATAAAGCCAAAAACTTGTTTTTTTATGTTTTATCTTTCTTTTTTTTTAGTTCGATAAGTTCAAAGACGATATCAAATCAATAACAATGACTATCGGCAGCTGTCATTTAGCTGTCAACAATTCTTCAAAGTCCGGTAATAAAGTCAAAAAATTATTTTTTGTTTATAACTTCAAGTTTTTTAGATAAGTGAATATAAATATGATATAAAATTATGTAGTCATCAGCTTACAGCTGTCAACAAGCTGTCAACTAACTGTCAAAATGCAATAATAGAGCAAGTAACTTATTTTTTGTGCTTAACTTTGTGGATAAGAAATCAAACATGATATAAGTTTATGACATCACTTTTGAACTCAGTGATCTAAGCAACTTAAAGCTTTTTAAAAAAAGTAACTTTTTGACTTTATTATTGCATTTTGACAGTTAGTTGACAGCTTGTTGACAGCTGTAAGCTGATGACTACATAATTTTATATCATATTTATATTCACTTATCTAAAAAACTTGAAGTTATAAACAAAAAATAATTTTTTGACTTTATTACCGGACTTTGAAGAATTGTTGACAGCTAAATGACAGCTGCCGATAGTCATTGTTATTGATTTGATATCGTCTTTGAACTTATCGAACTAAAAAAAAAGAAAGATAAAACATAAAAAAACAAGTTTTTGGCTTTATTATAGCACATTGACAGCTATTTGACAGCTGCCAACTGTCAATTTTGAAAATCTAACAACAGATCTGAATTCAGCAACCTCAAAAATATAAACCTAGATAATAAAAAAAATGAAATAGGCTATTTCAAAAGTCTATACACACTGCGCATATACATAAATCCGTGGAGGATATTCGGAGCTTTAAAGCTCTGTACCGGCCAAACTATCCATTTTTGAGCTTTGTGGCCATTGAGACAATTGACCAGTATGATGAACTCTATCACATATCAAAAATTCAGTGAATTTGACTGGTACTTAATTTCCATAAGATTTGTGCGGGGTCCTTTGCCAAATGTTGATAAATACACAGGACATTGTTTCCGTCTATCCTCTACGACCATTTTGGTTAATACTGTAGCGGATTTTATTGCATTAAAGAGACATGGGAGATGGAAATCTTCAAACGTTACCGAAGAATATATATAGGAATCTTTTACAAATAAACTAGACATAAGTAGTTGATATTTAGAGGGGGCAGAGACAATAGCTTGCTAATAGTAATAATATTGTAGAAGAAATAATTAACAGCAATAATGTCGCTGACTTTTCGAGTAAAACCAATGTTTAACCATTGTACACAACTGCAACATAACTATAAATATAAACAAATAGTTATAATAATCGTTTAAAATGTGAAATATATTCAATAAATGTAACATGTAAAACATATAATTACAGTAATTTAGAACTCTTCCTGAAAGTGTAGTTTTATGTACAGATTCCTTTGATTTAATATTATGAACATTACTGTTATTACTAGACACAATTATCTAGGTATGTAATTAGGAATAAAACTAATTCGTCACTTTTAGGTCTTAACCGCTTCAGTAATAGCTATCATTCGTTTCTGAATATGTTCCTAGTTGTTACTTTTACACCATTCTTATTATTAGCTGTCACATTAATGTCTGAATGTTATTGATTTAAATAAATTGTTGTTAATATTGATTTTCTCCGTATAAGATTTGACATTTGATTGTTTTGAAAACAGAAATTTTAAATTTCATTTCTATATTAACAACTAACATTTTTTCTTGAATTTTTGAGGTGTCATTGTTTATTTTGCTTACACTTATCACACACTAAGCTTAAGGTAGTATTATAGTGGTCATTACTGATTTTTACATGCTAAAGCATACGTCATGGTTAAATAAACAAATTTCTTCTTTAAATAATACATAAACATATTTTTTGAAGTAGACTACTTAATTGGTATCGCAAAAAGTAGATAACCAAGTAATTATTTAATTAAATAATCTGTCCAGTTAAGAATATGGAATACATTTTAGGACAATATACTGTTATCATCCAAATTTTGCATTTTTATTAGCTCTTAAGATAAATTTCCCCGAGGTTTTTTCCGCTGAATCTTTTATTAGTATTTAAATGACTTGAAGCTGCAAAAAATTCATTTGCGTAAAAACCCCTCATTCCCTCACTGTACTCAACTAATACAGTATTCATAAATGTATACATAAAATTGAGCTATCTCTGGTAATATCTTTATGTCTTTTGAAAGCATTTCTCATGTGAATGTAACGCGGGAGTTGTTAGGGGGTAATGCGTTATGAAATCACGGATATGTGACAAATAACGGTTGACCCGTAAACACTATGTATAATTTGCTGAGATAGAGACCGCGGCACGCGATCCGCAATAGCACGATGGATATGTTTTGAATAAAAGTGTATGATAAATTAGATAAAAAAGTCAAATTATGAAAACGTGACAATTTAATTTAAAAAAAAATTAGGAACTATGTAGAACTAAAAGGCATAATTTGGTGCAGCGTCTTTTTTGTCAAATCTTGGAACAATTTCGTGCATCTCGAAGAGATTACATTTTGAAAAATTGTCGAAAATAAACAATATAAAATCCACAGCTTTATACAGTGTGAGCATTTGTGGAAACCAAAGTTCCCTCTAAGCCGCGAGGGTGCGCTACCGACCACTAATTTTTCGAAAGTTGCGCAGCCGTTTTTGTATCCTGCGCACAATGGGCTTGTTCGTCATTTTTTTAAATTACATTTTATAAAAGAATTGAGGATAAAAAAGGCAAAAATTCAAATTTCACAAAAAATTAAGAATAATGCTTTAAAATGTAATTTTCAAGAGTATTTATTAAAGAAAAAAACAACTTCAATCACAGGCACAGGACCTCCCCCCCACTTTTACATACGCTTTGAACAATTTTGCTCCTATATACTTTTGTACCGCGCAGTCAGCAAATGAATTAGAGCGAACGTTGGTGGAAACCGTAAATAAAATACGCCCTGTATAATTTACGCAATTTTTAAATTCACTAGATTTATAAAGAAAACATGTTTTGTGGTTGAATTCATTAGGTATTTGATTTAAATATTAAGTTACTATTTGTGTATGTAGGTATGTATATGTGTACTTTGTACTAAAAACTTAGTTCATAGACCACGCTCAAGGTTCGCAAATGATTTATTTGCTTGTAAATTGTATTTACATATACATTGTATGTATGGTAATGGTAATATTTGTGATTCTTTTGGAAAAAAATTTTCGATTATGACGTCATGACATTTTTTTAAAGGGACTTCTAGTTGTTTCATTAACTTCAAGTAGAAAAAACATTCCTGAAAATGGCAATGTACAACACTATGACCTTAAAGTTAATAGTTTTCGAGATAAATGGCCTCAAAGTTTGGAAAAAAGAAAAAAGCAAAAAACTAGGCATAAAAATATTTTTTTGTTACGGCAAAATTACAAAACTAATTAAATAAGGTGCTCGAATTGCAATACTTCTGCTTCTTGATAATAGGCAAGCCTCTGTTAGAATTCTTGCAATACTTTTCCGATGGAGTCTGGTTGTATAACTCTAATTTCATCTCGAATTCTTGTTTTTAACTCATGAATATCATGTGTACACATTCGACTGTACTGTACACATTCGACTTAAGATAACCTCCAAAAAGAAATCAAGGAGTGTAAGGTCAATGTCTAGGCAAAAAGGTCTCTTTTTGTCGTTCACTATTAAAAACGTTGTAAAAGTTAGGTTAGTGACCGAATACGGTAGATCTAAATTCACACCCGATAAACCTTTGTAGGTCAGAAGAAATCCGAATAATGATTTGAAAATATTTTTTTAGCGTAACTATGCATTTAAAAATGTTTTAAATCATTTCTACTCATTTTTTCCCATCTTTCCTTAAAAATGAATGATATTCTGATTTACACACTATGTATAACCATCAGGCACATAACTAAACTAATAAATTTAGATGGGTTTTGATTTTTTGGCTGAACTAGTAAAAGTAGAGTCGGGTTACTAGTTCAATTACTATTTTGTTGAATTTCTGTTTTCATTATTTTTTATGGTTGTATGGGTCACAGGATGGTACATCCATCATTATTTATTACTCTATTTTGAAAATTTTAAGATAATTCCAATAAATTCAAAACAATTTTTTCTAAATAGTCAAATGAAGTTCAACAACACTCTTCCATACCAGGAATCTAGGCATACAAAAGATATCCAACCCCACAGACAAAACTCCTAACTACTGATATTGGTCCATCATTATTTTAAATAGGTCTTTATTGTCGTTAAACCACGTTGTAGTTGCATGTTTGATTAAATAAAGTTGTTATCGCTATTAATCGAAATGAACTTTCTGATAAAAATGTACGTGTCTTAATGTGTACAAACCGGCACGTTAACCGACTGTACTAGGAAAAGCAAGGGCCCATATACACCTCGCGATCGCTGGGTTATGACTGATGACCGCAGCCCACGCCCTCTGGCGTGACAATCACGACACTAGGGTCCATCGATAGCGTAAACTTTTCTAACATGGAAAAGTAAAATATGACTCTAACGACTTCTTATGACTGATGAAAAGAATTATTAATAACACGTTGTGGTACTTTTCTGACGCAATCAGCTATGTTTTTTTATGTTTTTGGAAAACGTAGTTACAGGGTATTAAATTAATCTAATGGAGTACATACGTATTTAAAATACCTGATAATATTCATTTGTATATTTACTGATATATCACTGGAAATGATTTAAAATAAAATAATAACTCGATTGGAAAAAAATAAGTGCTAAGTTTTGCACTGAAATAATACTTAATGAGGTTCGTATGTGTCGACGTTCATGAGTGTAATAAGTTACCCACCAATAAATGACCATTATCACATGAAACAAAATACCGCGTACGTCTGTTTCAGTTGTACCTCTTGTAAACTGAGCCCCGAATAAAAATTTTAAAAGAGTGAAATAAGTAGAATAAAAACACGATCTATCTAAAAAAACATTTTCATGTCAGGGGTACTCAAAAAAAATAATTGGGGGGATCCGTGGGTACCCCCTTTCCTCTGTTCGCGCTTTAATATTTTAGATGAGAATTACATAGAATGTGTGGCTACTTAAGATAAAAATATAGGGTGTGGCGTGTATAATCTATAAAAATTAAACTACAGCTTCCTAATGATATTTGTAACAGAAAAGTCTTATACGAAGAAGTTCTATTTTTGCGTTTTTTTTTTCGTAAGTTAAAGTTCAATTATGGATCAAATTATTTTCTCTGGAACGGTCCTGTCCGTGTGCTGTACGATGAGTTACGTGCTGTAGACCAGCCGCGTAATCAAATCGTAGTTGAAAGATAGAAAGATACTTCTCAATTTTTGGGAAATTTTTCAATGCAAAAGTACAAACTAAGAAAAATAAATATTATAATAATTAATAGTAATTACTATCTTAAATGCATTGTTGCAATGCAAGAGTTCGCAAACAAAACCACATCCGTAAGCGTCTGTAGTTGCCAACTGCGTGCACTAAACAAACTCCATTAAAATATGGAACAAAATTAAATAAAACTTTTCTAGAGAAAATGTTGAAATTGATGCCTATTAGCGCGGATACAGGCATGGCACTGACTCACCCAATTTTGGCGAATATTTTCCCAAATTCCAGGTATTCCCTAATTGTGTCAGCAGCTTCATGTATACGGTTTCGCAATTCTTCCACCGTAGTAATTGGACTATTGTAAACCAATGACTTCAAGTGACTCCAAAGATAAAACTCCATTGGAGTTGGATCGGGTGACCGAGGAGGCCACGGCACAGGATCAAAGCGTCCAATCCATAGCTGAAGAAACATTTCATTCAAAAGTGTCGTTACTTCTCGAGTACTGTGTGAAGGAGTCCCATCTTGAAGATAAAACATGCGTGCCCGAACTTGTAATGCTACATCGTCCAATAATTCAGGCAACCGGTTCTCCGAAAAGTCAGCATACATTGGTCCATTTAGTCGTCCTTCAAAGAAAAATAATAGGGACCCACAAGTACATCGCCTATTATGCCAGCATAAACATTTACCGAGAACCGATGTTGAAAATGAGTTTCCCTAATCGCGTGAGGATTTTCATCGGCCCATATTATGGAAATTCACTTCATCACGGGTAAATGTCGCCAAATCTGTTACACAAACATAAGCAGGAGAGTCTACTAGATTGACACATTGCTTTAAAAACCATCTGCAAAAACGCATTCGTTGATCACAATCTGGGGGTAAAATCTGTGGAAATGGTTGTAGATGATAGGGGTGTAACAGCTGGCGCCTTAATATGCGATGTACGGTACGATATGAGGCTCTTACTTGCTGTGCGGGTCGTCGAGTACTAATTGTGGGGTCTTCGTCTAGATTTTCCAACACTGCATCTTCAACAACAAGATTCACTCGCTGACCACGTGTTTCTTCTCGAAGAATAACATTTCCCGTATTTCGCAGCCGCTGAACGCACTGTAGGATTGTATTTGCACATGGGGAGTGACGCTGTGGTCATCGTTCCCGGTACAACATAGTCGCCGCGAGCGTATTTTCTCCGGCTGCACCATACACTAACACCATATCGACATTTTCGGAAATAGTAAATGCATTGTTTTCTCGGTTCATTGTAAAACTAGTTTGTGCACAAACTAAAAAATTAAGCAAAGTAAGAAATAAGAATCTCGTTTTTAATGTAATCGGCACGCTATTCTTTTATATTTTACTTCTTTATAAAAATTACAGTGTCACTATCGTGGAATTACAAAATAAAAACTTTTGTCTGGAATCTTTCACTTTTTAACATTGATGGGTCGATGGACGATGCTTAATATTTAATAATTAAGTGAATAATGAATTCAATACAAATACAAAATCAGTTGACTGCACAAATTTGTTGACAATGTAACCTAACCTTATTTTAGTAATACTAGTATTAGATTATACCGACTTATAATGTTGCATCTCGGGTCGCATAAAAACATTTCTAAAGTTTTTAATAAATAACACAGAGTCAGCCTTCATTTTCGTTGAATAAAAGAACTTTAATTTACAAAATAAACGCGAAGATAGAACTTTTTCGTATAAGACTTTTCTATTACAAATATCATCAGGAAGCTGTAGTTTAATTTTTATAGATTATACACGCCACACCCTGTATGTGCCAGATTTCAAAGAAATGTCTCCAAAGTCACCGGAGCTATCAATAAAAATAGATTTTAAAATTATATACACGCTATATATAAGTTCTATGATTTAGAAATTTTGAAGATTTTGAGAGATTACTTTCAAATTAGCAATAAGTACACTGTAAAAGTAAAAGCATTTTTGAGCATTTTAAGAGTTTTCTGGTTTATTACAATATTTGTAACTAAATCTGATTAATTACGAACATAAGGACCAAGGATATAAAAATACCCTCATACCTTCTTCATCTTCTTCTTGTTCTCCTTCTTCTTCTTTTTCACAGATTTTGACTTTGTTTCTCTTCTCCACGCCATCCATAGTTTGCAATCTTTATTCCCATTGTTAGATGGACGATGCCTAATATTCAACTCATTTGTCGCGATAGAGTCAAAATTACAAGTGCCCTAATTTTAATAGTTAAGGACCAGTATTTCCAATCCCGATTAAGATTTAGTTAAATAACTGTGATTAGATTGAAAAAAAAATTGATGTATGTATTTCATTAGGGAATTACCAAAATTTGGACTTGAGGTCAAAAATTCACTTGTTCTGGACAGAAACTGGGGTAATATAAATATTGTACTTAATAATAATTTAAAAGCAGAAGTATTCAGTATAATCTTCCATCTTAAATCTTTAAATAAAGAGTAAGTTTTATTGACATTGTATCCTTTCAACAATACAATGTATCAACATATAATTAAATGTAATCCGTCTCAAAACGATTTATCGCAAAAACTGAAATTTCCGAACGGTCATGTTTACCTTCGCATGCAATTTCGTGCCTTTAATTTTCTTCTTAGATTAAAAGTTCCGTACATGAAAGTATGTGTTTCGTACACTGATTACTGATTATGTAGAAAATTGCGTCGTGCACAGTATATGTCATTTTTAAGGGTAATTCTTTTAAACGCCTGACCTTGATACATATTCAAAGACTTTATCATGAACGAATAATATTTAATACTCGAGATACCCGATCTAAATTACATACTATGCGTGCGTTGAAATTTATATTATAAGAACTGTGCCCAAATACTGTGATTTAGACAATAATTTATTTTCCATTATTTAAGTTAGCACGTGGAACTAGTTACTGTAATCGTTTATTCAGAACCTCGAAACGTGAGGCTTAAAATTGCAAAGTGTATATTTAGGTATCCTATTAAAACGGTTTTGTAGGTATTTGTTTCGTTGATTAAAACTATTTATTTCTAGTGTATAAGTATTAAACAAAAAAAAATGGTAGGGCATAATTATAGAATTAAAAATGAGGAGCAACCAAGCAAAAGGTAATAAATCCACTTTTTATGATTTTTGAGATAAAGATGAAAAGTTACTGTATTTAGGTCAATCTATGATTTGGAACATCCATTTGACCAAAACGCTTTAAATGCAATAGAAATAGCCATATTAAGATTACTTAGTTAAGCAAAATGCGTTAAATCCATCTTTCAACTGAACAAACTGGCACAAATCCAGTCGAGTTGATCAAAATATCTTAGCAAACAGTGAAGATGACATAGCGGAAGAACACGAAGATGATTCCGAAGATCCGTGTGATTGCCTAGAAGAAGATGTTGGGTTACATCTTTGATTTGTTTGCTACAATATGTTAATAAAATAAATTTTTTTCTGGAATTTTTATTTTAATTTTTTTTTACCGCTATATGTAGGTAATAGAAAATTAAAAAATTTGAGCCAAACGCAATAAATCCAACTTCCAATTAAGCAAAAAGGAATAAATCCACACTGATTGAGCAAAAGAAAATAAATCCACATTCTGATGGTTGAGCAAGCAGTCATAAATGTATAGAAAAAAATTAAATATTATTGAATATATCATACATTTAAATTAAAAATATTAGTATTCCGTGTAAATAACATTATTTAAATAATTCTGCAACAGAATTAAAATTCGTTATTTACTCAAAACCACATATTTTGGATTTATTTGCCTTTTGCTCCTCAAATATAAAATTATTATTTATATTAATGAAAAATTGAATACAAAAAAAATATGATGTAGGTACAATCCAAAGGGAAATACAAAGACTACAAAAACAAAAGAAACTATTTGCCTTTTTTAATATCCTATCTTGGAATTATCCTATGCAAACAATTAAACTTAAAAATAAAGTAAATAAAATTAATCCTAAACTTATTTCAGAATATACACGGTGTTAATGAACTTATCATATGTCAAATATTTTTGTCACATGTCCGTTATGTCAAGATGAGGTAAATACACGGATTTGTGTTGAGTAAAATGTAATTTTAAAATATGACTTACCTCAACATTGCAAGGAGCCACCTTTGAGAACTGTTGATTTTCATAGACGATGTTCGATGTACCCACCATTTGCTTGCACACAAGCTTCAGCGCGACGTATCCAATTCGCTCGCACGCGTTGCAACCTTCGTAAAAATCGTATTACAAGTTTCGGCAATACGATGTTGCAGTTGGTCGATGTCACGAGCTTCCGTTTAATACACAACACTGTCTAAAAGGGTTAGGTCCGGGGACCGAGGGGGGGGGGCATCTAACTAGGCTGCCGCGGTCTATCCAGCGAAAGTAATATGTAGAAAGTCGCTCACTCTCCGAAAAAAGTGAGCGGGGACTCCGTCATGCAGTAACCACATATTTTGCCGAACATTTAAGGGCATGTCTCCAATAACTCCGGCAAGCGATTTTGCAAAAATCTAGATATGAAGGACCATCTAAGCGCCTAGGCAATTCAAAAGGTCCTATTAAAGTGTCATTGACAATACCGGACCACATGTTCACTGAAAACTGTTCCTGAAAGGCACCGCGACGTATTTCGTGTGGATTTTCAATAGTCCAGTGGTGAGTGTTGTGGACGTACACCGTTTCGACTGAAACGTGCTTCATCTGTAACGAGTATTTGCGCTGTAAATTGAGAATTTCTTGCATGTTACTGAAGCAACCATTCGCAAAAACCCCGACGTAGTGGAAAGCCTCAGGAGTAAGAGCTTGAACACGCTGAATATGAAATTAGTACAACTGAGCTTCTCGTAATGTCCGCCACACAGCAGGATGCGAAATATTTACTTGCTGTACGATATTTCTGGTGCTGTAATACGGATCTTCTTCAACGAGATCTAAAATCATCTCCTCGACATTTAAGATTCTTAATGGTCGCCACTGTCGCGACCTCGACGTGGTTGTACTTCACCGGTGTCCAAAACTCTTTGCGCTACAGCAACAAATGTTCGCGTTGCGGGGGCACGTCGTTCAGAATATCTTGCACGGTACACTTGACAAGCTCTGTGGGCATTTTCGTTTGCTTCGCCATAAATTATGAGCATATCATAATATTCGCGATTGCTAAATAATTGTACCATTTTCAAAAGAAAACTTTGAAATACGGCTATTAAATGTACACTCGAAAAACAACACAGCAATCACTACAACAATGTATTACAAACTGACTTTCGAATACAGTCCGGCTTCATAAGAAACCTACAAACTCGTATAAAATTAAGTAAATATTATAGTTTATTTTTCGTTCAATTCAATTGTTTATTATGAATTGTTATATTGTATTATAATATACAATATAACACATATACACCTCGGTACCTATTTATTATTGCATTGTCAAGTTTACGATATTGAAAATAATTTATTTCACAAATGCTGAAAAACCATTTACCTACACATTTTGGAACAATATTACATGTGGACTAAGTTGCAGATTTCTTTTAAGCAAATATTGGCGGGTGTTTCCTAAGTGTCAAAAAAGGATGAAAGAGGCAATTTCTCTAGATAATATATCAATCCAAAAAAAATTCAACGCTCCGCATTTCAGATATACGATATTAATGTGTTGTTTATGTAAAGTTTTCTTCTTGAGAAATTGCCTGTTAAATATTTTAGACGACTTGTATATTTTCCAAATTCAGAATTAGTTTTACCAATTAAACTGTGTACTTTTTACTATTTATTACTTATTTACTATTTATAATTTTTTCTAAACACTAAAGATTAAGTTGACGACAATTTAGGAACTGTGTTTATCTAGCAGCAATAATAACTTTGGTAAATTAACTATTCCAAAATAATAAATTTTTTACTTTTAGCTGGAAGTTATTAGCCCAAATTTCATCAATGTAAATTAATCATTTCTGAATATTTGATTATCAAGGTTTTTTGATCAGAACAGATTTTTTTAAATATTCATCTGTCCCAATATCCAGTATCAACTTCTGTGCCCTGCATGAATAGAATCGAGAAGAAACTTTATTTAGCAGAATTTTAGCATTGCAAGAAGTAGGTATAATGGGGCAAATCAGTTATTTTTTAATTCAGCATAAAAATGTTTAATTTTCTTTCCTACTAGTTTAGGCTTTATGCCATCCACAGAGAAAAATAAAACTGACAATCATTGGAAAATAAATTGCTTCATAAACTACTAACAAATAAAATTATTTTGTTTAAATATAAAAAATGTTTAAGTTATCGTGACGGATTGAGGATGAACCATAAAATATAAACAAAATTATAATGTTACTTAGCAGTCAATGCAATTTGTTTTTCCAGTGACTGTCATTTTCTGTTCTGGATTACATTCGATGTAAGTTTTTGTAATCTCTGTTATCCACCCCATTGACAGTATTAACTTCGTTCAATATTTTCTCAAATAATATAAATTATTGTTGTTTGTTTACCTTTTAAAATCCTCCATAGACAGAACTATGTAAAGGTTCAATGCGGATTTATTCCGGATTATATAATTATCGAAAATGAAGTCACGAAGGGGTTATTATAAAACACCCTCCATTGAGGATTTTTTTAAATAAATTTAAATATCTGTTTAATAGCGGAAAAGCATAAACATGCATTGGTTCCTCGGCGATTTTGACTTTATCCATTAAGGAAGGTCAGCAAATTGACCAAAATATTGCGTTAACTGTCGAAGCAAGTATATGATATGTATACGTATTGTAATAGAATGAGTTGAGCCAAAGATTTTTAAAATATCAAAGGGAAAGGTAAATTTTTGGAGATAAAATTTGTAAAATTGATTTTAAAGGAAAAATTATAAGTTGAATAAGTGTGACCAATAGGAATACAGTAAATGGTGGAAATTGAGAAAGGAAAGACAAAATAAATAAAATTAGTACATGATCAATTAAAATTTTTGTAAAAAAGAGAATTACAAACAAAATTTAAAAAAATATAATATAATAAAATATATTTGAAATTTAAAAAAATGTGATTGGTAATTAAAATTTGGATTACACAGATTTTTTTAAGTACTCGCCGCGATAAAATACATGTATTTCAGTAGTTCCGAAACAAATTTAAACGCATTTTTAATTAGCTTTTTTCTCTATGACCTTAAACTTCCGAAACAAGTTAGTGACACAAGTTAAATCAGTTTTTGCTCATTTTTCACCCCTTAAAATTTTTGACATAAGTTAATTAACACCCTGTATATGGAGCATTTCATGCCAAATTACTGAGGTAGAGACCCGACCATATTTAATTTTCCTGATTTTAGGTATTGTCTAGTAGTTATTTAGATTAGCTTTCATGATTTTTTTCAAATTTTTAGTTCAACTCTTCGAGAAGTTATGAGCATTTGAATATTTAGGGTAAAAAATGTTCAAATAGGTACCTGTAACTTGGCAAAAACTAAAAATATAAATATTTTTATTTTCATTTTGTTCGTTTTGAGATGTAATTTTATAAAAATATATAGAAATATAGATAAAAACACACATAAAAATAATTGTTTAATTCAATGCAGTAAAATTTAAATGAAACAAATAATATCTTCCCATATCCGCAATGCAAACATGTATTTGAACAAACAATATTATTTCTTTAAAATATTTATTTCAATTAAATAATAAACGCTTCACATGAAAAATATTTATGTATTGAAATAATGTAGTACATATTGCTGGCTCAAATTTTTCATTGGTTTAGAGAAAACATTTGTAATTTTATTTTAAAAATGCTATAAAATTAATATAACATTACATTTGTTCTAACAAAACAAAATATATGTTTGAAAGAAAATTATTGTTTTTTAAATATAAATAAATGGTTTTATTTGATATGGGACTATAACTTTCCTGAATTAAATAAAATAGTTCTTTGGAATAAAAATTTTGAACTTTTTTTAGGAAAGATAGGGTAAGGTTAAAATAAATGTATGAGTATGTTTGGATATAATGTATTTTTTCTTAAATAAACGTATACACAAAACATTACAAATATAAGAAATAATTTTAAGAATTAATGTTCCTTAGCTGTTTATGTATAAAATAACATTCACAAAAATATAAATAATTTTTCCGAGACAGTGAAATATGGTAGGTTTAACTGTTCCGAAAGTTTTAATGTCTACCGTTACAAAATTTTCAGAGATCTTTACAGAATAAGCACTATGATGCAAATCATAATTTAAGGTAATTAATAAATAGAAATGAAAACAAATTATTGTATTGTTGTCTATTATACCGAAAGAAGGATTAGGATACCTAATAAAATAAAAGACTTGATTTTGTAAAAAATACCATTAATTTTTAACCATGGCACGCAAAAACTTGAAGATGAAATTTCTGAATTAGATGGAAGGATGTCTCCTTTTATTAACTTTTGAATTGGTCCATGTTCAAACGTGTCTATTAGTCCTTTTGTGATAAAATTCTATACGGTAATTTAAGCTGCGTCCGCATACAAAGTGAAAAACGTAAATTTTTTCTACATGTAATAAGGGTAGCTAAATATTTTAAATCTTTATGTTTTACTTCGTATCTAATGGAGCTAACATGTATTACAGGTCCAATTTTCTTTATTATATTTGGGTAGTGAAGCAAAAAATTAAATTTAGGCTTTATATTTTCTTTAAATAGTTTTAAACACATTAGGTAATGGTCTTCAATAAGACATTTTAAAAAATCAATGGATTCATCATTAAAGATAGACAAAAATAACATTTCGATATTTCTAATAAAATTAAGTATAGTATCCATGTTTTATCATTTTCTGGAACTAAATCTCTAATAATTAAATGAAAATTTAAAACTAAGGAAAGCATGAAGATGACAGTAATATAACCGTTTCTAATTTGTTCATGCATACTTAATGTTTGGAGGAATGTTTTTATTTATACATATAAGAGTTATACTTAATTCGAGCATTTAGTAATGTAGCTTAATGTAAAATAGTTATTAGTTAATAAATTGTTAATAATTTTCGCCATTTCATAACGATGGATTCCTTCGAAAAGGTTATGCATTAAATCACAACTAATATTTTTATATATGTGAAATTTTCCTTAACACCATAATCAGAAGCAGTTAAATGTTCTAAGTAGTCTTGTTCTTGTCTAAAACTACATTACACACTCCTACGATGTACTACACAGTACAGTACACCACAGACTATACACCATACACACTCACACTACACTGCAAGTTATAAAACACATACGAGACGAGTAACTGCATGTGGTAGAAGTTAAAAGTCTAAATGCCTTTGGCTGTCGCTGAAAGTTAATCCACGCTTTTCGCCGTAGTTTTAAAAATATGATAGTTTTGAATTAAAACAATATACTAAAATCAACTATACTACATCTTTAAATGCAGTTTATCTGAAAATTTAACGATATGATAGTTTTATGTCAATAAATACTATTATTCCTTTGATAAAAATAAGTTCATTTAAATTAAAATAACCAAAATGTAGATGCAACCTTAAAACATGATTGTTTTAAAGAAATTGATTTGTTTTACATTATAATTTACTATGTTTTAATACATTATATTATATGTTTAAATTTAGGGTGTATCTTTGATTCTAATACATTTTCTAAACATAAAATAGAATTGTTCCAAATACATGAGTAATACTGAAATAAAGATATATGATCAAATTAAATCAATATTTCTTCATAAGAAACAATTGCTTTTAAAGAAATTTGTAGTTTATTATTAAGGATACCTTTTTATGTGTGAATAAATAAAAAAAATATATAGCCATGATTTTCATTGAATGAATAAAATATTTTTAATATTGGTTGGGTAACACAATAATTTACATTATCTAGTTCACTTTCGACATTGCCGGTTCAAAATTTATTTTTTTCTAATAGTTTTGTGTTTTATATTTCAATTTGTTCTATTAATATTTATTAATTCCATTTGTAAAGAGTCCACTTGCAAGTCCAAAAAGTAGAATATTGAAATAGTAAGATCTTTCTATTAGTGGCTATTTTTATGTATTTATCTTTGTTAGAGGCGATGTTAGAACAGCAAGAATACAACATATTTCTTTGAATTAATAGTATTTAGACATATTTTTGAATTAATAGTATTTAGACAAATAATTTTAAATTTTACATTTTTATTGTTGGTATAATACAACGCTAATTCGGACATGTATCCCATAGAGTAGTTGTTTCCCGCAATATCGTTAGTTAAAAATATTGTCTAAGAGTGAGTTTATTAAAAAATGCACTTGAGTGTAAAGTTTAACACTCATTTTACCGCGCGGTATCTCTCGATCAGCTTTTTTAATTCGGAGCACCCCGTATTGTAACTTGTTGGCCGTATACCACATAAGAGCACCTAGAAAGGCATTAAAAGAAGCCCCATAAATCCGGAACGTGCTCGCGTCGCGGTCGGCGAGGCAGGGCGTATCGCAGAGCACGTCGCCCGCTGTCAACGCCACCACGACCGCGATTCAATCCAGACGTGCCTTTGTGTCTAAATATACGCCCGACTATCCATTTACATGGAGAAGTTGCGACTGCCTCTCATTTGGCCGGGCTGGGGAATTGTTCGAGACGGTGCGTTAGTGCAATCTCATCCAGATGCATTTCCCGGCGAGATTGTCAAGTGATGGCATTTCCAAGCCATATCCATAATAACCTACAAAGAAAGAAATACATTTTCTGTAAAAATAAATTCCTAGGGCGAGCACAATTAAAATATCTAGAACTCTCCAGCACGTCCGGTTATACCGGAAGTCGACACCAACTTCCTTATTGTAAATGGAACACCCTGTATATTTGTCGGAGATGTCTTTCTCACAGGCCGAGTCCTTCAGACTTTGAAAATTCCAGAATACTTTACTCAGGGAATACCCTTTTATAAATTGTACCTAGACCATAAAACTTAGAAATAGTTATTTGTGAATTAAGCCGGTTATGTTATTCCCGAGTTTTATGATGGCAACCTTGGGTTTGGAGGGACTTACGGGTCACTCAACGTAGCCGCGGTCAAAGGATAGATAACATTTACCTTAAAATTACTTTATAAGGGAATCTCTAGGATATAACGAATTTGATTGGTTCATTTAAGAATAGTTTTGACCTGACGAGTGAAGAGAAGTACAGAGAGATGTACTGAAGGCAGTTCTACTTGAGCATTGAAAACGTGAGTATACTATTGACCGTGAATTCGTTAACGGGCCTCTGGTTGTTGTCATAAAACACCTCGAGTACTTTACTTGTAACGTTTTATTTTAAATCATTTTCATTTTACGGTATTACTTATTATTTCGTGAAGATGAGTGACACGAGTAGTGTTATTAACGCCCAAGTTAGCCCTACGATTCCGACATATTATTGCATTTTCGGATTCTACATGAAATTTGAGGGTCACTTTATTCAATATTCCCTATACCTAGCAGTTATAGATTTTGAGATATTATTTTTTAAAGAAAATATTTGACAGATGCAAGGGTCTGCGGAGATGCTAGTTACTCTTTTCAGGAGCATGATATCAAGCGGATTTTTGGTACCTGTAAAGAGCATAGGTAACGCTAAATTAAGGTATACCAACAAATTAAAACATTTAATATAAGGTGTTTCATTTTTGCTGCTACATTTTGATAACTTCAAACAGCTATAACTTTGTTAAATTAAATGGAACACCCTATATTTTTTTTACTGAAATTTCCTTTCAAGCCATATAAGCATTGTTAGGGTTGCCACTATTACTGTTAGAGATGTTTGCAATTTTCTATTTTTTGGGCAGTTTTTCTCGTATCAGATCTGTTGTCAAATTGGCCATGACCAGAAACACTCCAAAAACAATTGAAATAACATGACATTTGTCAAATTATTGTTGTGTCTGAATAGTTTTGCTGAAAACAATGCTTATATGGCTTAAAAGAAAATTTCAATCTGCATACGACAGAGTAGTAAAAAAATACGAAAATGCAATAATATATAGCGTGTCCCATTTAAAATAACGAAGTTGGTGTCGACTTCCGGTATAACTGGAAGTGCTTGAGAGTTCTAGATATTTTAGTTGTGTTTGCCCCTGGATCATTGCCATCCCAAATGAATATTAGGTCATTGGCGTAGAAGTTGGGGTAAAGAAAATCCCGCTTTACTACCCATTCCTACGCCGCTGACCTACAATAATTAGTAAATTTTACAGTAAATTATGCACATGTGTACATGTTAACACTATCTCGTAAATAATATGATTTTAACAACCGACCAATACGGCCCTGTACAGTGAAAACGGTGAGAATTAGATCCTTGCTTTATAAAACAATTCTGAATTATTTATCGAGTTCTATTTGTGATTAAAGTTTGATTCACTCGAAATGAAACACCTTGTATAGTCCAAATCTGGAATATACGTATATCCTGAGGATATACTAATTTGTAGCATAAAACATCCCTTGGATGTCCTGAAGATAAACTGTTTTTGCCATAATATCGGACACCTTCAGATTGTCCTGAGGATAGCCTATAATCCAAATCGTACAAATCCCTTGAACATCCTTTGGGACATATGTACATACTTCTAATATCCTGAGGAGTGGTTTGTGTTATTTGGTTATTACAGGAGACCAGAAAGGTATAAATTAAATAGTTCTAGAGTGCTTTTTACTCTTTATTAAGGCAGTAAGCGAATTCAAACAAATAACAGCAGTTAATAATCTTGTCTGTGAGATTGGATGTGTTTGCACGCCTAGACTTCTGGTGTCGAAGAATGCTGTTTGACTTCATTTGATAGGATTTTTTATTAATACTTAATAAACAGTAAAAACATGTCAGAGCTATTAATAGAATATCCTAGAATTTCTAGAACTTGCTGATTTTCTCTAATAAATTCTCATATTGGTCCTTCTCTACAGCATCCATTATCTTACTAGCAATCTCAACCCCTATGTAACCGCACCATTCTGCAGTTATTTGAGGCCCTGTAGGATACGCTATACCTATTTAATTTGTGTACATATCCAGCGATAGTATAATGAAAAGTTGCACCGTCTTGCTCAATACTAACTATGCCATCAAAGGGCAACAAATCAGGGCGCTATTAGTGAACAAGATAAACACAACGCCATGGAATTATAGTTCTTCGAGGCGCATTAACATAATAACAAGCTTCGCCTGCACAGAATGGCGTCTTCCCGACTTAATTGGAGCGAGAAACAAAGGAAACTTTGAAACAAATTGCTCTCAATAAGAAAAACAACTCCTTGCCTCGCTGTTGTTTCAGTTACTGTGCATGTCCCGCCTCAACAAGTGTTCCGATTGTAATGACTATTTATTTTTAGGTATTTATTAGTTTTTATTTAATCTGGAAAATAGAATAATTTAATTATTAAAAAGAAAAAATGATAAATGTCTGATTCTGAGATAAAATTAGTAGAAATTCATTTATAGGATCATTTCAATAGTGACGCATTTTAGATCATAATACAGTCCTGTAGGTATAAGCAAAGCGAAATATCTCAAATATACAAAGTGTTCTATAATTAGCCTAACAAATTTGTTATAGATGTAACATTAAAAAAGTTCTAATAAATATAGGTTCGAAAATTCTTTTCTAGGAAGCTATTTGTTGAAAGTACACTTTTGATAAGGCTATTTATTTAGTACTCCCAAAACTTTAGTGACACTAGAAATAAATAAATGAAATTTTTGAAATGCCTAGACAATCATATAATGATTTTGATATAGATCAGAATTGATGCAGTAAGATTAAAAAGCGTACAACTGTGTTTATAAAAGAACAAGTCTTTCTCAGACTCGCAGTCAGGGCCCATTTAAGAAGCATTTTCGGACTTCTCTATGAGAAATGTAGAGATTAAATTTGGCACTTACATAGTACGTCCTAACGAGGTCCAATAAGAACTTTTGTAAGAAAACGTAACATTTGTAAACTTTGCGATAAAAAAATCAATTCACAGAAAGGTAATTGTAGTTCTTACCTCCCGTTCTTCATTTTCAAAAGTAATTTTAGAATGATTGATATTTATTTATTTTATTATTTATTTATATCGAAGACATTTTCGAGGTATGCAGTAAAACTATTATGATGATATCGGAATTAAATAAAAAATGGAAGTATACTCTGAAAAATTATTAATTTGAATCTTAATTTGAAATGTTGTCAATATATGGCGAAGGCGCTGGGTGTAAAAAAACTAATTCACTTGACTTTTTTTAAATAGCAAATACATAACAATACATTTCATATTTCAAATACTTCCACTACTGCTGGAAGTGGTACATATGAATTAAAATTTCGCAATTTAAAATATACAGGGTGAGGCAAAGTTTGGAACAATGCTGTTCTAAGTAGGTTCGGAGATATCTACCAACATGTTTCTAAATATGCAGTTCAACTGAAACTTCGATTATTTTTTACAATTTGATGAAAATACATATACAGTGTGTCCCAAAAGTATGGAAACAGCACAATAACTTTCGAAAAATGCATTTTGAGGAAAAATGATTCGGACAAAAGATTTAGGTTTTTTCCCTGGCTATTCAATGGTGACCTTAGATTTGACCTTGATCTTGACCTTCAAGGTTATTTCAAGGTCAAGTTATTTTTTTCAAATGGGATGCCCTACTTTTGACCCCGGAAATGAAAAGAACGGAAAATTTTACGTTCAGATATGTCCTTGACCATTTTCCGAATTTGACCTCTGATGGTCATTAAAGGTCAAATCAAGGTCACGCATGGTTTGGCGCGCTGTCTTGAAAACAACGGGTTGCAAAAAAATGACCATAACTAACGTTGTAGGATTTTTCCCTGGCTATGTAACGGTGACCCTTGATTTGACCGTGACCTTCACCTTCAAAAACCGCACTATATCAATTAAATCGCGTCCGCCATCTTGGATCCGCCATATTGGACTAAAATTCCTCAAGAACAGATTTCAGATTCGTAATCAGCGACCCCAAAAACCCTCCTATACCAAATTTGGCGTAAATCGATTAATTTTTTGGAACCGCGTTCGCCATCTTGGATCCGCCATCTTGGACTAAAATTCCTCAAAAACAGATTTCAGATTCGTAGTCAGCGACCCCAAAAACCCCCCTATATCGAATTTGGCGTAAATCGGTTAATTATTTGGAATCGCGTCCGCCATCTTGGATCCGCCATCTTGGAAAATGGTCAAGGACATATCTGCACGTAAAATTTTCCGCTCTTTTCATTTCCGGGGTCAAAAGTAGGGCATCCCGTTTGAAAAAATTAACTTGACTTTGAAATAACCTTGAAGGTCAAGGTCAAGCTCAAATCTAGGGTCACCATTGAATAGCCAGGGAAAAATCCTAAATTTTTGTCAGAATCATTTTTCCTCAAAATGCATTTTTCGAAAGTTATTGTGCTATTTCCATACTTTTGGGACACGTATATTTTCGTTGTTATGCCAACGAACATTTTTTATTGTAAATTATTAAAGTAATAATGTCTTACTGCAGCAATAAAAAGTTTACCTACTTAAGAAAATTATCGAAAAAATAAAATTTTGTACTCTAATCTATTTTTTTATTAAAATTTGAATAATTATGGAAATTCAAATCTCACCTGGTATTTATGTCTTATAGAGTTCATATAAATCATTTTCAGCAATTCAAAGAATTTTTCGATAAAAGGAACTTTGACAAGCGGTTCACGTGAAAAAATCATTCAGTTCTGAGCATTCTTTAAAGCAATACAAAAATATATTGTTAAAATAACACAAGTTAATTTTGAGATTCAGACTTCATTTTTAATGCAACTGCTTTGCTGTTTTTCTAAATTAAAGTATTATCGTTATTTTAAAGGAATAAAAACAATTGTAGGTGGTTAATAGTTGAAGATATATTATTATTATTATTATTATTTATTTTTATATCAACCAGAGCAACTAAATTTAAAAATATTTCCACAACACCACCTACGACCTAAAACTAATTTTGATGTAGATAATAACTTTTATTCACAAAAATAAAATCATTAACAATACTGATTATGTTTATAAAATTATTTTATATATTGCTGGAATTGATAAAAACTAAATATATAAAGTATCATGGTTTTTCTGGTTGTTATGTTGTAGGCTATGTACATACCTGGTCGCCACCAGCTACGCACGTACTTTGTACTAGGTTCTCGGGCTAGTCTCTGTGGGGGAGAACTGGCTATTAAAACCTCTAGGCCAGCACTGATTGTTTTTGGTTCTTGTTGTAGGTTCTAAGGCCGCTATGGACAGAACTACATCTCAGACAATGAATGTCCTCTAAGACATTCCGCACTAGCCACTGTAATTGATAGCATCAACCCGAAAAACCATCGTATTTTAAGAATAGGGGAATATTTATTTTTCCCATTTCCGTAAATGCAACTAGATACTTTACTTGCTATATTAAAACGTGGTATCTATACCAACATAACAAGTTTTATTCGTTTTAAAGTTATCTAGAAACAACTAAAAATTTAAAACGCCATCTAGTGACAAAACGAGGCACGAGGTATAAAGATAGTTGTGTTAAAATAGCATATTTTGGGGTATGTAACGATTCATTTACGAATCACTATGTATATATACTTTTTTCGATATATTTGGATTATATTAGTACGGTAAGTATTATGGAATTTTAAACGAACCACCCTGTATATTTTAATTTACCTTAGAACTAGTAATTCTATTTTACGTTGCTACAAGCAGTAACTATATTCGTATACTTTGGTGTTGTATAGAATTAGCAGCTTTGCAACTAATTTTTTAATGCACACATAACACTAGATATGAGGTTACTAGTAACAGTAACAGATCTAGATCAGGGTTGATATTTTCGACGTATTATCCATTTTTATCTCGCTTTAAGCGGATTACACAATTAAACTGCAGTTAAAGCAGCTGGAATTACGTTTCTCTAAACGTCGGGCAGAAAAAAGTTGTTTGCGTGTCGGCAGATAAAATAAACAGCGAACCATCAAGACAGCGGGGTAAATTAATAAACTCTGCAAACCGCTAGCATCTGTTTGCGTGGCGCTAGGCAAACAACGGCCGGCTAGAGCAAACAAATTACATATGCATCAATCCAGTGGGCCGAGTACATAGCCCGCAGACCTGGAACGGGGATAGGAATCCGGGAGAATACCCGGAGTATCCCGGAGTATCGACCGTGATGCTCTTATCTACCCACCACTGGCGTGGCATCAATGTAGGCGTGTCCATGCGCAGATAATTGCGCACAGACAAAAGAAAAACGCACGACTTACGCCGATTGAATAGCTATCTCCCCAGGTGGAAACAAACGAGAGAAACAAAAGAGCGCCGAGGAGTCTTTTATTCTGTCGTACGCTAACCGCGATCCAAATCAAAAATTACAGCACAGTCGCCTCGGAGAAGTGATAAAACATGACAGCGAATAGAGGCCTCTGATTGGTCTGAGCGTATATGAAAAAAGACGATCGTGATTCTTATTATCTCCGTCCATAGCCGTCTTGACTTTGTCGTACTATGTGTTAGTTCATGATATGAAGACGGTTGAGATTTCAGTGATTTTTCTTGACACTTCCTGAGTTTCTACAATGAGATCTAAATCTGTTGCGCGTAGAGTCACAGCTCAAGGTAGGAGTTTTTTCTTATGATCAATTTTAAATGACGACGGGCACACGCTTTATGTTTTTATAATAAAAAGTGACAGGGCGCCTTCATAAAAAGTCGACTACACATTAACCGACGGAGAATATATTATTTGATTATCCGTAAAATAAATATAAAAGTTATTATTAAATTGCCAAATATTCGTAACAGTTCCTATGTATATTGTTACAATATAGATTTATATTGTTAAAAAGGTCAGACAATTAAATACTATTGTGTAGTCCAATGTCTACACAAAATTAAATGAATTGTTAACAAAAATCTTAACGGACATAAGGCTAGTAATAAATTTTAGTAAAAATTCAGCAGCTGTCAGTCACTTTCCAATATATATATATGCATACCTATAATATGTAGGTAATACAATGATATAACTGCTTACCTATCTAAATCTTTGGCTGTATTGAATTATCTTATTTTCCATTCCTATGTATCACAACATCAAAATAGATAGGATAAACACCTGCACTTATTTAAATAGATGCTTACTGAATTTTCATATGGTTTTATTGTTAGTGAAGCAATTGAAAAATATTTTTAACAATAATAACAATTCAAATAATTTATTGCTACTGCAAAACTGGAAGTCATATTAGGAGACCCCTTTAATAAAAAGCAGAATATAAGAGTATTCTCTAATATTCATAATTAAAATAAATCTTCTTCGTATTAGAAAATTATCAGCTTGAATTTTTGTGATGGTTTATCAGTAAATATATACCTACCTACGTTCAATTGATAGAACATAGCTTAAACAATATTTATACGGGTGCAACTAAAATGTTTGTCAAACTTTAATGATTGCTTCGTTGTCGAAATACGATGCATTTAAAGTTAATGGAAATATATCGTCAATTTCAAGTGATGTACACTTGCTATTCTATCGTTACCTATTTTTTTGATAATTATTATTTATTAATAGTATAATTCTGGTATAATTCAATGCCAGTAGTTCATAGGGTAGTTATTTCCTGTAATATCAGTAGTTAGACATTTTGTATGTTGGTTTAGATATCTTTTGCATACATAGATTTCTGGTATCGAAGGATATTGTTTAATTTTATTTCATAGGATTAAAAGAAATAGGATTTGTTTAATTTTTTTTATTTTTAACATCATGATCTCGACAGCATTTTCGAATGTTATGTGAATTTTTTGTTAAGTTGTGAGATGGTATCTACCCTCCATTAAAATGTGGTTAACCATTTTATTTACACCCTGTACGAGATGGCACGGGAACAATTTTATGGAATGAAAAATATTAACTATTATTATTTCATACGATATTCAAATGATTCGTAAGAAGTAGACGTATGGTACGAAAATATATTTGGCAAATTTCCAAGTTACACCTTGAAGCTAAAATAAGCTTGGTTGTTGGTATTTCTATTAAGATACTTCTGCAAATTAGACTTAGACATATAGGTACATTTTTCAGGGAAATGACATACCTAAATGCATGTCTTCAAAAAGTTTATCAAGACTTGTAAAATGTCTACACGTGTCTGCCGTCTATACACTTAATTATGCTGCAGCATACTTTCGGTCACAACGAAATGTTATACTTGCTCGCCAGCTCGCATCTATTACTTGAATAATAACAATATTTCACTTATTTGTTTACTAATACATCACTTAAATTATAAACGACGCGCACATCATAAAATCTAAAATTAGAATATGACCTCAATGTTCTGAAATAGTCTGTCTTGGAATCGTTATCCTCATATGTTATCGATTGTATAAACAGAGAGTAAACTTGTACGGGTAAATTAAATACGGTTGTTTGACTAACAAGAAGAAAGTCGGGCATATGTTTGGATACATTACATCTTCAGGAATTTTTATTTGAGTATTCAAAACTGTGGTGAAATTTATTAAAAATAATACAAGTATTTGGGTGTAACAAACCAACAAAGCAGCGGGGAGTAAATTAAACTAGTTGTTCAGAAGAAGAAATTTCATACTAAAACAATGTTCAAAACTGTGGCGAAATTTCGCTGATACGTCTGTTTTTAACTCGTTAAAGCTAAAGCGCAATATTTTCTAGAAATCATCTATTCTTGATACGGCGCAAATCCTGCTGTGCCTGCAGCAGGAGTGATCTTATAGGCCTGCGGATGGGTAGCGAAGACACTCCCATTTGTTCCTGCCTATGTTCGAGAGATAACTGCGGTGAAGACGAGTCACAATTGCGCGCACATTATCCTGGAGGCGTGGTTTCAGGAAAATTGTATAGGCATGGCAGGAGTGGAAAATACGATCATTATTCCACTATTTCAGCTGAATATTTATTAAGCTTCTGTCCAGTAATTTTCTTTAAGATGTGAAGTAATATTGTTAGCACTATTTTTAGTTCACTCCAACTGTCTGTGAAGAAAAACAAATATATATTTAAAGTACATTCATACGTAGTAATTACTTTGTCTAAAATGTTTTAACATTAATCTTTATTTGGAAAAGTCATCGGTTGCTTATACATTAAGACAAATCTTGTGTTATTAATAGCAGATATTTTGGGAACTTGAAAATGACATTCAAGGAAAAATTGCACTATAGACATCGTTTTAAGTTTTATTCGTTGTTAAAATAATATTTTGGTAAACACAACCACCTTTGGATTGTTTTAGTTCTTAATTTTAAATCACGCAAGGAAAAAAAAAGAATTGTATAGTCAAGTAAATATATTTTGTAAATTTAAATACATACAATTTACTCAATACATATTTGATGCAGGCTATTTTTTAATTCAATAAAATATTTCTCTTGTTTGACACACTGATAAAAATTTTATGTAAAAATACACACTGGATAATGTAAAATTACATCATACACTGAAAAAAGGATTTATTTGGACTAAATAAATATCGTTTGCCGTGAACTATTCCTAGTTTTGGATATTGCCTAGCATATATATTGTGAAAAGTAACTAATAATAAGTTCATAGTTTTGTAATAAATCTTATTTGAATGTTAATTTATTTCTAGTGTAATATCACATTTCGCCTCTTTATTATTAATCTACATATTTTAAGATGTAGATGACATAAGATTATTAGAAATATATCTTAGATTAATGTGAACTACCTAACAGTTTTTCAGTGAAAATAGGTTATTTTAATATTAATAAATGAATGGTTTATAAAAAGTGAATTGTTTTTTTCGCTAAAATTGGACGTATTTCTTTCTTGATTTGTCTCAAAATTATGTACTTTCTCAAATTTAATTAAACTGATAATTAGATAACTTACCTAACTAAGTTTATAATTTTTGAAATGGTACATAGTGTTGAGATCTACTAATAGAGAAGCACATACGAGTATATACGATACTTTTATTCGAACATTTCATTTTTGCTAAAAATTAATTTTAAGATTTGTATTTTCCGAACTTATTACATACATGCATATATCGATCAAAACTACTTGTTGACAGTTTAATGATTAAAAATAATTGGCGGATTGTTAAATTGGGTTTTATTATAAATTTATGAAACTACAACAGCAACACTATGTCCTTATTTAAAACTGACTTTTTGACGATTATTACTTGTTTGACCCTAACTTCCACAGTTTCTGCATCCATTTTAATGATGAGTAAACGGAACACAGCACACAGCACTCTGTAACTATATGCACATGTTATATTATGAATATGATCTAAGAACAACAAGAAACACTACCTTTTGATATACTCGTAGTCCATACCGAGGTCCATTACTAGCCTACTGAACTACACAATACACTACAGGCACCTTGCATACATAGTCGCCATGATGGCGAAGATACGACTGGGAGAACACAACTTGGTCACGTGATTGGAATAATTTTTAAATAATATATTTTACTATTGAACTGATAATAGTTTTAAACTATATAAAAATTTAACTTTTATAACCAGCTGGTTCACATTTAAGAAATTATATATTTGGATTAATTTTCCTTTAAACTTTAATTGTAACGTTTGATAGGCCAATCATACAGTATACAGTAAGCTTGTAATTCTACACTTTGTGTGTAATTTTCCCAAAATGTAGAGTAAATTATAAATTTCTGAATAACCTATAGATAAATAATACAGATATTTATTTAAACCAATGAATTAAACACTTTTATTAAAATAATAATTTGAAATAACGAGGTTAGTAAAGATTAAAAATACTTTTAAAGAAGTATCTGTAAAAGACCTCCTACTTATTTAGGGGACAAAGTATATACTTAATATACTGGAAGTAAAACAATAAATAAAATATGTCCTAAATAGTAAGCTACAACCTGAATGCCTACGTATAAATGTTAGGCAAAGTTCAATATTGTTATTATTGACGTTTCCCACATTCTTCGAAAACTCTAAATGAATACCTATTTCGAGATATTTATATAATTTTTACAAAGTCTTATTATGTGATCACGTGATTAATCTGATTGGTCGAGCCAAATCAGGTTATAAAATTCACATTTTTATTATTATATTTACATCAAATATAGGTAGTAAAACCACAAAAAGGTAAGAATACGTCGCAAAAAGAAAATATACACCCAATATTACAAAATACTAACGCTTAGATTTTTTTCTTGAAAATACTATGTAGTTTGCCTGTCTGTTAGAAAAGTTCCATCTGAGGTGTTGTAAATATACATATATCGATAATGTAAATTATTAATTTAAAACAATACTTATTTCAATTGTTCAAAATGACCTCCATTTGCTTCCAAAAACAGCTCTGTTTATCATTCCCTCTCTACAAACACTTTCTAGTGTTTCTTCATTTAATATCCGACATTCTACTCTTATTCTGTTTTTAAGGTCGTTCAAGGTCAAAAAGGAAATCTATAGGAGTGAAATCTGGAGATATAGCAGGCCATTTAACATGTTTGTCGAATGTTCTTCATCTCTTGCTCTTCTGGGTTTAAAAACTCTTCTTTTCTTTTGAAAACTTCCATCGGCCGCCAAATTCCTGGCTAACTTCCTGAAAATTTTATCTGATGGAAGTTGTCTCTGCGGAAACGATGTTGGTATAAATGCCTGGCTTCTTTAGCGTTCATTCGGCCCTCTCCATAAATTAAAATCATATCTAGTTTTTCTTGGTTACTGTAAGTATTCATGTTGTACAAAATGTCAATTATTTTGACAAACCCTTATTTAGAAACGTCAAAATTCAAAATTCAGCTATTTCCGCAGCTAGCCAATTTTCAGAATAAAGCTACTGATAGTAGGGTTCATTTTTTTGCTGTTTTTCTAGCAATATTTCTAATGAAAATATAGACTTCCTTATAGCTAAACGCAGGAAAAAAATATCTTCCAGAATTGATAAAAAAATTTAAATTTATAGTGTGCCATTTGTTAAAATAAAAGAGATGCGAGGCCGCGAATATCAAACTGAATCACTCGGTATAGTGTATGCTCATTTGGTTCTCAGCTTATTTAGACAAATGAAGTTCACTCACAATAAAATATTTGCGTCAATATCAACATATTTATGTTGTGAGTGGCTGTATAATTCGTGTTCATTGTTGTTATTCTTATTTTAATTTAAAATGATTATATTTTCCTTACAGAATTGATTAGTTGAAACGCTAGAAAGTTTATTTTCATCGGACTCAAATAATTTCAAAAACGAAAATGCAAATAATTTTTAAAAATACAAATAAAAAATAGAAGTTATCTGTCTCATTTATATATAGAAATAAATACCTACTGATCTGTTGAAATCATAGATATAACAGTCTAAGATCCGAACTAGAATCGGCCTTCACCTATCTGCTTACCCAATGAAAAGTATTTTTTATCAAACATAATATGTTAAGAAATATATCACAAATGGGTTGTTTAATGAAATATATTCAAAGCTACCCTTAATTAAAAATAAAAATATTGTAATTTTTTTTTTCAATGTCACTCACGTGCTTACCAAACGAAGTTAACACTAATCGAAAGTACAAAGTATAAGGAACATGCAAAAGTTAGGTCGCTTACTTTTTACTGTTTTCTATTATGCATTTGCTAGATATAAACAGGTGAGGTGCTAGCAATTTGTACTCATCTGCTTTCTCATTGAAATATATAGTAATATAAAGATTATTTTATTGCGACCATGGTGGTATAAGGTTCCTTGCAAAAAAAATCGTTAATGAATCACGGTTGCGAGGCCTTGAAATTTAAAAATTGGATGTGCGACAAAATTATTTTGCAAAAGAAGATAGTGAACAGTTTAAAAAATAAAATATTTTGACTTCAACACTATACCATCGCGCCGGATATCACTGAAACAAAATATTTTGCTTACTATTTATATCAATTCCATGTGTCTAAATGCAACTGATCCTGTGCAAAACTACGCCCTGAAAAATGCGGTTGGTTCTTAGATGGTTATTTAACACCATCAGGATTTATTAATAATGACGATTCTTCAGAATTTGAGGATAATCATTTAACATCAGATTAATCGGATTCTGAATAATGTCAGTAATTGAAAATAAATTCATATTAGAATGTATTTCAATTGTTTTATAATAGTTTTTTTAAACATTAATAATTTTTTATCGTTTTCAAAATTTTTATTTAAATTTTTGTTTACTCTGCCCTTTTTATAGAATAGATATAATTTTTAAGATAAGTATACAGGGTGATTCACAACTTATTAAAAAAAAAAATGAGAACAGATGCGGCATGAGATGGGTCAATATCGTAAAAATTTTTTTGTAAAATCCTTATAGTTTCCTAGAAAAAAAATTATAGAAGTTGTAGTACTTTCAACCATTACATAGCTGGACAATTGTAGTCGTAGCGTCATTCGTAATACACGTGGAGAGCCACGTGGCCTCAGTGACTCGGAATGCTGAAATCCGAGTTTACAATCATCGTTGAGATAATGTTTACATTAGTTTTTTAGTAGTTAGTGCCAAAAATGGCTTGCCTGTATAGCAACTCGGAGTTGATGAATATCGTTTTAATTTATCGTGAATCAAGAAAACATTTGTGTTATGGTGAAGTACGACAACATTTTTTGTGTTAGTTCGTAGAAACTGTGTAAGACGGGTCCAAATGTGTTTACACGTCGATGGACAAAATTTTGAACAGTTAATTGTTGTAACATTATACAAATTATTTTATTAAGTAAAACCACAAATCAATTATATATTTCTTTCCTTGCGAAAGTTTTTGTCCATTTTTATCACACTTTCTTCATAAAACAAATCTATCCCAATAAGACTAGAAATAAATAATTTAATATGAAAGGTGTATCCATCAACTCGAACTTCTTGTTTACAAGAAAACGCCAAACGGAATGTAAGCGATAAGCCCTAATTGCTAAAAACATACCATTGTTCTGTTCATTTTTGAATGAGGTAATAAACTGGCCGTAATAGTGAGCATTTTATTATCGTGATTTGTATGCTATTAATGAATACGATTCGCGAAAACGCGTTAGCGCAAATCACGTAGGGACACTAAATTTTTCCAGAGCAATAACGATTTTCAACGGAAAATGATTTCACCTTATCTTATCAGGTGGTTAATTTGAAAGAAATTTAATGATGCATTGAACACGGATGAGATCACATGAGTTTTAGTACCCACTGTTTCAGGTCGAGATAACGAAACGACTTGTTTGTTGGATTAACTGCACTTTGAAATATTTAATGTTCGTTCACGTAAATAACGTTAGATGTAAACTAACTATTTATCCGTATCTCGTATTTTCAAAAATATTGTTTCATGAATACAAAACTTATTAGCTCTCGCATGTTTTTACTCTTTATTGAGGTATTAAGCTAATTCAAAAAAATCCTATCCTAACATCATTCCTCAATACATTAAGGAATAATAATAAATAGAAAAAAAGTTCAAGATTACTTATAACATTTTTTCCCTCAATAGTTGCATATCACTCTAAAATAATAACATGTGCAAGAATGAGAGAAAATTTAAAAACCTCATTTATTAGAGGGATGATCAAAAAATGCTGACTACTTCTTCCATCCTACCATTCCCATACAGAAGGTACTCTCTATGAATATAGCTGTCGTCCTACTGGAGGGATCGAACCCGTGACAGTGGCAACATCACTTCTTTATAATTATATATATTTAGTCATTACTAAAAAATATGTCTAAAAACATTTAAAAAAATAAGTTAAAATACATTATCTGTTACAAATGTAGATACTGTCGATATTTCACAGAAGGTGGCCAAATTTGAAATATGTAACTTGTAAAATTACTTTGTACTTTTTAAATTAGACTGCCTGTCATTATATGAAAATACTACCAAATGTTAATATAAATATTAAAATTATGTCAAATTGGTCTATCAAACTTATTGATTTGAACAAAAGTCCTTTGCAAAAACCAAGCTCATTACACAATTGTGTCGGCGTAAGAGCTTATGCATATGGAAGAACTATTTTAAACAATTTTACAAATACCCTGATTTAATCGCTCTATACAGGGTGTCCCGAAATTAGGGGGAAATATTTCTAATTACGTTCTATCTCGATGCATTTTCGAGTGATAACAATTCGCATAAAGTAAATAACTGAACTGTCAATACAAATTAGGCTAAACGCATTTTTGTTTTTCACAACCTGCTACATTAGAACATATCAACAGGTTCGATTTCCGGTGATAAACACAAGTCATATTATTTTTAAACGGATTTTACACAAAAATGGAACATTCTACCAATATGAACCAAGAGTACCTTTTTTTACTAAAAAACTCTGAAATTCCATACTTTTATGTCAAAAGTCAAAATAGTCTTAGCATAAAAAGTTATCGTAAATTTTACCCCCCTCCACTCCAGTGTTACAACGTATGTGATGAAAATTTGTTAATTTCGTTTTAGTGCGGATTGCGCACGTAAGAGTTAAGAGAGTTACCAAATTTCATAAATTTATCTTAACTTGGTTTCGAAGTTATTTAGAAAAAATCATCAGAGTGGGCCCTTTTGGTGTTATAACTGCCTCAGGAGAATTTTTGGGAAGAAAAAGTAATCTTTTTCAACACGTACCCTGTAGAAATATTGCTTCCTAATTTCGGGACACCCGGTATAAATATACAAGGTGAGCTAAAGTTAGATGTAAACGATTTAACCACAGTTTGGTCAGATCAAAATAAAAGATTTAGTCGAATATGCCTCCGTACCAAATCCTTCCTTAAAAGATTGCGGGTCTTTTCTGTTTATTATTATAGCGGAAATTCTATAACTTTTTAATGTAATACTGGAATTTTTGGAATAGCTAAATACTAATATATGATTTTTCTAAAATTATGCCTAAAAGGTTGCTAAGGATTAACGAGTCTTCAATTTTTTGGTATTTTTCTCTGTTGGTACAGATTTTGTAAAGTGTTGTAAGTGTTTTTCAAAATGCTACTTTATTTGTTGTAAAAGAGATATACATACTTGTGTGTCACTAAAACGGATTTTAATTTTCTACTGTTAAAGACAGTTCAATATTTAAACTTGTTTTAATCTAATTAAGCTTCACTGTTTCTACAAGTACTAATCTTTCAAGAGTTTGAGCCAAAAAAAAATTAAATGAAATTTTATGTAAACTTACAAAAGGATGATTTATGATTCTGATGGGTTATGATGCAGAAAATACGCATAGTCCATATACACCCAGCTCATATACAGGGTGATTCACAACTTATCCAAAAAAATTTGGGAATAGATGCAGCATGAGAAATGGAATCAATATTGTAAAAAAATTTTTGTAAAATTTTTATATTTTCCGAGAAAAAAAAATATTGAAGTTATAGTACATTCAACCACTACATAGCTGGACAACTGTAGTCTTTAGCATCATTCGCCACGTGGCCTCAGCGACTCCGAATACTGAATTCAGATTTTGCAATGGTCGTTGCGATAGTGGTGTTTACAAAAGGTTTTTAGTAGTTAGTGTCAAAAATGGGTAGTTAGCAACATGGTTTGCGTGTAGGTATAGCAACTCGGAGTTGATGGATATCGTTTTAATTTATGGTGAAGCATTTGTGTTATGGTGAAGCAAGACAACATTTGTGTTAGTTCGTAGAAACTGAGTACAATGGACCCAAATGTGTTACACGTTGGTGGATAAAATTTTGAACAATTGTTGTAACATCAGGTATGTCAAATGATTTTATTATTTAAAAACACAAATTAATTTTATTAATTAATAAGGGCAAAAGCAGTTGAATTTGCCGATATAAAATAGGTGCGATAAAATTCTATTTACATTTCTTTCCTTGCGAAAGTTTTGTCCGGTTTTATCACACCGCCATGCCGGTCACATTGTCTGCGTCAGGTTTTACAGTGGACCAGTTTCCAGTGCCGTGCAGAAGTGTATTTTTAAATCATTTTCGAACTGCCATTTTTGATTTTTTTTTACAAAATTGTATTTGTAAGGGTCCCCTGTACTTCCATAATTTTTTTGGATAAGTTCTGAATCACCCTGTATACTAATTTGAAAATCACCTATTTGACAATAAAGTATAAAAACCCTTAAAACTAATAGTTAAAAGTAACGTATACTAACAAAATATATTTAGCTAATACTACTTTAGCTACTATATTTGTAATTGAAGAAGAGCACATTTCAGTTATTATGTTGATCAAATATCATCTTTGTGTTGATAATATTGTGGTTACAGCTCTATTCAGTACGGAATTTCACCTCTAAACGACTAAAAATCATTCCTCAACAAAATAACCACAGATACCAACAATTTAACTATTTGGATATCTACCGAAATGTTTTAGTGTGGGAGTGAGATATAACCTACAAAGTTTGTCAATGCAACTCAATATCTACTGGAACAAAGCTTTGTTTTTTACTTACTGGCGGGAGCGATATACTATTTTGTAGATATTATGCAAAACATGTCTAGTATCGCCCTAGCGAATTAAACTTTTTGAATACTGATTTTTTTAATACTTATTGATTGAACTTTTTAATATTAAGATATGACATACTTTGTTTCGTTAGTTTCACCTATGACATATCGTTCGAAACGGTCTATGTCTGATGAATGATCAAACTTTTAACTTTGCAACGAATTGGAAATGCACACAAAGTATCACAATTGAAATATTACCTGACCGAACTTTAGATCAAAAATAAAAATTAATTATCAATATAGCAAACAATAAAGTAGTATAAAATTGTTAAAATAAAGAATAAACATAAGTATCAATTTAAGAATATCACACAGTATAAAAATTAATAATTTTAATTTAATTCACAAGTATAAAATAATTTTTCAAAAGAATGCATCACATCGACACTTGTTAACACCCAGTACAATGAGAAAACAGAATTTAAACCCAGTGTGACATATATCAAAAGAAAGCCCAATATCCATAGATGAATTTGATAAGCATAAATTGGGTAAACGAGTAACTGTAGAGAAGATATCTTAAATGAACTGAATATGAAAATTTATTATCACATGTCAAATTAAATTATAAATTTTATCACATGTCAAAACTAAAGTTGGCTTTACAAGTACCAGAAGATGACCTAGAAAAAAAAACATAAAATAAGGAATCTTTAATAATAAGTAATAGATGTATATGTTAAAAATAAAAGGACATTGTAACAAATGTATTAGGTATAAGAAGTGCAGTGAAAGTGTTGTGAAAAAGGGACGTCCAAAGACTGGAATTTATGTGAAGAGACCTTAAGGAAAAATAAACTCTAGAAATTTCGAGAAGGAGAAAAACAAATGTTTATTTATTAGTGACGGCTTGGTTTTTGGTAAAAAGCTAGAAAGGAGAAGTAACTCCAACAAAAATTAAATAAAATTCAAGAAAAACAGTCAGGAAGTAAATTAAACATATCGAAAATCGTTTGTCTTCAAAATCCACATAAAGAAAATTGGCCAGTGAAGAAAAATTTTGTAACCACTATAAGGCAGTATCCAGAGAGGTATTCCAGTGGGCCATAAATGGTACAAAATACATCGTCAGCGCTTCCAACAAGGAAAGAAGCACGCAGTAACCAACAGGTACCTAAAAATAGAAAAATTAAGTGCACTAGAGTATTAATTCATAGCTATAACCTACAAATAGTACAGTATTAATACAGTATACCTTAGAAAAAGGATAAATTAAAATAACAGGACTTACCTGAACAAATTTAAATACTAGCAATCCAAAATCTAGCTTTAAAAACTCCAAAATTGAATGAGCTCACAACAAGTTCAAAAAGGGACAGCCATTTTAATTTTAAAACGTCAGATCGTGTTAGTTTAAAATTTGTATAATTTAAGATATGCAATACACAATACGCGGGCGAGTGGTTAAGGTAATATCAATTAAGAATTCGAATATAGAAAAATTTTGTAAAAAAAAGGAAAAAACCCAGTCCTTGTATTGTCAAACTGTGGTAGGATAAGAAAAGATAAAGAAAAATAAAAATATTCTTTATTATTGTTCAACATAAAAATTTAATTTATAAGAAGCCATTTCTGATCTAAAGCCAACCAGTTAAATTTTGTTTTCTTATAATCCAATTAACTAATTTAAATAAATATTGTATAAAATTTAAAAATTCTATTTTCTGGCGTTCTGCGTTGAACAAGTTATGTATGAATGATACAGAACCGACTCCTGAGATTCAAATTAAAACAAACATCTGAGTGACAGCTAGCTAGGGATAAAAAATTAATATACGAGGTAAATAAAAGAAAGGTTTGTATTAAACAATTTACAGTTAATCTAAATAAAAAAGTAATTACAGAAACAAAACCAAAAACAACGCAACACTCTGATAATATTTGTACATGAGGAGATGATGAAATAATCCCAAGTAAAATGTAGAAACAAAAGGATCTCTTTATAGCAGCTCTTTTTTTAAGTGTCTAGTCTTTGCTAACAGTGACAATAGGACAGTAGGAATACAGGATATTTAATTTTTAGTTTTTATTTAGGATAATTATTTATTACTAGTTGTTTACTAGGTGTTACAGTGGTGTATTACGTAAATACGGGGTTTTAAGGAATTGTTTAGTTTTTCTTGCTCATCCTGTACCTGTAATTTAGTTTCACATGGAAAATAATATGATCGCTGCGAACCCTCACCAACGACTTGATGTAAGGGCAGGATGTTCTTTCAGAGAGATATTACGGACGACCAAAAGAATCCCGGCTGCCGTGAAAAATAATACGATTCCTTCAACAAATGAAGAAGGATGCGTTTTAGTTCTAATCTGTCTACATCGGAGTGGCACTCGTGGTTTTTGTGTGCGGAGCGGAAATATGCAAACCGACTGACAAACAGGGCGGATTATTTACTTTTGTTTATGCCGGATGATGCCTGCGGTGGTCCTCCTCTAATGGAAGACCTTTTTAAAGACTGCGGGTTAAGTGGGATGATGTTCACGAACTCGCCCAGAAACAAGCTGGCGTTTTAATCAGTAAATAAATCGTATTTCCCAAGAAGGGGAAAAATAATCGTATCTGTTTTTAAGTCTCCATGGCAATGTAAAATAAAAGATCAGTATAAAAATAAAATACTCTATTGGCAGAAATATTTTTTGTAAATAGTATAATTTTTTAATATTTTCGGATGTACCGCATTGACACGAGTTAAACATTTTTGGAACCGCTCCACCGATAGCTCTGTAGCGATTTTCTATTACTGTATAAAGAAGCATACGACACGCCATTTGTGATCTCAAATATTCACCTTTTTTTATGTAGTATGTAACTCTGGGACGATTCCAGAGGTCCTCAATAAGTTTTAGTAGTTTTAATTATTATTAAATTTAAAAGCCGTTTTCCAGTCTCGACGATTTTGATTATTGAAAATACCTATTATTTACGCATTCCTAACTACCATTAAAAAATGTTTTCAGCCTGTACGGTATCTACATCTACAACATTAACACCCATCATAATGGACTAATTGACTTTAATTTTCAATAAAATTTGTAGTTATTCTATTTTGTTTGTTGTATTTCTAAAAATGCTAAGCTGCATCATTCTGGTGGACCTAATATATTGCACAATACCTATATACAGGGTGGGCCATTAATGTGAGAAAGTACACTAACTCCCTTGTTACTTATAATACAGAAAAAAAGTTTATATAAAAGTTGTACAAAATCAAGAAACCTAAACTAAAAAATTAATTCCAAACATAAGGGCGATGAGTAAAAACGGGACACTCCAAACATTACATTTTTTAAATGGAACACCCTGTATATTTTTAAACAGTTGGATTTCTGAGAAAATTCTATATATGGCAATATAGACAGTTTATCATTTTATTGCGGGGTTGCCAAGTTATGTAGAAAATTCTTAGAATTTTGGAAAAAACATGACCTCGAAGAAGTTGTATTAACTTTCAACTACTAACACTTGGAGCAAAAATATTTGACAGAGTTATAGATAAATGTTATAAAAAGGCTCCTATATTAGCTAATATCGATATTTTATACAGGGCCTTTTTTTATAAGACGATAATTTTTATAAAGTTCAAACTTGATTTTCTAAATTTTTTCAAATTGAACACCCTATATTTTATTGTTTTATTTTATTCGCGTATCACTCCACTTCAACTTTTATTAAGCATGTTCTATACCTAAAATCGTTAGTTTTTAACATTTCTGAAAATACTTAATTTTTATTATTTTCGGTCACACGAGATGGCTTTGGAAAAAACTGTCACATTGTGTCAACTTGTCTATACTATAAAATAATTTAATTATACTACATATTTGTGTATAAAAAAATCTTAATAGAACATAACAACATAGTTTATTTATTAAATGGAAATAAAATAACAAAATAGATACGAAAATAAATCAAATATTTAATTTTACAACAAGTCTTCAAAATGACGGCCGTCTTGGTTTAGACATAACTCTACATGTCGTTCAAATGTGGTGTTAACATTATTCAGAATATCATTGTTGATATTTTGAAAAACTCGTCGAATTCGGTTTTTCATATCCACTCTAGTAGTAAGGGTAAGGTAAGGTAAAAAATATTTATTGTGCATAGTTATAAGACAATATACAACCTATACACAAAAGGACTAGACACAGATAACTGATAATTAGCCTACCCCTCAGAAAGTCAAGTAACTTACACATATTAAAAGCAATAATATAAATAAATTATAAAGTGTTATTAAAACAATGTAAAAAAACAGTATAACTTACATATACATACACAACACTCATACATGCTTGTGCAATACACATACAAATACGTAGTATAGTCAGACTCACACTCGCACACACACGCATATTATATTAATACTAATATTAAGTCAAAAATTAAAAAGCTAAAACTAAAAAACAGCAGCATTCGTGGAGTTATCGTTTTCCATGACCAACTCACGAATGCGTTTCTTAATCAGAGCTGCATTACGGAGTGTTAAGTCTTGAGGCACCAGTACATTATTTAATATCATACCTGCTAAATAGGTAAATGAACATCTAAAATATTCAGTTCGATGACGCATTATTTGCAAATCGTGTAAATTACGAAGCTGACGATCATGTACATCATGTCGCCAAACCAACTTCTCATAAAGATAGTCAGGAGTTGTATTACACAGTATCTTATTTACAAAAACACAAAAATGAACATAACGTCTTTCACTGAGTCTTAATTTACCGAACTGTCTAATAAAGGGAGTAACATGGTGAAGAAAGGGTATATATGTGACAAAACGCATGCACCAATTTTGAATTTTTTGCAGTTTAAATTTATCAGCATTTGTAAGTAAAGGACCATAAACATAATCACAGTAATTTAGATGAGACAGAACTAAGGATTCGACCAATACTAATTTAATGTCAGAGCTCAAATAACGTTTTAAAGGCGCTA
>NW_019416222.1:613167-811555 GCF_000390285.2 Anoplophora glabripennis | reverse complement strand
ATAACTCTGTCAAATATTTTTGCTCCAAGTGTTAGTAGTTGAAAGTTAATACAACTTCTTCGAGGTCATGTTTTTTCCAAAATTCTAAGAATTTTCTACATAACTTGGCAACCCCGCACTAAAATGATAAACTGTCTATATTGCCATATATAGAATTTTCTCAGAAATCCAACTGTTTAAAAATATACAGGGTGTTCCATTTAAAAAATGTAATGTTTGGCGTGTCCCGTTTTTACTCATCGCCCTGTATGTTTGAAATTAATTTTGTAATTTAGGTTTCTTGATTCTGTACAACTTTTATATAAACTTTTTTTCTGTATTATAAGTAACAAGGGAGTTAGTGTACTTTCTCACACTAATGGCCCACCCTGTATAAAGCTACGTACAGACTTGCAACCGATTAGTGAACTGCACCTCAACTACACAGGGTAATTCACAACTTATCCAATACACTTTGGGGATATACGTCATTAAAAATATTTTTACCAAAAAGGTGATAAAATGTTTACAGATTTTAAGTAAAAAATTATTCTGAAGCTGTTAGTGTGTTTACTAAAATATATCGCCCTATTGTTTAGTTCTGCTTTACAAGTCTTATGCGTCCAGTAATGCAGAATTAATGGATTTTCTTTTAATTTACGGCGAAGCAAAACAAACTATATTATCAGAATTCTTGCAAACATAATGTTTTCCGGGATATGCTAAATGCTGTTACATATTCCGTGGCAATTCAATGAGGGCTGGCAGGGGAATCGTGATAGAAATTGGGATAGCAATTATCTACATCATGTTGTAGCATCCGTGGAACAAGTTGTAAATATTGAAAAAGAAAATCCTCATATAAGTAATAATTTTTTTTCTAAAATTCTAAAATGTTTATTGCAGTAACAAAATATACCTACTAATGTATTTTTTTATTTTGCATTTTGTGTACTTTAAAGATAAAATTAATAAAATTTTTAACATTCTTTCAACAAAATTCCTAGGGTATTGATTGTTCTTTAGTATATATCTTAAGAAATTCAAATCTTTCTTAAAATTTTCATCTTTTGAGGAAATCAATTTGGCTTAATCGTACAAACATTTAGTTATCCCATCTTTGTCAGTACGATGATTACAATTAAAATTGGTTTCCTACAAACATTTGTCTTCAAGGAATTGTTATCTTTTTAAATAAAATATCTATTAAGAAGGAAATACACGTAGTGTAAATTCAAATACATTTATGATGCACATTTTATACAAATAGATACCGAGCAGTTTGGACTTTGCAGTCAGATAGCAAATACATCTACTCAATTGTAATTAAGAATTGATTTTATTTACTATTAGGTGCAATATACAGCATAGTTTAGCAAGCTAAGCCAAAAGCTATTCAGCGTTAGTATAAGATTTATTTAACTAAAAATAGGGCATATTATTCAATGAATAGTGTTATTATTTCAATACAATTGAATGTGGATTCACTTTAACAAATAATTGTGTTGTGAATTAACATTTTGTGTGTTTTTATGTACACTAAAAGGGTCGCGCCATTTACTCAGAACCCTTTAATTTTATGACAATTTTGTAAGAACGGCTATTCGTTTAAAATTAATCAGCGATTTGAAAAATTTTACAAAAGTAAAAAAACCATAGACCCAGAAATTCTTTTTAAAAAAGCGGCACTAACTATTCGTCTACTATGCCATTAGTGGTTGTAGTGAATGCTTTGTAGGTCATTTTTTAAGAATATTATGTAGCCGCAAGACATACCTAATCTGGTTTCGTTAGTACTTACAATTTTTTAGATATCACAAAAAAGTTTAAAAAATATATTAATTGCTGCATCCTGTATCTCGGTTAGGAAGTGATTTACGACTTATGTTCACATAATTTGTTTTTGTTCAAAATAAAGTCTCCTATCAACTGTTTAAGTTTGTATTTATTTCTCCTTTTAATATTTGTAGTTAACAAGGATTGTAATTGGATGTACATCTTTAATAAAATAATTTCAGTCCATTTCAATCTTTTTCCTATTATTTTCACTTTGTAGAATTTTGGCCGAACCTCATTGAAATATGTTACCGTTTTCCCAAACCTGTTAATTTTATATTTCCGTATCTTTTCAATGTAATCTTTGTGTTCATTTGTTTTAATATTTGCAGGTGGAGATCTCTCCTACATCATGTTTATTGCATTCACAAATACAAATGAAATTTTTTTAATTTTGAATATCACCATTTGGACGAGGTTTATAACAAAAAGTACATTAAACTAAACCAACTATTCTAAAGATTTTGGTTATGTTTTCTCCGATAATATAGGAATATACGAAATATTCATTGTACAATTAGGTAATTCCATTTTGATGTCTTTAGAATTAGATTTATTTTCAATATCTTTAAGAATCAACAAAATTCACAGGGTAGGTACTAGTTGTTTATTAGTACATTTTAATATGAATTTCAAATCAATCTTAAAATAAATAATAATAATAAAATACTTGTCAGTAGAATTGAAATTTAGATCTCTATTAGTGTGAATTGGTTTCCTACAAACGTTTGTTTTGAAAGAAAAGTCATTTTTTATTTAATATATCTGGATAGAATAAAATATTATTCTTTTTCCTGAAATGTATTTAATTCTTGGTTCTTTATTGTAAATTTGATCTAGAAATATACCTAGTTCCTCAATGGTGAAAGGCCCCATTGCAAAAATGTCATTTTTATTCTAAAAATTGATTTTTGACGAGACAAACATAATTTCATAAAATAACCCTTTTCCTTTTGGCACAATAATTTTTTTAGATTTAATTGTTTTACTCAAATAGATAAGGGAAAACTCTAAAACTGTACCATAAATAAATAACTATAAGCAATGAATTAGATTTTAAATAAAGATGAAAGGATTTTTAATTGCACTTGGCGAAGGCGTCGATCAAGTAATTTCCCCGCCACGAAGACGACTCGAATATTCTCCCTTAATGCGGTCATAAAACAGCGGCCCCGTTCGGCGTGAAAAGCACAACGGGTCGAGCTTTACCAAAAGAGTTAAGGAAAAGCCAAGACGACACGCAATCTCGCCATCGCACGCGAGTTCCGCCATATTGTCCTTTGTGTCGCCGATAAGATTGTCCGGTCGCATGTCCGGTGATTTAGTGCTCACCCCCGTTTCAGCTAGCATCCCGCATAGAAAGTTCCAGCTTTAGATATGTAAGAGGATAACGGGCGGACCATACAAAGAATGTTATGGCCTGATCGATGGATATTAATTTGCCGTACGCATGGAATTTTCGTATTATTTTTATTAGGTTCCTCGGCTCCTAAATCATTTTTTGGAGAGAATTCATAAATAATTGAATTGTTTCTTTAAATTTGACCAAAAATTTATTATATCCAGAATAAAGAGCCGAAGTCGGAAAAATGTTGGAATTAATTCAAGTAAAATAAACTGGTACTTTGATTAAAAATTTATCAGAAACAGAATTGTTTTATTTAATAAAACTTAGTACCAAGATATCAATCAAAAGAAAAAAAAAAAAGGAAAATGAAAATCCATTATACAGCGTGCTTCAATATTCTTTGTGCTTGGAGCTACCCTCAAAGGCTGCGTTCGAAATAAGGTTAACTTACCTCTATCCTAAGTTGCCTTGTTTGGTTACTAGAGAGCATTAAAATTGACAAAAATAATTGTTTTTATTTTCAAATAACTTTGAAACGCCTTGTAAGTTTTTATTGAATTTTGGTGCATTGTTCTAATAGAACTGTGACAAATTCCTTAACGCGATTTGCTCATAATTTTGTCGGGGGGCATGATACAGCTTCTATGTTTTAAGAAATAAGTAAAGTAATAATTTTCAATTCAAATTTAAAATATTAACGTCATTAGAGGAGTAACTTATTGGACAACAGAAACGAAATATTCTAATTTACAGAAATTTGTAATAAACGGTACTCTTATAAGAACTGTTTAATATGACCATTGTTGTACGTGATATAAAATAAAAAACAATTTCAGTCAGAATATAAGAGAAGATTTAAATAATCAGTATTCGGGTGGGTAGGCAGAGGACACAACGCTCCAATTCACTAGGCACCACATTCACCTAACTTAAATCCGTGTGATTTTTTAGTTTTGAGCATTGATAGTGAGGAATAACTGTGGAACAGGATTGAAGATGCTGTTCACAATTTGAAGAATGAAGGAATACCGAGAAGAGTGCGTTCTATTTTTTTGCATAGAATTATTTGATTTACTACAGAAAAGGGTAGTCATGTTGAACAGTTCTTATATGAGAGAACAGTCTGTTACTAGTTATTTACACCATAAAGGAGGTAAGTATTATTTACCAGTCGAGGACGATTTTGCGCCAGAACGGAGCGAAGGCAATAGAGTCCGAGACTGGTAAATTATACTTAACTGCTGCGTGGTGTATAACATGTTATCTGCTCCCGCAGTTCTTTATGGTTCATGAAATAAAGATTAGGTTTTATTTTTTGACATTTCTTAATCAATTCATTTTGAAATTATTCGAAATCTTGCAAAGTCGCCCTGGTTGTTTGGATTTTGTCGTTTCTAAGGTGTTTATAAACAAAGCTACATAGAAGTTGCAATGTTACTGGTTTTGAATTATTATTTCTAAATGAGTGATAGAAGTGCAGAGCAAATGCTGCCTGGGAATTTTTATTGCCCAAGAAGAAGAAAGTGCACTACGGACGAGCATATATAAATTTCAAAGAATGGTGCCAGACTGGTGTTTCTGAAATGTCACTGCTAGCATGGAGAAGTCAAGAACTTTAAAGTCACCGGCGAGTTTGTGGAGTGAATAATCAATGATTAAGACAACTATTTTCTACTACTTTCTACTTTTTCTACTTTCTTTCTACTACTATTTTCGTAGATATCAAAATATCCCAAGCTGATAGCATTTTTGAAATGTAAGAATGACGGCTATATACTTAAAAAATCAAACGTTTTTACAAGTAAACAAAGTCAACAATTTTCTCGTTCAGGCACCCGATAACACACATTTACTAATGAAGGTAGTGACGTTCTTAGGCATTGCAGGAGCATGCTGTTCTGATGAGTTATGCAAATTTACTTTGGACAATGTCAATTTCAAAAATTTCGATGACATTGTAGTTACAATTCCAAATTTTAAAAATGGTGTGTCACATACGTTTACAATTACTTCTCGTCTGGGTTCTGTTTCTCACCTAGAAATTCTCAAGAAATATATCAGGATTAGATTGGAAATTAAAACTGAAATTTCACGCTTTTTATACGCTATTAAGCAGGTAGATGTTACAACCAACCAGTCGGCAAGAATATCCTTTCTATAATTCCTAATAACATTGCACAGTTTTTGAAACTAGTATATCCTGAAACATATACAGGCCATTCATTCCTAAGAACGTCGACAATGTTACTGGCTAATACAGGAGTTGTTGTATTAAATAAGAGACATGGTCGGTGGAGCCACAGTTGCAGAAAGTTATGTTGCTGACAGTTTAAGTAACAAAAATGAAATAGCCAACAGAATTCTTTACGATGACACTTCAACTCCAGGTTCTAGTAGTACGTCGCATCATGCTGTTTTAATGGATCAGTTAGATAATATTGAGCCTCCGGCGACTGAAATCAAATCATTTTGAGAAAAATGTGACAATTAATAAACGCGAGGGGAAAATTATGCAGAATTTAAAAATGTTATTAAATGTAATAACTGTACAATTGCTTTATATATTAATTCATAATAATTAATAAAATGTAGTGTTCATCAAATATTTCTATTTATTTCTTCATAAAATATGCATTTATAACTCGAAATCGTTTTTTCCGTAGGGAGGTAAGTTACCTCACTTACCTCCCGTTGTTCATAGCAACTTCAACTACGGTAAAATCCACTTACCTCCTTAAAAACAATGTATTAATAGTCTATTTACTATAGTGGGAGCAGATAAAAGTTATTTCGTTTCTGGTGTCAGATTACCTTTAGAATGACGTAATTATTTCAAGTTTGATTCGAAAATGCGCTAGTTATCTAATAAACAGATGAAGTAACCCAAAACTATTACAAATATCTAAAAAAAATTACAAGAGGAAACAAACGTTTCATCTTAAAAATAATAGAAACACCCTAGCGGTTAAATGAAGCAACTTAGGATAGAGGTAATTTCGGTTAAATCTGCTTAATTTGAGCTGCAGGAAACTGTGGTAGATAATGAGTACGGAATTGGGACACTCTATTGAACAAATTGTCAAAACCGTGTACTTAAAAAGAACCTATTAATTTTAACTGGCGCATTCGCCATTTATCCGAATGTTACCAATGTAAAGTTATATCGACTTTTACCATTGTTTATAAAAGATAATTAATATTTGTTATTATCAAAATACACAATAAAAGTAATAAACGTACTAATTATAGTAAAATATTTGAGTGTGAGATCTTCCAATCACTTGCTTCCAATCAAATGTTATCTGCGGGGGTCTGCCATACCCTTTAATGGGTTTCATTTACCAATTCTCAAAAATGTTTTTATCGTCCTATAGAACTTTATTAATACTATACTATCACGCTTCATAATGATACTGTAAATAACACGGCACTCAAAAAAAAAGAATCGGATGTAGACTCCAGTAGTGTTACTCATTTTGATGCCAATAATAAATGAAACACAGTTTTAGTCAAAATTTGGCGGCAAATAATTTAGGGTTGGCCATTTTAATTAGTAAAATATCAATGACACAAAAAAGTCTAAACCCAAAGATCTACTTTGATGAGCTGAAAACGATACCATAGTCAGAATTTATGCACGACCCGCCAGTATTTTGTAAAATCTATTTTTAGGGGGAAAATGGACCCTAAAATCGTTCAATTTAGGTAGCCAAAGAACGAGATTGTTAACCTTTGTTTCTAGAGTATCTCACTCTTTTGTTTTGAAAAGATCTGCGAAAAGTCGGAAAAAAAAACAAATGATATATGATATTCAAAGAGAACAAAGAAAACTCTATATGATTCCTAACAACTCTGAGAAGGTAAAATAAAAAATCATCAAGTGTGGGGGTAGGAAAATGTTATGTCGAAATGAACTGAGCAAACTTTATCCGAAAATTTTTTGATAAAAATGTCACAGTTTAGAAATATTTACTTTCGGATACTTGAAAATGTTAAAGTGATTTCGCTCGCTAGGGGTGGTGAGGGTGAAAAATATATGCCCAAATGATATTCTTCTATGAATAGAGCAACTTTCGTCTAAAATATCTAACAAGAAGTTTACTATAAGCAATTTTTGGGTTCATTTCCACCCTAAACATAGATTTTACAAGATACTGGTAAATCATGCATAAGTTCTGACTATGGTATCATTTTTAGCTGGTTGAAATACGTCGGAGTTGATATGTCAGATCATTGCACTGTAATAAAATCGGTGTGAATAAAAGCAATAAAGGTTCGGAGTGAATCCGTTGAGTTAAATTATTGAGTACATTTTCACTCAATATTGGGCATTTTGATAATTTTACTCATTTGTGATTATATTTAAACTAAAACTGAGTACTTTCACTCAAATAAAGCTACTCAAATAAATTATTCAGGTAAACTCGTATTTGGTGCACTCGTTCCTGAATCAGAGTAAATGTCCTCATTACTGAGTAATCCCACCCTTTTTCATAACCAGATGCATTGCCTTTGCCTGTTCCCAATGTCCCATTAGGTTATCTCGTGATCGTGGCGTGGTGGATGACAGTATGGAGTAAGGTATGCTTTGAAGTTGGACAAGTATCGATTTATCTGGTTATTCTAGTGAAAATTATATTTATATGCAGTTATTTAAATACAATAATTAAAGACAATATATTAAGTCTTGATTAATATTTGGTTAAATAAACAGAAAGTTAAATTGTTATCTATAATTACGTATTTGTAACGTACAATATATAGACCTAAATTATTGTCACTAAAACAAATCTGTGTTGAAACCACCATGACTGTTTAGTAGTTTATGACAATGATATTTAAATTAAAATTTCAAGAAGAATTGGTGCAAAACCACTCCAAACGTTAATATGGAAGCATTTATTAAGTAAATTGTACACATTAGTAGACCTAATTTCAAATAACATGGCTTTTATCCAAAAAAATATATAAATTTAATAAATTATAAAAAAGTTATCGCAAAATACCGATTTTCATCTCTTAACTTAAATACTATAAAGTTCATCATTTGCAGAACACGCCATATAGCGTCTAATTAATTTCAACACTGTTATCCTAATTAATCATTTATCAGTGATTTATTTTTGCACTCAATATTTAGTTACTTAAAAACCAAGTCTGAGTAAAAAATGATTCAACTGGAGACAAATTGATACATTATTGAGTAAAATTGAGTGAAATTTGAGTGAAATTTTTTTACAGTGTGGGTTTCGACTTTTTCGTGTCCCAGATATTCTATTAATTAAAATGACCAACCCTAAATATTAGGAATCAATCTTTGACTAAAAGTGTGTTTTATCGATTATAGACACCAAAATAAGTAGCACTACCGGAGGCTACATTTTCGCACTAGATTTTTTGTTGCGGAAGCTTTTATTGCGTATATAAGTAAGAAGGATTTATATGGAAATAGAATATTAGTCATCAGCATATACTTTACAACATATTTTTTATTTCTTCCACGAGAATCTATTTAATTATGTAGCTACTATCTTTACGCCTAATGGAGATTTTTTACCGGCAAAATTCGAGCTCCCTACAGAAAACCAAACTCGGTTTTAACGAGCGAAACGAGTTTCCTGTTACTGAGTAACTCGCAGCACACCTGTGTGTCTAATCGCGACATGTCAGTGGTTTCATGTTTATGCATATTTGACGATTTACGATTTCATTTTAAATGTTACTGTTTTGCCTTAATTGTTTACGAGATACTCCGCAGCGATTTACCTGCGACAATTATGTTTTAGCCTTCTATTGAAGCGGAACGCTAAGCATTATTACACATCTCATATCCCAGTATTGATAAACACATTTTAGAAGTTTATAGAAATTTATTGTACTGGAATGCGATAAAGCAAAGTAAAGCAAAGGTCGTTTTATTTAAAAGATGCGTCTTTTAGTGATATCGAATAACTTGATTAAATTTTTTTATATGGACCTTAACTTTTTAACACACATTCAAAAAGCCCATTCACATATTTGATAACGAATTTATATTTTTATATCATCGTTTACTAATTTCGGAGATATTGCTAATTGTTTGTTTATGGATTGTTAACCAGAAATATAACTTTTATAAATTTTTTTCAATGAGTTTGGAAAATATTGAAATGATATATTTCTTAATTACAGCCTTACATCTGCATTTCTTGCTGATTTAAGCGCTATTATACACATATTTGAACTGACTGACCAATGTTGCGAGTACTGCGCCTCGGAGTTTCCTCAACGTGGTTTGTGATGTTTTCTTCGTTGTCGAACACATGTTACCGCCTTTCCCGTCCATCAGGGCTGGACCATGATCTTTTTCGCCCATAGGCAACTATATTATAGCTCTCCCCGCCCACTACAAAATTTTTAAAATGTATTAAAGTTTTTATTTAAAATATAAAATAGTAGAATATAAAAACAATTATATAGGTACTCAGCACAAACAAAAAAAAAATAATTAAATGGAAAAAGTTAAAGTACCTAGTATAATAGTTATTTATGGTGCAAGTGTTAAAAATAATATTTTATTTTGTTTTTTAACAATAAAAACAAATATTTTGTAAATAAAATCATTTTTATCACTGAAGTCATAAATAACTGTTATATACGTTTTCTGGATTTCTTACTGATGAAACTATATATAATAACAGTTAAATCAAGCGCACTAGTTAGATCATGATTTGTTGATAGCACAGATAAATTATTAAATCCTTCTTGAATTGCATTTCGTAAATATGCTTTTGTCCTTTTCAAAGTAGAAAATGATCTTTTTCGTGGCGCATTGTTATTGCTAGAGTAAGAAAAATTTTTAATATAATTTTCCACATTAGGAAACATGGTTATAAAATCATGTATATTTTCAAAAAAATGTTTGAATTCAATACATTCCTCAGCGAAACATTCCTCCAAACCGTTTGAATATTCATCTTGCAAATTATTTGAATCACTTCGTATGTCGTTGTCATACATAACCTAAAATTTATTTAAAAACCTATTTCTACTTAAGCCATCAATCGTTTCTTTAATTCTTGATCTAGCCTATCAATAATAGCAAGAAAAATATTGATTCTCATATCACTTTTGCCGTCGAAGTTGATTTAATTTTCATGAGTTACGTCAAATTGAAGTTTTTTCTTCTGTATACTTTTTTATCTTTATTATATTCCATAATTTTGAATAGCTGTTTGCCCCTTCCTTCATATTTATCAAACTGGTCTCGGTCTCATAAGATTTAAAGTAGCCAATCAGTGATTAAAAAATTGCAATCAATGTTGATATCAATATTATTAATATAAATAATAATGAATTATTAATTAATATTAATCAATATTAACGGTTTATAAAGTTTTACTGGCTTTATCACATTTTTCTAAAACATCTGACCAAAACGATGTTAAAATTCTCGTCTCTAAGAAATTAAATTTACATAACAATCCCACAGCTTCTGTTTTTACGAAAAGTTTTTCATTTTTGATATGGTCTATTTCTTTTACACTTTTCCGAAATGTATGATATGAGACGGATAAAGCTTTACAAGCATCAGCACGAGGCGACCAGCATGCAGTACACAAAAATTTAGGTATTAACTGATTTAAAATTTTTACCCTGTTTTCTTCCATATCTTCATTTACATTCGTTTTCAAAATATTCCACCTCTGTGTAGAAGAAAAAAAAGTTGAATATTTGTTGGACGAACATAAAATATTCAGTTGCCATGTAGCAAGATTCTGCTGCTGAAATGAGTCCGAAGCAGCCTAGCAGTGCACATGCACAAGATGCACAGGGTCAGCTTATATTTATGTTTAATTTTCTTAATTAATTTTCTCGAAAACAGAACCGTTTAGACCATCAGTTGTTTAATAAAAGTTGCTCATTTTCGTACCTACTATCACCCTTTTCAAGGATCGCACTTATTTCAGAAACACCCTATATATTTCAGAAACACCCAGTATATCTGGAAGTGGTTCCATATCATAAAGTCTGTTTTTAAGGTAACCCCACAAAAATGCATTCAGGGGATTTAAATCAGGGCTATTGTTTTAAATAACATTGTGTTTAAAATTTGATAGTGAATATTACTTCCAATTTCTGGGTAGGTAGGTATATTTGGCAATATCCAGTGATCTGTGAATACTCGGATTTAAGTGCTCTAGATACATTTTGTTGTGTTACTTAACAGAGTTAATGAATTTAAATCGCTAAATTTTCAAATATTTGTAATAGAATAACTCGGGAAATAGAATTAATAAATGAGAACAATGAAGTAATAGTAAAAGCATTTAATAAAATAATTTCTTACGTTTTATTCATTTTATTGAAAACGAAGAAAATACCACGTGTTCGAAATTTGCAATGCTTTTTGAGAGCACTCTGTACAATGTTTGATCATAAAAAGTTCTAGTTGATATCTAAAACGTTCGCTTTTAATATATTTTTTAAACCTAAATATAAAAAAGTTAAGGCAGGTGACATTTATGATCGACAAAATAACCTAGTACGTTTTTCGTAAGAATAAAGTTTAGGGTAAGTGCTTAAATACAATTTGTTGGTGGTGTGTGATGAATAATTGCAGCTAGTTGTATTTTCTACATAAATTATGGTCAACAGTGCTAAAATTTTGCAAATTTTTTATATATTTTTTTTTTTGTTTTCATTTATACAAACAATAATGAAATGAAATGTTTTCAATTTTCAATCACACCAGATGAGATAATGTCGTCAGGCACAAAATGCATCTAATAAGTCACACAAAACTAAAAACGTCTAGTCTTAGTACAATTTAGTCAAATTAAACAATAAAAAAAAATACCGCCGAAAGCAATCGAAATAATCTTTTGTATCTCAAACACTTTCATCTCGGAGCTGGAACTAAAGAGAAGGGTGAATTTCTTTTCATCGAATGCCCTAATAAAATCATTTAAAGGGATCTTGACGGTTAAAACTGATTGTCGATTTCTCTTTTTATTGGCTTACACAAAAAAAAAACAAAATCAAGGAACAAGATCAGAGGGCTTCGCCCCGAACCACTCCTGGCGGCCGGTACAAAATGAGATCTTTGTTTTAGAAAATCTTTATCCTCTTGTCTATCTTGAAATATTTATTGTGCGGCGCAGCTGTTGCGATGGCTTTCGGTATAATAAATACTTGATACTTGACCGTATGATTTCTCGGATGCTTGAGTAACACTTGTGAGTGTTCTTAAATATTTCAATACGTTACTGTCGTTAACGTTACACGTTTTTATTGACGCGACTTAAAATGGATACATTGAAAAAAGACAATATAAATTCACATTACTTTTCCTAAGAAAAATCCATATTTAACGTAATTTTAAGAAGCGGCTGCTTGCCAGAAAGACTATACAGACTGATTTCCAAAAACGTATGATTTTGGAGTTACACCCCTTTTAAAGAAGTAGGTTAAAATTCAGTTTTTATTTTAATCCTTACAATTAGAGAAACATAGAAGAATGCAATTTGGGATGTTATAGTCAGTTGAACATGTATAAAAACGCCTAGCATCAACATTTAGTGAGTTTCATACGCGTCCCTAAGAAAGTTTCCTGCTAAAGGTAAAAAATTATAATAATTTGTATATAATGTGTAGAAAATTTCTATTACATATTCATTTGAACAAACAATTTTATTATATTGATGGTAAATTTAATTTTGTTGTTGTGTGTAAAGATTTCCAAAATGCCATAATATTAGTAAACAAAATATCCTTCTTATTTGTCCCTTCCGCAATTGTAATATGAATGATTAATAGAAGGTGCCTATAATAAATTAAAATTACCTGAATCACACCAAATTCCGCATTGCTGCACTGCACTGCTAGGCCATTTGTTGACATCTGAATTTATGGCCACGTCGCTCAGTGTGGCTGTGTTTGTACCGCGTTTGCCCGCGCGCTCATTCTTCAACTGGGCGACCAGACCTGTATATGAGTACGGCTAAGTAATATGGGAACAAGTTTTTCAAATTTTTCTGTGCCGAGTTGTTGCGTCAACGATCGAACCTGGTACATACTGCCAACATCTTGATTCTTCAATTGAGATCGGAAAGACTTATACTTTATCTTATCAAAGGATTTCCTATATAAACCAATAGAGTGTTACAACTTTTTAATTGTCTTATACAGGTATCTTTCTTATTTTAAGAGTTACGTTAAGAGTTAGTTGTATTTCACTAAAAGCATAAATAGGTTTTCTTCGAATATATTCGGAACTATTCGGAATATTCTTAATTTAAAAACGAATCCGTGATCGCCATAAAATTCTGCACATTATTGCCCATTTAGCCATTACTGTAACTCTTAAAATAAGAAAAATACCTGTATAGGACAATTAAAAAGCTGTCACCCTTTATTTTTAATCAACTGCGACTCCCTAAAGGAATAACAAATTGGAACCATTATATTAAACTATATCCTCTTCGTATATCTCTGTATGTCAAGAATTTTAATCATAATCACATAACCTTTGTTTTCTATACAGGGTCTCTTAGAAATAAGTGTCAGAATTTTAACTTTTAACGCAGCAAGTTTTGCGTAACATTTTTTTCTATAAGCTTTTATTTTTTAAGATAATATACATTTTTTAAATAATAAAATTTTGTTAGCAGTCACTGAACTATAAATCGACTCGCTTAGTTGGTTGAATAACAAAAAAATGCGAAATTAATTCGGTTAAGTAAAAAATAATAAAATAATTTACATTTTTACTCACCAAAAATAAACGTTGTTATTTCGGTAGGCTGACACCTATTTTACTTAATTAAGTTACAACAAATTTCCTCCGTCCTTTTCTTTCACTCCGGATTGTTGCGATTATTCTGAAAGCATTCCTTATTTGTCCTCGTAGTTCCTCAACCATATTAATTGGAGTGGAATATATAAATTGTTTCAAACGACTTCAAAAATAAAAGTCTTACGGATTGAAATAAGGTGATCGGGCAGGTCATGCAAGTACATCAGTTCGACCAATCCAGCATGCAGGAAAATGCAGACTTAACCAGTCTCGAATAATTCTGGTATACAGGAGCACCATCGTCAAGGTACTATATGTTTCGAGAAATGTTTAGTACAGACATTATCTAGTCAATCATTTAGCACGTTACTTAAAAACACCTTCGATAACCTTCCTGTCTGTTATAATGTAAACTTTAATGAGCCGATTAATTATTCCGATTCAATATTTACTGTTAGCAAAGCACCACAAGAAAAAAAAGAAATGTATAAACCATTATAACTATACATTTTTAATAACGTTGAATTCGGTGTCCTTTTGACGAAGTTTGCTCATGTTCAAGGTTATTAGAAGGTCTACTCTTGTTTTTTATGGTAAAAAAATTGTGACGGCGGATTTTGAAATACCGAAAAAATTTTATGTTATTTTTTAATGTAAAGGTCATTTGAAGATTCTTTGGAGCTTCTCAGGTTGATATCTCGCCAGGACAGCGAGATATCGGGGAATAACCTCCACAAAAGTCGTTTGGGTCATTGGGGGACCACTATCTGGTGACCCTGCATTTTACCTTGAAGGTTTAAGGGCATTTCAAGGTCAGCGCTTGCTTGATTAATAATGCCTCTGAATACCGTAGGAAGTGTCATGACACATATCTCCTTTTGGGGCGTGTCATCATCTCCAACATATTCTGAAGTAGCAGGAATATCCTCACTATGAAACCAATAATTATGCTAAGACTATGGGCTGAGAGTATGTAGAACAAAATTTTCATATAAAAGTCTTTATTGCCATTTTATACCCTTAAAATCTTATAAAACCATATCCATGGATATGAAAATTGTCATATCATGATCTTCGAACGGAAGCTAGCGATTTTTATCAAAACGATCTTCAAGATCAAATCCAAGACCACCAAGTGGTGGTCTTGGATGACCCAGACAACTTTTATAGAGACCATTTTCCAGATATCTCTCTATCCTGACGAGATACCAACCTGAGAAGTTCGAGAGAGGAATTTGACCTTCAAGTGACTTTGACAATGAAAAAAAAATAAATCAAAAAGTAATAATTGACCTTCATATAACCTTGAACATAATCTAAAAGTATAAATCAACTAAGTATCCGAACGTAAAATTGCTCGCTCTTTCAAAATCCAAAAATGTATATGTATGGTGTTTTATTCTATTATGCATAGATTTTTTTTTGCCATGGGGCTATGTAATCTTCGTAATATCCATTTACAAAAATGTATCCGGAACTGAGGCTGCAAAAACCGAACTTTTTGTTGTATTGTGCTGTCAGTTTACGAAAATTAGTGTCAGGCGTTTTTCGTTCTTAATTCTTTTTGACAGCTTAAAGTTTTTGCTTTTTTCCGTTCAACAAAAATCAACGTCTCTTTTAATTTTCCTTTAACGATATTATTTTCCTTCTCCAAAACATTGGTGGAACTCACTGAATTATGGCCGATTCAGATGAATTTTTATACTCAATAAATAAACTAACGAGAACTATGCCACAAATAAATAACTTCAACAATAAAAAATAACTATTTATAATTGCAGCTATTTTTGAGAAAAAAACAAAAATCATTATTTCAACCCCTACCTAAAAGGACTGTACACGTCCCATAAAATCAAACGAGGATTTCATCATTTCATATTATCCAGGACACCCTGTACATTATTGCAAAATACGTGCGGCAGTCGGAGTCACTCAGTTTTCATAATTTTTTAAACGCCCCAATCCACCATTCGGCACGTACTGATGACATATATTGAATCTACATATTTAAAAAGCGAAAAGGAAACAGAAACAAAAGAATTCTGCAAACAAAACACACGGGTGTGTAAGATGAGAATGATGACCTGTGATGGAAGCACGGGTATATTTACATCTTGTGGGAGGTAAATTATATTCACCGTACAGACTCAACAAGCAAAAACAGTCGACGGTCGACACGGTTTAAAATGCTGGCTTCGTCTCAAGGCAGACGCGATCGCGAATACGCATCGCCTCCTGTAAATTCACTGACCTCTAGACTGAAATAACATCGGCCGATCGATCGCATTTCACGCTGTCGATTGTTCTCTTCTGCTCTTGTTCTTGCTCCGTTTTGGAAATTTGAAACTCCGAATTCGCGGTGTACCGCAATAAATACGTTTTTCTTGGTAAGAGAAGTTCTCAAAATCATCGCATCACATATTTGTGAGTAATATGAATCAGAATTTCCATTGCAAAAACAACATTCTAACAACACAGATTGAGTTAATTCAAATAGATTCGATTTTTTTTCCTAAAAAAGGTCCTAGCAAATGAAGTCTTTGTTTTTTTATACCAAAAGTATAGATATGCAAAAGACATCTGATTTTATAGATAAGATTATTATCTATAAGGGAAATAACTCCGATTAACATCGGATTATAAAGGTTTTCCGAAGTCAATTGAAGAATCTATAATTTCAAGGTATGTACCAGGCTCGGTCGCTAAGTAGCTACTCGGCATTGAAATATTTGAAAAACTTGTTCCCATATTTATTTAGCCATACCCATATATAGGTCTGGTCGAATTAAACGTGCAGGTGGTAGAAATGTATACGACCAATTGAAGAATGCGAGTGGGGCCAAAGTAAAACGAGCACAGTTGTATTGGGCTTCTGGGAAATAAATCACAGCAGGCGACAAGTGGTTCATAAATTGCCCAGCAGTGCAGTGCTGCAGTGCGGAATTTGGTGTTTTAATGGAATTTTAATTTATTATAGGCACCTTCTATCACTCATTCATATTACAATTGCGAAAGGGAGAAATAAGAGGGATATTTTGTTTACTAATATTATCACAACATGGCATTTTGGAGACCTTTTGAAACGGAACAAAACAAAATTTACCATCAATATAATAAAATTATTTGAGGACATAAATAATTAAAATATGTTGTTGGCCAAATAAACATATAATATAAATTTTCTACACATTATATACAAATTATTATAATTTTTTACCTTTAGCAGAGAATTTTTTTAGGGACGCCTATGAATATCATTAAATTTTATTACCAGACGTTTTTTGCATATTCAACTGACTTCGGAAGGACTATACCAACATTATTTAAATCAGAAGTCCCCAAACTAGTTCTAGTTTCTAATATTGAATTGTTACAAATTCAATCAATATCAAATGTGTTTACAAGCGTTGCGACCATAAAGCGAATAGCCTACTACACAATTTTATGAAATGTATTTAATTAATATGTAATCGATTATAATAAACAAGATAATTGTATACTATGAAATTTATAATAATTCTTAAATAATTTGATTTATGAAAAAAAAAACACTTCAATTTCAATAACAAATGTATAACAATAATTTTAGAAGTAAAACGAGATAAGCTGTTTGAACTCAAGAGTTCTAAATATTAACCTTAATTAAAATTCAAACCAATTAAGTTATTAGTTTGTCCCCACGACGAAGAATGATCCCATCATCGATCTTGAATTTTCCCATGAAGTCATAAGGTTATCCAAATCTAGCTCCAAATCTTCATCATCTTTTATAAACATGTTTTAAAAATTTTTATTTTATAATGTAATTTCTATGTCTCGTATAAGAAAATACATATTATGTAAGTATATAGGTACTATCTATGTTATGTGAATTATTCCATTTATGGAAAGCCAAACTTTTAGTTACGAACTGCTTAAATGAGATCCAATTTTGTAAACCCTCATTTCCATTCCATGCACCTGCAATTTTTGTTTCCACTGACATGGACATCTTGCAGTTTCGAGTCGACCCCAACGGCGAATCTTTGATCTAAATAAACAGCTAATAATTATAATTATGTGAAATAAATTTATAAATAATTTTGATTTTTTGAGAAAAAGAGTTTTGATATTGAAAATTTAAAAACCTTTTTTAAAAAAATTAGTATGTGGTAACACAGACCAACAAAATTTAACTTTTTTTTGGAAGCAGATACTTTAATATATATTTCCGAAGGATTTAGGTACGCTGAATCCGAATCTGGCAGCAAAATTGCTCTATCATGTCAGGTTTTTGAGATATCCTAACCTAAAAGTGCAAAAACACTGTTTTTCGTCATATTTGAGGTTATGTAGTAATGCCATCTATTCTTTTTCAAAAAACTATTACATTGAATCTAAAAGTACAAGGCCCCTCCTTCGAATGCCGTTGAGTTTGCTCATATATCTTTTTTTTTTTTTCGTTGATATATCACATGTTGGAATTTTTAAGTTTCTCAGTTTCTTAATATGCGAAAATCTACTAAGGATCCCTTAGACATCAAGCAGTCGATTGCAATTCAGAAACTTCATACCCATACGGTTTGTGGGTTTGGAGTTGGTGGGCTTGCGGTTTGTAAGCTTGGAGTTGTAGGTTCGGGTTTTGCGGGATTGGGGTTTGGGTTTAGGGATTGTGGGTTTGGGGTTTGTGGGCTTGTGGATTTGGAGTTTGTGAGTTTCAGTTCGTATGTATTGAAGTTTTCCAAGTATGAAGTTTCTGAACTGCAATCAACAGTTTGACGTCTAAGGGATCCTTAGTAGATTTTCGCATATTAAGAAACTGATAAACTTAGAAATTTCAACATGTGATATCTCAACGAAAAAAAAATATATATTTGAGTAAACTCAACGGCATTCGAAAGACAGAGCCTTGTACTTTTAAATTATATGTATATTTTTTTTTTAAAGAATAGATGGCATTACTACATAACCTCAAATATAACGAAAAACAGTGTTTTTTGCATATTTAGGTTAGGACATCTCAAAAACCTGACGTGATAGAGCAATTCTGCGGCCAGATTCGGATTCAGCGCACCAAAATCCTTTGAGAATGCATATTAGTGTGTCTGCATCTTGACCCTTGTTGACCTGTGAATTAATTAATTTTCAGCAGTTTACTTTTTAATAATGATTTCTTGTGTTTGTTTTGTTCTCTGTATTCCAATATTGGAATACCAACTAATTTGAAAGCTCGGTTTTAAATTAAACTAATTTCTTAAGCCAAATAAATTGAACCAAGAAAACGTTTGACTAAAATTCTCGTCAATGTAGATGTTACAAAACACACCGATTTTATTTGAGAATGTCGATCATTAAGCGTAATGTAAACAAAAATGTTCTTATTACACTATCACATATCTAAAAAAGTTGCAATATTGAAAACCATCAGTAATAAGAGTTTACTAATAAAAATATGAAACAAAAAACGACATGCATTGGAAAAAGTTAGAGCCTTTGTGCTCCGATTTATTTAACGAACTTTTGATTTTATTTAACCGATGATTGATTTAGAGCTCTTATAATTGACCGCGCACCAAAGGCGTGCCGATCATCAACATAAAATAAAGTGAACAATGGTTATAAGATTTGTCATTGTGTCATTGTGAAACACGTAAATTGTTTTACATATCCTTGCCATCGGTTCCACAATCTGGATGGAATCCGTTATAGATCGCATCATGAGGTATTTTTCTACGCTTGTTTCAGCGCAACTTATTCGCAGCGGTGATAAAATATCCTAATCTGAAGAGAACGGCCGTTCGACATCTACTGATGTAATATTTGCATAATTAAATAATCTACTTCCAAGCTGGTTTATTCTAGTAGGAATTAAATGTTTTATTGTATACTTATTTCAAATGTTCAAAATGACCTCCATTTGCTTCCAAACATAGAATAGCTCTATTTATCGCTTCCTCTCTATAAACACATTCTAGTGTTTCTTCATTTAATCTCCGACATTCTACTCTTATTCAGTTTTTAATGTCGTCAATATCATTTAAAGGCGAAGAGTAAACTTTTTCTTTTAGGTAAGACTAAAGAAATAAATCTATAGGAATGAGATCCGGAAATCTATAGCAGGCCATTTAACATCTTTATCGAATGTTCTTCATCTCTTACCCTTCTGGGTTTAAAAACTCTTCTTTTCTTTTGATAACCATCTGCTGTCAAATTCCTGGATGACTTTCCGAAAATTGTATCTGATGGAAGTTGTCTCTGCGGAAAACGATGTTGGTACAAATGCCTGGCAGCTTTAACGTTTTTTCAGCATTCTCCATAAATTAAAATCATATCTAGTTTTTCGTGGTTGCTATAAGTATTCATGTTATAGTAATAATAATTCTTAGTTATAGATAGAATAGGTAGGTACAAAATGTCACTTATTTTGAAAAACCGTTATTTAGAAACGTCAAATTTCAGTTGTTTCTGCAGCTTGCTATCATTTTTCAGAATAAAGCTACTGAAAGTAGGGTTCAACTCTTTTGCTGTTTTTCTAGCAACATTTGTAATGAAACTATAGACTTCTTTATATAGCTGAATGCAGAAAAAAATATCTTCCAGAATTGATAAAAAGGTATATAGTGTATCATTTGAACAAAAACAGTTGGCTACAGTAATTTTAACATATGTTACCATGGAGACGATCTAACAATATCATTTGATAGAGATTGAGCGGCGATTTAAAAATATATAGGGTTTGTTATAGCTATTTGATAAAACAAAAGAGATACGAGAATATCAAACTGAATCACCCGGTAAATACAATTATGTATGTACTGATTTACAATATTGTAAAAGAAAGTATTGTTCGTTATTTAACTTTCCCTATGACCACATGCACTTGAAATAATTTGTGTTGGGTGCTGCTATATTGGACAAATTTACTAATGATAAAACTGTGATGCTGACCTGTGTACGTAATTTATTACTCCTTGCTTTATATTATTAATTTTATAAAATAAATAAAAAAACAAAAATTTAAACGAAGGTATTTTTAAATAGGTATTTTTAGAGCTCATTATTTTCCTTTACTTTCATAAAATTCTTTTGTATTCCAAAAAACATATCTCTGTTTTGTATTCCACCGGCAAATTTTTTTTAGTCAGTATAGTATGAATTGTTTGGTTTTTTTATTTACCACTAATTACTCTCGACATAATTACACACAATTTTGCATCAAAAGACAACTAAAATTGTAAAAGAAATCGTTCGAAATCGGCGAACCGACACCTAAGCAGGTCGCGTGGCTGACTGACAGCTCCATGATAACATTGTATTCTTACGTGTTTCAAATAAGAATTTAGTGAAAAATATAAATATTGTTTAGGTAAAAAGACAGTTCATATTAACAAAATCATATTTAATACATTTGACAGCGGCGCTTCAAAACGACATTTTTTATATAATTTGTTCTACGAATATTTATTATTTCTATTCGCAAGGAGACTACCTGAAGAACCAATTCAAGTAAAATGTGGAAACGGTAAGGTCCTTCTATAGCAGCTGTTTTTAGGTGATGGTCTTTGTCAAGACATAATAGAAGAACATATTCCTTTGAAAGTTTACATTATTTAACAACTCCAATATGTCAGGGACGTTTTTTGCATTAATTACATTTAGGCATCATGTTTAGCTTTTGTTTTGGATAGTTATTTATTACTAGCCATTTACCAGATATTGTTGGTGTAATTTAATACTATTTGGAACATGTACCTCATAGTGCAATTGTTTCCTGCAATATCTACAGTTAGGAACTTTGTCTGTGAGATTAAAAAGTGACACATGATTCGCATGAATTCAATGTGATTATAATTTTCGTGAATGTATAAATGAATTCTTTTTCCTTTCCGCTGGCTCTGGATAACTTTTAAGTTCGTTAAAAATATTAACTACTCGTTATCTTGCATTTTTTATCATTTACTTTTATGTGTAAAGTATTCATGCACGTAAATAACTTAATTTTAACAATTATTTTACTTATCTTACATAAATGACATTAATTGAACAATAAACATGCACTTCCTGAAAGGGAAGTGGTTTGGCAAATTTTAGGAAGAGTAAGTTTTATCATAAAAGAGTTGTGACATAAAAACTAATGAAATCAGATTATTTAAGACATTTAATAAAACATACTCTCACCAAATTTCAGTGCGATATGTACTGGAAGAATTAATTTAAAAAATATATTTTAAAGCACTGTATCTTGAAAATAGAGGAAGATAGACTCTCAGTTCATATTATTTAGTTATACTGTTGACTCTTATATTTACAGTACATACGATATTCAATTCAAATGACTTTTGTTTTGGGAATATACATAATTTATTAGAAGTTTTCAAAGCGTAAGGCCATGGAGCGAGTATCACCAGAAATATTTGTTGTCAAGGCATTGTAATTTATATACAATAACATGCTCTAACGAAGTTACATTAAATTATAACATAAACACTACGTGAAATTTTCAACAAGCTTTTGATAAACCTCGCTCCAAAATAAATAAACGGTCTGGTAATTCAATATGGATGAGGTAATTTAGCTGGCAAACACACCCGATAATGTTAAACTTTATTAAATATTAACGCATTGACGTTTTTCCAATAATGCTTGAACAACAAGTTGGATACATGGATATGATATGATAAAAATTGCCACATTGGAACGTACGGTTATAAATTTCAGCAGAAGCCGAAACAGCAGATTAAGTTATCTGTTCCAGTTAAAACTTTTTGACACGTACGTAAGGCCCCAGATAATTCACTAGCGATAAAAAATGACTAAATTTGCTTACTGTGTGTTTATTTGTTATTACAGTATACAATACCACTAAATATTTATATACTTCAGTAGGTATCTAATAATATAACAAATGTTGACATTTTTTGCCGATATTGTCTGCATTTGTTTATTGTGGGATTCTCAGCTACTTTTTCTACTTAATTCCAGTCATACTGAAAAGAAACATTAAAGATATAAAAATGAACCGTTGGATCTTTAAGTTCACGTCATCAATATACATCAATATAATAGACAAATGTTCAATTTATTATTGATCAACGTGAATTAACTAATGATACAAAAAGACATACAATCGCCTTCAAGTGTTTTGCGACTGATACTAGTTACCACAGACGTTATTAATTGTCTCTGATGAATGAGAAAGAGACATATGTATTGTCATTATTTATGCATTTAAAATATAGACATAATATTTGACTAGCATCGTTTCCGGCGATCTTTGTTGTCACAGATGGATTTTCTGTGAGTTCTGTATATGGTTCAGTAAATCGAGGTTGTGTGTTTGGTTTTGATAGTTTTTAAACTTTATGTGCAAAAAATCACAAAACATATTTTCATTATAGAAATGTGAAACCTCACAATGAAGAGTAGTTCATTTAAGCACCACTGATTTAACCTCGTTTGATATTTTACTTTATACGATTATGCTTGATATGACGTGAATATAAAGATGGCTCAACTGCAAATAACCGTTTTGATTTTATAAACTTAGTTTTGCCTAACCAGAAATATCTCTCAATAAGAAACAAAAAAAACAAAAAATATTCACGACACAATAACCACAACACAGTTTATTCTAAATGCTCTCTGGTTTCGTTATCAAAACTATCGTTCTCAAATGGACTTAAAACTCAAATGTGACAGTTTTTTTTGTTTACCTTCCACAGAGATATAGAATATGTAATATTTATTCACATTGAGAATATTCAGCCAATAAAAACCTAAATTAATTTTTTTAAATATTTTCAAACTTATCTATTACCATTTAAGAAAACAAACGAGGGCAATTTTAGTTTTCTTTTCACCGTATTTATTTCTATTGCAAATTATTTTATTCTAATTTTCCATTTCTAAGACAGTCCCGATGTTCTCTAACATTTAATGGTCTCAAAGTTTCGCCAACATAATGTTTTCTACTTTCGCAGGATATACTGTAAATGCAATCGTTAGAATTTTGTATCTCATTTTGTGGTTGAGTTTTTGATAAAATTGTAATTATAAAAATGATCTATCAAAGCAATTTAGTAGAAATTGAAGGATAGTGAAGTTCATTCTACTTTAAAACTTACTATAACACTATCAGAATATACGAGGTCTGTTAAGAAAATAACCGAACCTTCTGAATTATACGCGCTAATGGAGACATTCAGTAATGCGGTTGGCAACATTACATTGCGTATAACCTACTCTGTAACCACATGTTCTTAGATTGTTGATATCTTATTTAGTTTTCCTGGTTTTTGAGTGCAACGTGTTTCAGTGTTAATGACGATTTTTGAAATGTGCGATTTTCGGGGACACGGATACCTTTCAACTTTTGCAACATGCTTACGGAGATGATGCTCTGGGTCGTGCGCAATGGTTTTCACGACCAGGAAGACTTTCGAGTTCAACTGATGAAAAGTCAAAGATCTGGTGTGTGCAAATGGCCGATTGACTCTCAGAGAAATTGCAGAATTCTGACTTTATAATTAAACATGTATCGAGTCGGCAACTCATGATTCTTGCTTTGTCAATTCGTCAGTTTTGTGCCAAAAATCAGACTACTGTCCTCCCTTCACCCTCTTTACTCGCAAGATCTGGCTCCTTGCAATTTTTTCTTATTTCCGATAATAAGATCAGTGCTGAAGTTTTCAGACTATTGATGACATCAAAGCAAATTCATACAGACCTTAAATGCCATTTCAAACGAAGCTATCCAGGACTACTTCTGCCTCTTATAAAGAGGAAGATTTTCGTATGTATGTATGTTTGTTACGAATAAACTCAAAAACTACTGGACGGATTTCGATAATTCTTTCACCATTAGAATGCTACATTATCCCTGAGTAACATAGGCTATATTTTTTATATCCCAAAATGTTTAAAATAAATGTCCACCCGTGCGAAGCCGGGACGGGCCGCTAGTAATGTATAAAATTAATAATAAAGTTTAAAAAATAAGGTTTGGTATTTTAAGGTATTAAGGTATTTTCTGAACAAACCTCGTATATGCATATTAAAATTTTCTTAAGTTATTCGTGTTGGTCACATTAATATATTTTATAAAGAAAAGCTTACAGCAATTTAGGATTATGCAGTTTGTTCTGTTTCATTTTACGAAATATGCGATCCTTTTTTCTATTCCACAAAATAACTGAACTCGTGTTACATGTAAACAACATTAATGCATGCTGTACTCGGTGAAGTGGTTATAAGCGTTAGCTTCATTTTTATGGTGTGCATTTAACTACACTCTTGAGCGTCATTACAATTAAAGGGTTATTTAGATACAAGGAAACAACCACAGCCTGTTTGCTTAATGCTCGTAGCGTAGGAACCAAGACGTTAGGGAAGACTTGCGCAAGCTTTGAGACACATACTAAAAGATATTAGTTTGAGGTTATGAGATAATTTGAATAAAAAGCAATTTAACAATTTCATTTTTACTAGATTTTCTATCTTTACAAACTGCGAAAGAAAAAAATAATTTGTGTAACTTATTTAGTTCTGTTCCACTTTAAAGAAATTTAATTAAAGAAAAGACTTCGTCGATTGCAGGATGTTGAAGTTTTACCTTTGAAATGGTCCTTACCTGAGAACTGATATTGATTTGAATTTGGTATACATTTATAAGAGTGCGGGAGGCAATAAAAATCAACTTTATACATTTCACTCCCTTATATGTAGAGAAATGTATAAATAAGGTGTCTCAAACTCGATAGTATGGGCCTACTTTGAGGATAAAAAAAAAATGACTACTTAATCCTCCCACCGCTAATGTGATTTTTAGGTGGTACTTCTTTTGAGACTCTTGGACGATATTGACGAACTTTTAAAGTAATACAGAAAAATGTCTCTAATCAAAGTTTATTAGAAAAATGAGAGCTTTTTAATAAGAAAAGAGATTGGGTATGTTTCTGGAAAAAATATACATAATTGATGATGTAATTAGTCAAATCCCAAAGATCATACTTTCGATTGAAAATGGAGCTTACCTCATCCCATTTAACATCACGTATCCCAAATTTTATTTAAATTTTTTGTATCCTCACAGTAGGCCTATACTATCGAATTTGATACACCCTGTATATTGTGGACCATTGTGGTGACGTATGTACTGGTATCTTGGAAACTATAAGAGACAGGAATATGGTTAAATAGGGAAAGTTTTAGACAGTTCTGTTGCTAACTTAATGGCACTTGAAGACCGATCCTATTTTTAAGGTTTTTGAGTTATTTTGAAAAAAAGTAAATGTGACGTTTTCGAACATCGTCTGTATCTTCTTAATTTAGAGGAATTTTTAAAATCTGAAAACACTTTCACAGCAAGGTTTTTCGAGGAATTTCACTGTATATTTGGATTTTCATTGCGACGTTTCGGTTGCGAGTAACCGTCATCAACTTTCTTTTGTTTACGGTCTCCCTCTGGAATTTTAAGCTGAGCAAATAGAGCAATTTTTTGTTTTTTCAACGATATAAAATAAGTAAGAAAAAATTTCAAAAACAAAATTTTAATATTTTTAAAAAATCTAACATATTTTTTCGGAACTATTAAGTATAGAATAGTCTCAAATTTTTGTAAAAGCTTATCATTAATGTCAAGGCGTTGAGTGAAAAAATTATGCTCTGTTATTCCAATGAAGAAAAATGTGAAATGTTGGAGTGTCTTATTAAAAATAATAGAAAAGCAACTGTGGCTTTAGACAGTTATATTAGAAATTATACCGAAAGACAATGACCAAATAACATGTATTTCTATAAATTTATTACAAATTTGAGAATGTTTGGAAGTTTTGAAAAGTTACACGCTAAGAACTATGAATGAGATAATAATAACTGGGGCAATAATGTTTTTCTTCGTTGGAATAACACAAAGCCATTTTGCCAATTTTTACAATTTTTTCACCTCCTATCCTTACTTTAACCTTCAAACGACCTTGAACATAAGGTGATAGAGGTCAATCGACATCGGAATCAGACTCAGCGACTCAAAAAATGAATTTTTTTCAACAACCTTAAATTTAACGTTATAGAGCTTACCTCGGCATCGGAATCAGTAATTCTAAAAACCCCTGGGTACCTAGGTAGAGTCCGGTGTTTTTTTCTAACTAAATGTGCTGTGCTGTGTATCGTCATAAAGACTCATAGAATGGAGCTTTTCTTCGTAAACACGTGGCTATTACTATCAATTTTTCACTCAACCTCATGACATTAGTGATAAGCTTTTACAAAAATTTTAAACTATTCTATGATAGTTTCGAGAAATTATGCGGTGTTGCCAGATTTAGTATTGCCAAATGTATTAAAAATATTAAAATATTGATTTTTGAGGTTCTTACACATACTGTATCATTGAAAATCCAAAAAAACGCTCTATATTTGCTCATCTTAAAATTCAATATGACGCCCATAACAAAAAATGTAAGTTGACGATGGTTTCTCACAACCGAAACGTCGCAATGAAAATCTAAATATACAGCGTAATTCCTCGAAAATAAAAAATTTACAGACGATTTTAAAAAATACCACATTTACTTTTTTTCAAATTAACTTAAAAATCTAGAGCAAGAATCGGTATGCAAGCGCCATTAAGTTAGTAACAGCACTGTCTAAAACTTTCCCCATTTAACCATTTTCCTATTACTTATAGTTTCAAAATTACCAATACTTGCATCACCAAAATGGTCCACACTGTATATTTAAAATTTTTTTTAAAATTTTCTCGGTGTCTATAGCTCTTGGAAGGAAAATGACTAATATGTAGTTTTAGATATAACTTATTAATTAATTTTCTAAACTGTTCTAACTAGTTACGATAAAATGACTAATAATAGGAATGTTGGTTTTCATATTTACGTTATATTACCCTAATCTCACCCATCAAGTGTCTGTGGCTTACCAGTTAATACACAAGTGCGTCAAACAGATATATTGAGATATGTCTTGCTTTCTTTTGTTTTTTTCATGGAGATTTACGACTTATACAGGTTACACCACAATCGAAAGAGATCTTCCGAAATTGCTTTCATTAATATTTTTACCCCCAACATTGTATTATTATTTTACGTTTTAAGTATAATGGATGGGTCGAATTTGATCCCGCTATTGAGATGTCTGCAGTCACTAGAGATACAGGGTTGGTAAAGTTACTCTTTCTTTAACGAAAATATGAGTTTTTAAAACGATATTTTTAAAAATACGATTTTAAACACAATTTATGTACTTACCTAATTGTGAAAAGTTTGCAAAAGGAATTATGCATCTTATTAAAAATATACAAGTGAATTTTTCGACTTTTATGAGTAAATATTATATTATATTCCTAGAAAAAAAAAGATATATGAACGAAACAATTAGTTCTAGAATAGGAAAATATCATGATTGTTACCGTAAAACAGTGGCGTACTATTTTATTTAGCGAAATATGCCACCGATACGCTGTATCTCCGCCACTGGAGCATGTAAATTTTAGGAAAAGGTCCCAGATTTTGGACAATGTTTACATATATACATGTGCCCAATTTCAAATTATTTCACTGAACAGTTTTTAAATTATTTAAAAAAATGAAAAATATTTTTTGAAGTTTCTAGTTAAACTTTTATAGGAATGAATTCCCATAAAATTCGCCAAAGAATACGTGGTTTTATTTTTGGTCACCATTTGTGAATCACCCCGTATGTAACTTTTATTTAAATGAGGTAGATTTAGATAGCTGCCTACATTGAATATAATAAAAGATGAAAATTAAAGTGACCACAATTGCAACAGAGACATTTTAATTCTCTTGCATTCATGTAATTAATTACATCATTATCAAACACATTGTGTCTCGCTGTTATATTTAATGAAGACTTATAGGAAACAAGTTAATTTTATCAACAAGTTAATTAGCATATTGTCACCGTTTTAGTCTATTAATTGAGTAAATGGTGTTACTAAGCTACACCGTTGTTAGAGGTTTTCACTAGGGTTACAACAAGTACTAGTGTATTGATCTGTTCATAATACAACGAGGAGAAGATTTAAGGCAAAACTTAGGTAATTAAAAAAAAACAGATTTTAGATGAGCTGTAAAAGATGAGTCTTCCATTTATTGTGATCCACATAAATTGTAAATTGTAGGTGTTAGAAAATCATAACTACTATGTGTTCAAATCCAACACAAGATGGGTGGTCCTTAATATGTTGCAATAATAAAAGGGGCGATCTTTCAGTTAATTACACAGCCCCACAAAAAAAAGTGGGAGGTATGAAAGACAAAACCATGGTAGCTACATGTTTTTGGGGTTGCTGAATCCGAATCCGTTGCCCGTTTAACCCGATTAGCTCTGCTGAAGGTCAGTTCGAGGTCAAATGTTGAGAATTGCCAACAAAGTAAATCTACATATTTATACGTTTTTAGGGTCGGTGAATCCGAATCCGGTGACCGTTTGACCCGATCATGTCTGGGTTAAGTGAGTTTAAGGTCAAATGTAGGGAGTTAACTGCCATCAATGTAAACCAATGTATCTATACGTCTTTGGAGTCGTTTAATCCGAATTCGGGGTCCGTTTGACTGGTTGAAGGTTAGTTCAAGGTCAAACGGACCCGGGATTCGGATTCAGCGACACCAAAACCGTATAGACATATTAGTTTACATTGTTGGCAATTGATTACCTACATTTGACCTTGAACTGACCTTAACCCAGATCTACTTGTGTCAAGCGGACACTGGATTCGGATTCAGCAACCACAAAAACATGTAGATATACGAGTTTACTTTGTTGGCAATTGATTCTATATTTGACCTTGAATTGACCTTCAACCAGAGCTAATCTGGTCAACGGACCCCGAATCTGATTCAGCGACCCCACAAATGTATAATAAATACATTAGTTTATTTTGCTGGAAATTGATTCTCTACATTTGATATTGAACTGAACCTAACGTAGACCTGATCGGATCAAACGGACATCGCATCCGGATTCACCGACCCCAAAAACGTGTAGATATGTAGGTTTACTTTGTTAGCAATTGAGTCTCTATATTTGATCTTGAACTAACCTTCAACCAGAGCTAATCGGGTCAAATGGACACTGGATTCGAATTCAGCTGTTTTATAAGAAAAAAATGCTAGAAACATATGTCCTAAGGAACCTCGTTTCGGAGTTACAGGGTGTTAAAATTTTTAAAAAATAAATACATACAAACAAAATACATTTCTACCTTTCAAATAGTGTATTATGATACAATAAAATGTATTATTTTGAAAGAAATTATCTTTCTTGTTGTTTGTAATTTTGGCTGGTAACGTTATATTTTTAATTTTCAAAAGGGGTCTGGTTACGATGACACACGAGTTGTATATTATTATATTGAATTTATGTGTGCTATCGAGAATCTACTGACGATTTATCTTAGATGTTTATTAGATATTGAGGTTGTAATTCAATACTCGATCGAATTACTTATGGTAGAATTATGGATGAGGGTAAGTTGTTAGTTGGTTACGATTATTGTATTGTATTCGATGCCATTGAGCTGCGCCGATGTTTTAAATGTAGTGGATTTCACCATTTTGCAGACAAGTGTAAGTCTAAAGATTATATTTGTCCACGTTGTGCCCAAAACCATCCACTGAAGGAATGTAAGTCTGAAGTTCTCTGCTGTGCTAACTGTTATAACTTAAAAAAAAGAAAAGACGCTAAATATTCTGGTATTGATATACATCATGCAGTCTGGGATAGTCAGTGTGTAGCTTACCAACAAACTTTAGATATATTTAGATCCAACATATTGGAGCCGCGGTAGCAATCAATGTCACCTACCCAGTTAATAACTCATGCTAGTCAATATCTTACATGTTACTACCAGAATGTTCGTGGCCTGCGTACCAAAACTGAGCGACTCTTTATCTCATCGACTGCTGCTACTGAATATGACATAATTGCATTTACTGAATCATGGTTCTTAAACCAGTTGCAGTTGATCTCAACTCGATCTGTGATACTTTTCCTGAACTAGTCATAGTGGATATTTTGTGTGTGAAGATTAACTTTTTGGATAGTATTTTGCATATGTTTCTTTTATACATTCCTCCCAACGTAGGTGCTAATGTTTATAACCTCTTATTTGATGTCATCGTATCACTTTATCATGTTTTTGCTTCTAACATTTTATTTATTAGCGACTTCAATATACCGAACTTGATCACTAATAATCACAGTCCTATTATGAATTCGTTGAATACCTTTACAGCATTTTTTAATCTTGTTCAGCACAACTTTATTTTGAATGTAAATAGTAGAGTGTTGGATCTTGTGTATAGTAATTATGATGAATGTTCAGTATCTAGAGCAGATGATCCTCTTCCTAACGAAGATTCTCATCATCCTGCGCTAATAATTACTTCTAATTTCCAAAGTAATACCAATGTATAACATTTCCTCTTTCTTCAATTAAACCCAAGTACAACCTTAATTTTAAAAAATGTAACTTTAATTTACTATACCAGGAGTTCACTAATGTTGACTGGACACCACTTTCTAACATTGTAAACATAAACTCAGTAATTGATGAGTTCTATAGCATATTAAATACTTTGCTTGTACAACATGTACCTGAAAAGAGAGATGTTCGTGGCCAGTACCCAGTTTGGTTTAATGGTGAAATCATTAGGAAATTAAGGTTAAAAAACAAACTGTGGCGAAGTTATAAATTATCTTCTAACATTGATGATTATAATAAATTCAAAAAATTAAAATCTGAAGTCAAATCTTTAATTCATTTATCCTATAGGGACTATTTGGTATCAATTGAAGAAGACTTATGCGTAAATCCAAGACGTTTCTGGTCATATATTGGCGCTAAAGCAAATACTACGTCTGTTCCCTCATACATGAGTTATAATGACATAATGTTGGATGATCCCTCAGATGTGGTGAATGCATTCGCTGACTATTTTTCGAAGGCTTTTGGCAAGAGTTCTGCTCCTTTGTCCAACTGTGATAATATTGTAAATCATGACTTACTACGCATTCCTGAAATATCTGAAGATGATATTATACGCCATCACAAAAATTAAAGGTAACTTTACTATGGGTCCTGATTTAGTACCTGCCTTCTTGGTAAAAGATTGTGGAATAATTTTTGCTAAACCGTTGAAAATAATTTTTAATACCATTCTCAAGTCTGGTGTATTTCCAGAATTATGGAAACTTTCTAGAATATGTCCCATCTATAAAAAAGGTCACAAAAATAATATAATGAATTACAGGCCCATTGCAGTTATAAGTAATTTTTTAAAAATTTTCGAATTAGTCATTCACAATCACTTGTAGTCTCACGTGGAAAAATATATATCTCAATTTCAGCATGGTTTTGTTAAGGGACGATCAACGACGACAAACTTAGCCAACAAGGTACAATATATTTCCGAGTTGTTGGATAGTGGTGGTCAGGTGGACGTGATATATACTGATTTTTCGAAGGCATTTGATCGGCTTAACCATGATTTGCTGATTTATAAATTACATTCAGTGGGTGTATCTGATGATCTCTTAAATGTGTTTCGCTCCTACTTTGCCAACCGTTTTCAATTTGTTCAATATCGAGGCTTCCAATCAGATAAGTTTCCGCAATTGTCAGGCGTCCCTCAGAAGTCCATACTGGGGCCCTTATTTTTTATTGTATTCATGAATGACTTAACTGAACTATTTGACATTAATTATCTAATGTATGCGGATGACCTTAAATTGTTTATTGAGATTATGTCAATATCTGATTGTTATAGATTACAGGATAACTTAACTAAATTACACCGTTGGTGTCAGGACAATCAGTTACCTTTAAAAATCAGTAAATGTAATACTATGTCCTATAGCCGCCGGAAAAATGTTCTATATTTTGATTACCTTCTAGCTAGCCAAGGTAGCCTTCTACCTTGGCGTGACATTTTGTGGTAATCTATCATTTGACGCGCATATTCAAGCAATAACTGAATCTGCATTTAAAAACCTGGGTTTTATCTTGCGTAATTCTAAGGATTTTCGCAACACGCGTACATTGAATACACTGTTCAATTGTTTTGTTCGCTGCAAGCTTGAGTATGCCTTTATTGTGTGGAGCCCAATTTATAACATCCATATAACGCAGTTGGAGAAAGTACAGCGGACATACGTGAAGACTTTGCATTTTATCAGTTTTGGTATCTATCCGGTTCGTGGCATTCCAGAGGATATTTTGTTGTCTATTTTCGACTTAATTAGTTTGCAGCGGAGGCGCATTATGCACTCTCTGATCTTTCTGCACAATATCGTCAACAATTCCCTGAATGCGCCTTCTCTGGTGTCTCAAATTTTATATCGCGTTCCTAGATTATACTCTAGATTGAGTTCCGTATTGCAGTTGCCAACTGCTCGTACTAATATTCTTGCAGCATCCCCTCTCCATCAAATGATCACTAATTACCAAAGGTATGAAGATCGACTTGATATATTTTTTCATTCAATTGATTTTATTAAGAAATTATTTGCTTAATTTGATCTGTATTTTTGCATTTATCTATTTTAATGTTTATTTAGTATATTTCCTGTCATGTTTTGTTACTGGTTGGTTTATTTATTGGATTTTTGTTCCTACTCTAATTACTGCCTGTTGTGTTTGTTTATATTAAATGTATATTTTAAATTGTGTGTACGACCTTGTCCTGTAACTGGGATCTGTCCCGTTGGACATTGTACTTTACATAAATAAATAAATACTCGACGAGACATATATTCAGAGTAATCTTAACGATATGGGATATTAGTGTAGTACCTTGTCTCTACCTCTTAACACCGCGAAATGTACAGTACTCCACGTAGGAAATAATAATCCTCATGTTTCTTCTTGATGGCACGTCTTAAGATCTGTGGTTGAGCATGTTGATTTGGGCGTTACGATAACATCAAACCGTTCCTGGTCTTCACATATTTCCAACGTTGCTAAAAAGGCTAATGTAAAATCATACTTATTATTTAAAACCTCTTCCAGACTGTTTTCCCGTTTGTTCAATTCATATATTATTCCAGTTGAATTAGATCGTAAAACCTGTTTATTAATGTTAACTTTTACTGCTGCTAACTTGTTTATTCATGAACTATCAATGTAAAACTTTTTGAAAATAAAAGTTTAACCGTTTCTTTAATTCTCTCTAAAGTCCCGGTCCGATACGTCCAATAGTCAATTAACATTTAACGTTAGGTGTAAGAAAAAGTATCTTGGGAAGAAAGAGCGTAGGATTTTTGAATTACTGTAAAAATAACCTCTATTTAGTGAAAAAGAGCGAATTCCCGAGCAGCTTTCACCTGACCCTGTACGTTATACAGGGTGTTTCATAATTGGATGTCAATATTGAAGGGTGGTAATCTGTGCGTGATTTTAAGACAAAAAGTTCATATAAGCATAGGTCCGTTTTCGCTTTATTTTTGATATACAGGGTGATGAATATCTGTTTGTAAAATTGTTTTTTTTAATAACTCCGAAACTAAATTAGATAGTTTTATAAAACTTAGTATGTGTATACTAGGTGCAGAGACACGTCTTTTGCATAATAAACGAATGTTCATTTTTAACCAGTGGCGTCCCAATTAACTTCAACCTCATTATTTTGAATGAAAAAAATTATACGCCACTGCATTTTTGAAAAACAAAAATTATTGTATAAATGGTGCTTTATTTTGTAATAAAAAAGATCTCTTGAGTTTTTTTTCTTATATTGCACTGCTTTTTAGTAAAAAAATAAAGAACAACAATAATTATCTGTACGTGGTATGAAGTACTTTTTACACATTTTATGGAAATAATTCTTTTATTAGATAACTTATACACATTATTGTATAATATTATTAATAGTTACGATTGATCAACAAATAACAATTTTGTGAAACGAAAAAAACAAAAAATTACATCAGTTGTTGAAAATGCCCTCCACCTGCAAGGATACATGCTTCAGCTCTTCTTCTCATATTAGTGCGGACTCTTTGAAAAATGTTGTCAGTGTTCCTTATTACATCACATGCTCTTAAGCGATTCCTCAGGTCTTCTACAGTGTTAACCGGAGTGTTGTAAACCAGAGTTTTCAGATGCCCCCATAAGAAGAAGTCCGCACTATTCAAATCTGGGGACCTGGGGGGCCATTGTTGGGGTTCACCACGGCCTACCCATTGGTCATGAAATGTGCGATTTAAATATTCTCTTGCTTCTCGATGGAAATGAGCTGGTGCACCATCATGCATGAACCACATTCTATTTCTAGTTAAAAGTGGCACTTCTTCAAGTAATACGGGCAAATCCTCCTCTAGAAACCGACGATATGTACGGCCGTCTAGCCTTTGTGGCAGAAAAAAAGGTCCAATTAAGTGATTTTCAACAATTCCAACCCAAACATTCACGGAAAATTGTTCTTGATTGTTATAGTTCACAATTGCATGCGGGTTTTCTTCGGCCCAAACATGATTATTATGGAAATTTCTTATAGCGTTTCTAGAGAAGTTAGCTTCGCCTGTAAACATTATTTCACAGTCAAACAAAGGATTTTGCGCAATTTTCTCCAAAAACCATTGACAAAAGTTGATTCGCAAAGGAAAATCTCGAGGAAGTAAGGCTTGGACCCGTTGAATATGATACGGGTATAACAGAAAATCGTGAAGAATTAATTCTCCAAACTAGAATGTGCGAGATATTCAAGTTATTTCCAATTTGTCTATTACTAATATTAGGATTTTCATCAATTGAATTTAAAACTGCTTCTTCAACTTTTGCAGTTCTAGTAGTCCGATGGGCACCTTTTTGGTGCCCATCGGACTACTAGTTTTGATTATTTGGCTTAAAAGTACCTGTTTCAGCCAACGTTCTATGTATGTTTGAGAATGTTCGTCTATCTGGTGTGACTCTATTCGGGAAACGCTCTTGATATAATCGTTTAGCCTCTGGCGCTCTGCCATCAGCCAAGCCATACATGTAATGAATGTCTGCCAACTCTTGATTAGTAAACTCAACCATTATCAAATAACATTGTACAGGTATTTTAAGTATCAAAATTTAGTTGAATGAACTGAACTGTCAAAATTAATAAATCACAACAGTAATCAACAACCACAGCCTACTAGGTAATCTTTATATCATGCTTTCTGTTTGGCTTAATGTGGGTTAGTATGTTGTTCTTTATTTTTTTACTAAAAAACAGTGCAAGATAAGAAAAAAACTCAAGAGATCTTTTTTATTACAAAATAAAGCACCATTTATACAATAATTTTTGTTTTTCAAAAATGCAGTGGCGTATCATTTTTTTCATTTAAAATAATGAGGTTGAAGTTAATTGGGACGCCACTGGTTAAAAATGAAAATTCGTTTATTATGCAAAAGACGTGTCTCTGCACCTAGTTTACACACACTAAGTTTTATAAAACTATCTAATTTAGTTTCGGAGTTATTAAAAAAAAACAATTTTACAAACAGTTATTCATCACCCTGTATATCAAAAATAAAGCGAAAACGGACCTATGTTTATATGAACTTTTTGTCTTAAAATCACGCACAGATTAACACCCTTCAATATTGACATCCAATTATGAAACACCCTGTATATTATTTACATTCATGTCTTGCTTTTGCACATCTTTTATGTCTATTTGTATTAACTGTAATTATGTATAAATTATTTATAATTTTTAGTTTAGTTGTAAGTATTTTATCAGCCTCAGTCTTTGTTTAGAGCATAATAGGTTTCGACCTCTGCTCATTTCCTCAGTTTAATAATATTTTCTTATCGTATCCAATATTGTTACCGATGAGGAAACATACCTCCTGCCACTTTAAAATTTCAAACGATCCATTAGCGCAAAGATGTAATCACCATTTTTTTAAACAAAATAATCGACTTCCTGGAGGCTGAAACGTGACAGGGATGCAATAATGTGCCAAGTAGTATTGTATTAGTGGCTCTATAAAGTTCAAAGCGTTGCGTTGCGGTCGAAATCCCCATGTCACAAACAGAGTCACCGAGCGTGGCCGTACAAAGCAGAAAGTTAGCTGTGCATGCACATTCAACTGTCCCCGTATTGACGGCAGACCAATGGTCACTTTATAAACTTTGAATTGACTGTCACACGAGAGGTTTATTCAAAATGTAGATATGCACTAAATTAGGTTTATCACTGGAACTGACGTTACCGTTCAGCGGGCGTTTTTCAAAAGTTGAAAGCGTAGCGTGGCGCACTGTAACTTGCAAATTGAATTTGTTGCTGCGCGCCATGCATTTTGAAGTTTTCATAATAGATTTGCTGTGGGAATTGTACTCTCTAAATTTGTGATCACATATGTACAGGGTGATTATTTTATCATGGGAAACGCGTCATGTAAACGGCTGAAGCAGTTGTTTGCAGATCATAAAGCAAATGATTGTTAGTACATTTAACCAATAAATTCAGTTTTTCATAATTCAAAACATTATCGATAATTATTATCTCTTCGCGAGCACATTTTTCCCGGCCTAGATTTCATATTTAGGAGTTTTTGAACCTATGGTGAAGTTCTCATGGGATGCATTAAACTCAAATAAGCTTCCAAATCCCTAGGTACTCTAAGGAGACCCACACAAGCTCCAAGGTGCTTTCAAAATCTTAGATGCACTAAAAAGACCCAGATAAAAGCAAGCAAAACCTACAAAGACAGTAATAACCAGAGTCCTCATACTGGAATAACCTAAAAGACTATTTTAGTAGGAAAAGGCTTAGTTGAAAGCCTCTAAAGAAACCATTGCCATATAAAGAGTATATCCAGACTTCTAGGCAGAACATTTCGCGATCAAGGAAAATATTTAAAATATTTCTGTCATATCCTTTATTTTCCTTTAGTTGTAATATTAACTTTCGGGCTAACGAAAACATCCGTGTTAACCGATGGATTGCAGTGAAGCCCGAGTGATTGGACGCTACTTATAATGAGGCGGAATATGGTTTTTATTTTGTCCTTCCATACTTCTATTTTGAGGATGATCGGCGTTTGTACTGAAATCCTCCTTTATCACTTTCGGTGCTGGGGCTCTCACCTCCTGCTGGCTTGCAAAGAGGTAAGAGGGATATTACTGGACACCTCCTTCATCACACCATTCTGAGTGGATGCTTGAGTAAGAGTAAGTACTCCATTGGTGGTGAGGTGTTTTGTCTAGGGATCTGGATACACCGCTTAGATGACAGTGGAGGCTTTCAACTGAACCTTTTTATTTGTTACAAATGCTTTTTAGCAGTGTAATTATTATGGTTTTTGTAGGCTTTGTTAGCTTTTATATAGGTCTCCCTTGAGTATCTAAGTTCTTCGAAGCTTTTTGGAGCTCAATGTATCCCACAGGAACTTCTTCGCAGGCTCAGAAACTCCTAGATCTAGGTCGGAATCAATGTGGATGTTTAGAGATTTAATAATTTTCAATAATGTTTTGAATTGTTAAAAATATGGATTTATTGATTCAATAATTAATTGCTTTATGATCTGCAAAGGGCTTTATCAATGCAAATACAAATAATTTTGAGAGTACTATACGTACTAGTCAAGTATAGATCGGCTAGGTCCTACAACGATCTTCGCCTTAATTTTAGACTTTTCACTCTTCGGATTTTGCTCATCCTTGGAATCTGTTCGACTCGTACCGATATCTGAAGTATAGTCTGGAATTGTGGTTCTTCCTTGTGTGTCCTGCCTCAGTATTTAGAAAATTTTTATTTCCCAATATTCAGAACTAAGACAGTTGCCTCCGCGCGCAATGCGTCATCGGTGGTCGCTCTGCCACCAGCATTGGCCTGTGTAAGTATTGTTTATTGCCGTTTTGATGGCTTGGGGGTGGTTAGGAGCTTCGTGAACGGTTTCAACGAAAATTTTGTTTTCTGTTCCGCATCTTTAGCTTCAGTGAAGCGTCGTTTAGGTTTCTTCGAACTTTAGTAACTTTGCCGGGGTCGGCATTGTGTAAATGCTTCGTCACGGCTTCGTCACTCGGACTGGAAAGTGGAGCGAAATTTGAAATGCTCGGAACTTTGAATCCGACAATATGATGTAGGCCGGCGCCTCAGCCCCCAACAATTTATAACTGGTGCTTTATACTGTCCAGTCGACCTCCGATCGCACCTCTTGAGAGCTTTGTCACTTCTCAAGGGAGATCCTCGCTGTTGTCCCTTTTGGATTCCAGCGATCCCTTAACAATCTTAACGATTGCTTTTATATTCCCATAATAACGAAAACGCCAGATTATTCATTTCTACCATAACAAGTGCATCAAATTCTATTCAATCGGGTATGGATGTACATTGAGACGTTACTGGTGTAATTTTAAAAATTCCCCTATGCTTTTATGTGTAACTAATCGTTCGCCACACAAAATTTAACCCGTCTTTGAATGTGGATCAGTTTCTGGATTTATGTTCATCACATTGTCCGTTGATCGCAGTTAGATTTTTGTGTATTCCATGCTGTTTTACTAGATAATTTGAAACAACGGTAATTTTTTGGGTACGCGGCTATCTCCGATAGTCGTTCTACTATTGTACTCTCCATTCGTCGCCTGCTATGGCTTGGTGTGACCGGAGCGACTTCCGGTTTCATGGACAGCTTCGGCGATTAGATTCATAAGATCGGTAAAAATTTCGAATCTTAATCGGCGCTGTCTGGATGGTCTTCATGACAGCCTGGTTCTCAAGAAAGTACTGGTGTGTCAGAGTGGTTTTGTAGCTTTTTCAGGCTCCATGGACAATTTCTTGCCTTGAATTCAGGACATAGGCTAAATTTGAATTTTAAATAAGTTATACAGGACGTTTGCTATTCTGCAAATCAGAAATATTTTATGCCGCCACTTTTTGACTTTGGAATTTTGCACATTAGATTTTCTTATGTAATTTTTTTGTAATTTATATCTTATTTATTTATTTATTGATTTATTTACCGTTTGGGACACAAACAGGCGAAAAAATCCCACTAAAGTATCCACTAAATTAACAGATATTATACATCAAACAACAACACAAAAAGTTTTAGGATAATAAATACCATAAGAAATATTATAAAAGAAAAGCATCATAAAAAGAATAGCATAAAAATATTATAAAAGTATACGTTTGAGCAATCTCTTAAATGAAATTAAAGTTGTAGAGAATAAATCTAATCCGCTACAAATATCGTTATAAGAACGCATCATTCTGCACGCAGGAGAGTCTGCGGAGGCATTGGTATGCTTAAAAGGAATGAAAAATAAGTAATGCAAGAAATGTCTTAAAGCCAATTAGGTTTTGGAGAAAAATAGCAGAATTTGGAGGTTTAACTATAAGTATTATTTTTCCATATTTGTTTTGGTCGAGTCGACAAAGTAATACGAAAAATATGCGCATATTTTCTATATTACTTTATAGTTTAAAAAAGTTGTATCTACTTGAAAAATTAATGGTACCAGTTGTCTTGTAATAAACGCAGCAATTCATAGCTTCGTCATTTTTTGATGCGATTAAAAAAAACAAAGGGTTGGTTTTAATTCCTCCAAAAATACTCCTTTCAACTTTTGTCAACAGCTATCAATTGTCAATAGAATAGAATGAATGATATGTTTCTTTAAATGACATCTATTTCTGTTACAATTTTGAAGAGGGCTCAAATAATATTAACTAGTATTTTGTATATTTTCCCATAGATTTTTTTGTAAAAATAATGACAAAAATTAAGTTATATAACATGACTTGGCTTAAAAAATTCTCTACCAGATTAAATAAAAAATACGTATCGTTTTATTTAAAAAAATATATATTTGACAGTTTCTTGTCATTAAGATAAAGCGATGAAAGAAGAAATTATACCAAGAGCAAGTTCGTAGTACTTTTAGACAATGGTTCTAAAACAATATTTTGTTTTTTTTTTATTTTTTAGATCGGAATAAAAATTGTAGTTACATTTTGCATTGTTTTTACGATACACCCGATATCATAACATGGTGGAGTCGCTCCTAATTTTTGACCTTTTCTTCGAAAGTTATACAATTTAGAAAATTTTAGTGAACACCTACAATTTTGTATGAAATAAAAATGAACAAAAGAAAATCGTACAAATTTATCCAAAATCCTACCAAAGAGTGACCGCAAAAACCTGTGATTTTCGCCCGTTTTTTCACAATTCGCAGATAATTAAAATAAGTACATAAAAATATGTATTTGGTGGCAAATTACTTTACTCGTTTTTTTATATTGAAAATTTTAAAAATCACCCCTACTTAGAGGTGGAAAAAATGCCAAAAATGAAGAATTTGAATATTACCAATTGATATAAAAACTATTAGCATGTGAATTATATTAATATATATTTTTTTTTGGAATTTTTACAATTATTTCTGATATTCTCTATTTTTGGGGATGATTCCACCCCCTGAGTGCGCTTAAGAGTGGATTTTCTAATTCAACATGCTTATTTCTGTCATGAGAATAAATCTTTCTTTGTATCAAGAATCATTCGATAGAAAAATTCACATGCTAATAGTTTTTATATTTATTGGTAATATTCAATTCTTCATTTTGGGCGCCTTTTCAACCCCTAAATAGGGGTAATTTTTGAAAATGTTCAAAGAACTAAAAGCCATGCTAATCTTAATTTTTTGCGACGAGTAATTTGAAGCCAAAACATATTTTTATCTATTTTCTTTAGTTCTTTGCGAATTGTGAAAAAACGGGCGATTTTTGCGGCCATTCTTTACTTTTGGATTTTTCCAATTAAAAATTTAACTTTAACTATGAAAAAAACTTATTTTTCTATTTTATTACCCCTAGAATTTCTAGAACGTTACTTTATGTCGCTCTGTATAAATGCCTTCAAAGTAAGAAATTAGATATGGTGAAGAACATATTTGATTTGGAGAATATTTAAATGTGAAATGATAATAAAGACAAATTATTTCCAATTTATAATTCATTTTAATAAAAGAAACAAAAGCAGACAAATAAGTAACTGTCCAAAATCATTACCCCGTGATATTACGATGTTATATTAACACCAAATAACAATCAACAATCTCAAACTGCAAAAGTAGTTCAGCTGGATATTATTATTTCAATATTCTCGGCCATTAAGTTTTCTGCGGAAAATTTAAACGTATTGTAGTCACATAGTGTTAACATCATTATTAGCGTACCCCCTTTCTATATGTGAGAGTCATTAATCAAAAACACATGTGATGATCAGCTATTAAACATCTTATTGAATATGTTCAACCTAGCGTGTACACATCTACCGAGGGGTTTGTTGAATCAGACACAATCTGGTACATATGGATTACTTATTTTTGTACGCGCCGACAATATTGCGTTAACCAAACAATTCTATATATTTTCTATTTCTATATATTTATGAAAATTATAATACTTCCAATGCTAAAAAGGGCTTAGTAGAAAAACTCGTAATTGTGAAGGTAAATATTACAACGCATGTCTGAAATTCAAAAGATAAACTAAAAAAGTATAAAATTAAAAAAATATATGTTGATCAACAATGCTCTGCTGTTAAGTTTGAGAACAAGTTGTTATTTATTATTATTATTACACTTATTTATGGTAAGATATCCTGTTATAGTGGAGTTAGAAATAATGTATTGTTTCAAAGAAATATATTGTATGTATAATTGTTATTCTGAGAATGATGAAGTACGTAAAAATTGACACTATAGAAAAATCTTACTATTTCCACATTTTACTTAGAATTGCTTATTCAAGTTATTTGTGAATAGAAATAAATATTAATAGAACGAAATTATAGAATTACAGACAGTGTCAAAAGAGTGAATAAATAAATAGATTTCAAATATCACAGTAGTTTTTGCTTCCATATAGTTCTTTATAAAACAGTATGGGCATTTTCAATTCTACAGGAATGCCTTTAGTAGTCAATATTGTATAATAGCATATTTTATTTTTATGTTTTCTTTGGATTTGATTTGCTCTGTTTTTGTTTTTCATAATATTGTTTTTGTAAGACAAAATAAAAATGAAATAGCAGATTATGGCGTCCCATAATTACCTTGTCAAACTTGATGACTGTATTTTACTTTTGAAAATAAGTAGAAAGATTTCTAATAAACATCAACCTAAATACCTACTTCTTTAAGGGTTTGTCTTTGTTCGGGGATTTCTTTCAATATCTTAGAATCACGTAGTAATAAGCAAATGAAATTATAGAGATCTACTATTTTATTCTGAACAACACTAGCTCTAAAATTTGATTTGGAAATAATAAGGGATTAATGGATTGGGGTTAGAAACAACCGCAACTTTTTGGAATAATTTTTTATCAGCAAATTTAAATATTTGTCATTTTTTACAAAATAAAGATGTTCTTGAACTTCGACAGGTCCATAAAATCGATCTTATAAGTTCACTCTACCCCAGACCTACTCCAAATTAAAATATAAAGAAAATAGATGAGTTAGGAAGGTTCGAAAATTTTATAGGTTGTTACTTTTACGACATACCTACTAACCTTTAAAATATTGCCAGGTTCTAATAAGTTAGTTATATATGTGTCTAAAGAAAATTTACTTAGAGATGCAATTTTTGGCGAATATTTTCGTTTTTTGTAGAGCAAGTTTTGTTTCTGAGTCCAAATTAAAAAAATCTACACCAAGGGAAAAATCTTGCTTAAAACTAGTAGGAAGTTTTAGTTGTTTGAAAATATCAAATATCTATTGTTACATAATATTAAATTCCATTGATTTCAATAATCATATTCCAAAATTGTATTGCAATGAAAATATGCGACGAATTAATACAACTATGAAAACTGAATAATTTACATTTTGGGAGACATGGACAACATTATGTTGGTGCCTATGCCAAGAGTTATACAAATGGTGAAAGAAACTAAACATTTAATATTACAAGTAGTTATTAGTATTACAAATCATATTTATTACACTTCTTAATGCCCAACTGAGAACACAGCATGTGAAGCAAAACAGCGTCAGCCATTATTGTGCACACCTAGTGAGGTGTGTTGATGCGTTTTATTATGAATGACGCGAATTTGTTGAGTACCTAGTACAGTTTTGTTTAAAATAAAATCTTGTTGAAAGTGACTTTATAATTACTTTTGATTTGGAGCTCTATACTATTATGCATGTATTTTTGAATTTTGTATTTTTAATCAACTAAATGTTATTATTATTATTAGCTCCAAAGAAATCATCAATTTGTCCACTACAAATAAATGATAAGTTTTATTTCCCTTAATTAGTTTTGTTTTTCAGTGGACAAGTAAAAGTGTTTAAAATATAGAGTGAATCACAACTGATCCAAAAAAAAATTGGAAATAAATGCATCACGAAAAATGGAGTCGATGTCGTAAAAAAATTTTTTGTAAAATCCTTATAGTTTCCGAGAAAAAAAATAGTGAAGTTGTAGTATTTTCAACCCTTACATTGCTGGGCTACTGTAGTCTTTAGCGTCATGCGCGTTGTGCGCTGTGCGCAATACGCTCTCCCCACGTGGCCCCAAGCGATTGAAATCCGCTTTTAGTATTAACGTTTTTGCGATAATGTTTACTTTAGTTATTCAAGTGTCAAAAATGACTTACGTGTATAGCAACTCGGAGTTGATGGATATCGTTTTAATTTATGGCGAAGCAAGACAACATTTGTGTTATAGTGAAGCATTTATGTTATGGTGAAACAAGACAATATTTGTGTTAATTCATAGAAACTGAGTAACACGGGTCCAAATGTGTTTACACGTCGGTGGACAAAACTTTGAACAGTTGTTGTAACATCAGGTATGTCAAATTATTTTATTAATTAAAATCACAAATAAATTTTATTAATTTATTTCCTTAATAGTTGAATTTGCTGATATAAAATAGGTGATATAAAACTTTATTCATTTATTGCCTTTGGAACGAAATTCTTTCAATTTTTTGTCCGTTCATGCTACATGCTTTGCCTTGCGTAAGGTCAGGTTTTACAGTGGACCAGTTTCCAGTGCTGCAAGAAAATTTTAAATCATTTTCGAACTGCCCTTTTCTATTTTTTTACGTAATTATATAGTGTAGTGTGTAGTTCCCTGTACATTCAAAAATTTTTTTTTGATAAGTTCTGAGTCATTCACTCTTTTCTTTTTATATCACAGTAGCAAATTTAGAAGTGCGTTATACATAATAATGAATGGTAAATTAAATCTAAACTTGCCACACTTTTTGTCTTCGTAAGAGAAAAACGTCATTTGGACAGCAAATTTTTACATGACGCTCATTCCCGGAAATCCTGCAATTCATAAATAAATCCACACAATTTCGCGCTTATAAATAACCGCCCTATAATGAGTTATTGCCTCCTTGCCGTTTAGGCTTCTACCGATACAGGGGCCTTAAGACAAATGTCCCTCAACGTTGTGCGATTGTTTTGGTTTCCGTGACAACCCTGGGGAACTTCAGTGAATCAATTGACTGGAGAGACGCCTTCCGCGGCGCGAAGCCGAATAATCAGCTGGGCCGCCAAGTCCATGCTTAATTTATGGCTTCAGATACAGCCAAAGATAATTGAATTTCCACAGAGCAGTGTAAAGTTTGAATATGAACGCTTTCAATAATTCCGGACGTGGGAGAGATCGTGTCAATTTCATGTTTTTAGAGGTGGCACAGCGCCGCAGAGACATCCAATTTAGGAATGATGGCTTTATGCTCATACTTCTATTATTGTTTAACTAGCACTTTGTGGATCGAAGAAATATGTAAATGAGAAATGTAAAAAGTCAAATACCTATGCATGATATAAATATAATAAGTGACATAGAAAACCGAACACCCAGTAAAAATAATTTGTTTTCAATAACTTTTTGTATACAAGTTTATCATCAAGAAAACAACACATGATAAAATTTTTAACCTTATCCCTTTCGCATTTCTTTTTTTATCCGGATTTTTTTCCAATATCTGATAGCCAATAAATGGAATTTGAAAGAGCAGTATGATCAGGATTGCCAGTGATCGTGTTAGGCAACGTTGTTTGCAAATGTTAATAATGCCCAGAGTGTGAAGAAATGTCAATTAAGCGAGGGACGAATAGTTGGATTAAGGGAGGTTGGACTTTCATACCGGGATATTGCTGTTAGAGTGCAAAGAAGTTTAGATACTGTGGTGAGATGTTGTCAGGCATAACTTCAAGAAGGACGAAAACAAAGAGTCAGGGACACAGGACGAGTTCGCAGAACAACACCATTTCAAGACCGCTGCCTAAGATTGCTAGCTTCACGTGATCGTTTCTCCACCACCCGGGCAATTGCAAACCAGTGGTTTGCAGAACATGAAAGATGAATTAGAACTCGAAGAGTTTATCGTCGAATAAGAAGTTTCGGTATTTTTTCATTCCGTCCTCACTAGGTCTTCCCTTTAACCCGAGAGCATCGAAACAATCGACTTGAGTGGAGTAGAGAATGACTAAGGTTGATTAGAGGCAGCATGACCGAGCAGCGTTACATTCAAGAAATAGTAGAACCACATTTAATTCCATATCTTAGGACTCTATAAAACCAAACTTTCCAAAAAGATAATGCTCGACCACATGTGACAAGAGTAACGTTGGACTACTTTCAACATGCCAAAATTAATTAGTTGCCATGGTTACCACGTTCTCGTGATTTGTCCCCAACTGAACACGTGCGGGACATGATCGGTAGAAGACTAAACAATTTACAACAGCCTCCTCAAATTTTGGTTGCGCTCCGACACGAGGTTGAGGTGGCCCGGAATAAGATACCCCAAGAGGATACTGATCACCTAATTAGAAGTATGCCTAAACGCATTAATGAAGTAAGACACCATAGCGCATCAACACATTATTACACATAAATCGAATAAACTTAGTCTATCCTTAAGAGATTGGATTGAAATTTTAATCATTTGCTTACTACGACCCTCCTGATATTTGTGCAAAATATTACTGAAATAAAATCATTTTTACTGCGTGTTAGGGTTTCTATGTCACTTAGTACAAATAAATACAATATGAAGGAGCCAATACCTCGTTGATGATTAAGGGGGACTTCGTGTAAAAAAATCTCCTCGACTCTTCGCGGATTTATGTCCATATGCAAAAAATGAAATTATGTATACTTCTCTATAGAAGACATCTACTGGATAATTTATTGATCTTCCCCTTCAGTTATAAAGTAACAAATTGTGCAAGTGACTTCTTGCATAACACTTTTCTGTCGGCAATGTGGTTATTAAAAAAACTGTTTTACCAATTTGAAAGAATTTGATCTCTTATATTTTTCTCGTAAATGTGACGTTGCGTTTAGTTTTAGATGAGATGAATACGTTGCCTCCTCTGGAGTGCTTCAAGGAACCAAGTTAGAACCCTTACTATTGTGGACGTTATTGATGTTGATAGCTTGCTTTAAGTAGATGCCCTAAAACTCTGTAGTGAAATGCGACCCGTAAATTACTGCGTTCATTTGTTTAATAACTTAAAATAAATTGCAGAATTATGCGAATCATCCGAGTTTAAATGTGTCTAAATGTAACGTATTTTCTTACTATGTGAAGAAACAGTCGTTAACTTGAAATTGCATGTTAAATAATTTTTGTCGTCAGTAACCGAGAACTTGTACTGATTTGTTAGCAACTTTTGACAGTCGCCTAGCATTCAATGAGCATATTAAAAAAAATCTCTATGAACTCTTGGTGTATTGCTTATTACTTTATTGATAGATTCAATAAAGATTTCTACTATACTGAAACTTGCATTACGTACCAGATAAAATTTAGAGTATGCTTAGTTTGAAGATTCCGTTATCAAATGCAATCAGACAAGCTAGAGCATTTATCTCTTAAAAATTAATTGAGATTCTTCATCCTGAAATTAGCGTATCGCATGAATTGGTACTTGGAACGCATAATTTTAATACTTTAGATAGTCGTAGGCATTGCCATTCTGTGTTGTTACTGATGATATTGATGATTCGGTCATTTTGGAAAAATTTTGTATAAATGTTCCTAGACTAATGTTCTAACAGTGTTGAATGAAAATAAAATAAAAACTAAATAAAATAACAGCTAATGTGCAAAAAATCGAATAGATCATAGTGCACAGGAGACTTTGCTCATTCGGAAAGCTTTTATTATAATAAATATATTAAAATGAAAGAAAATAAATTACTTTCTTGCTTTTCGGATATTTTATGTTAGCCAATTTCTGCCACTATACACCGACATACAAGCCACTAGAAAGTGGACAAGCATCACCAGCCTTTCCCGAATGGTCACCCATCTAAATACTTACGGAGCGGCGATCAGCGTTACTTGACATTTCATATAGCTGATATGAATACCAAGTCTCTAGGTCAGAATCGCTCTTCAGAAAATAAATTGGAAGAAGCCTGAGTTATAAACGGAGAACGATAAAATATAATAAATGCCAGAAAGGACAATCCTCAGTACTCCGTACTCAAGAATCTACACTATTTAGATCGGGTATACGAAGAGACTAAAACTGAGGACAGCCCCGATTTATCTAACGATTTAAATTTGAAATATGATTGACCAAAACTGAGCTAACATCTAGAAATGCACCTTTATCAGGAAATGCAAGTATTTCTTCGAGAATCAGGTAGCAAAATTATTAAAGTCTTCATCTTTTTTCAGACATTTTCATTGATATGTATGAACTGAAGCAAATGGCGATGTTTCGTATTGTACTAGCTATGTCCTCTCCAAATTTGGTTTAGTGCAACTCTCTCGGTTTCGAGAATACAATACCTATGTATGTTTTCAGCCACGAAAATTGAATAATTCCAAATATTTTGAATTTTCACCCCCAAGAACGGCGGTGACAACATTTTTAACATTAAGGCGATATTTCGCATTGTATTAGCTAAGTCCTCTCCAAATTTGGTTTAGTGCAACTCTGTCGGTTTCGAGAATACAATACCTAGGTATGTTTTCAATCACGAAAATTGAATAATTCCAAATATTTCGGATTTTAATCCCCCAAGAACGGCGGTGAGAACAGTTTTAACATTAAGGCGATGTATTAGCATTGTATTAGCTATGTCCTCTCCAAATTTGGTTTAGTGCAACTCTCTCTGTTTCGAGAATACAATATCTATGTATGTTTTCAGCCACGAAAATCGAATAATTCCAAATATTTCGAATTGTCAACCCCAAGAACGACGGTGACAACATTTTTAACATTAAGGCGATGTTTCGCATTGTATTAGCAATGTCCTCTCCAAATTTGGTTTAGTGCAGCTCTCTCGGTTTCGAGAATACAATACCTATGTATGTTTTCAACCAGGAAAATCGAATAATTCCAAATATTTCGAATTGTCAACCCCAAGAACGACGGTGACAACATTTTTAACATTAAGGCGATGCTTCGCATTGTATTAGCTATGTCCTCTCCAAATTTGGTTTATTGCAACTCTCTCGCTTTCGAGAATACAATATCTATGTACAATTGTATCTTTATTTAATAAATTCTTGAAGCGAATTGTAGAAAAATCGCTTACAAAAAAATAGCAACTGATCACAAACAACCAATTTGGTTCAGCAAATAGATCTAGTAGGCCACTGTTTATAAAAGTGAGTATCAAATCGTATGTCTTAAAAAATGTTTAAAACGTCCTGGTTCTTATTTGTATGTATAATTTGATGAGTATTATTTTCTGACTCAAAAAATACTGTCTTAAAGGTACCTTGATAACACTAACTCTTATTATATAAATAGTTTTGATAAATGAATAAATGTTAAAATTACTTTATGTTTAAACTCTTCAGACAAAATGCTTGTTAATTTTATTGTTTTTGACCGGAAAGTGTCTCTAGAATGATAATATTAAAAAAGTAACTTGGAAAGAATTGAGACTAAGTTGGCAAATTGCAAATAAGTTGTAAAATTACGTATTTTTTCACCTTTTTTACTGCCCTTGAAAATCTAGACTACTTATCGGATAATTAGTCATTTTATGTTGAAGGCAATTAAGTGTAATTACATACAATATAAGGTATCTAAAGTCATATTTCACTAATTTGTTAAATAAAGGTCGAACGCGGAAAAATCAGTTTTCGAAAATTGTAAGTACACTATTATTGCAAAAAGCGATGGATGTTGATGAAATTTATGTGTGCCAAAGGTTGACTCGATGGACCGTGGAATTGTTGTTACAGGTATTTGTTAATTAATTTCGTTCGTTTTTTTGCAACTAATTGTTTAATTACTAAACGTTAATTTTAGAAGTTAATATCATAGATATAGGTTCAAAATTAATCCCAAAAAACGTATCAGGATCAGGCAAAAGTTGCTCGGGAATTCGCTCTTTTTGCATTAAATAGAACTTAATTTTACTGTAATTTAAAAAAGAGAGAAGTCATCTACGCCTCGTTGTTCCCAAGACAGCTTATTTTATAAGGTTAATTGTTAATTAATATTAGACGTATCGAACCGGGATTTTTAGAGTCAATTAAAGAAAGGATTAAACTTTTATTACAAATATATATTATAAAATTTATCATTCAGTGCAGAATTTAAAATTTATAAACTAAAATTTGAAATTGTTTTTTCTCGAGTACTTGAGTGAAGAATATATTTTGTCTTAACATGCACATTTTAAGTAGCGCCGAAATTGCACCGAATCATTAAGGACTCCTCGGAGATTTAATACCAGAGCCAAGTTCGGTAGTAAATTAACAGGTTACGGCCAGGATAGATATTAAATTAGTAGAAATTGCTTCGAGCCAGATTGAACTTAGTTCGTAATTAGTTCTTTAAGTCGACAACGAGGCTTCGACACGCGATCACGTGATCTACCCCATCCGGAGTTATATGACTCCGGCTTGTACCCCGTGCACTTAATGCGTCGATATAGATAGAAGGGAGTAAATTCGGAATTTGGGGAAGTTAACGTGAATCATAGCACTCAAAGTGCAGTTATGATGCTATTGCATATGCATACGGAATATGGGCCTTATTTGCATTGTCGGGGGTATTTTCCAGGTAAGTGCAGTAAAACGTGTTGTTTAATTATCTCGTGATGTTGTGCCAAGATAGCAGTTAATGGGCGGGTGCATAAATTTACAGCTCAAGATGCAATTTGAGTAAATCTTCAGAAAATGAGTATTGATGGATGAAAAGCTCTAAAAGCTTTTGAAGCAGATGTGGTTGTCTTTAGATTTTGTTTATTTTTTTAATATTATTTATATTATTATTTCATGGATCTAAATACTAATAGGCTATACTAAGCTTCAAGCAAGGAAGACAGGAAAAGTATTCCATCCATGAATTCTAAATATTCTGTTGAAAAAGGTATCCATGGTTATTTGAATCCTGAATACAATATTTAAAGTACTAGAATCCAGAATACTCGTAATCGAGTATATTCACTTTCTTATACGAATACAATGTTGAATACTTAATTCAGAAGCTAAAGAAAAGAGAAATTATATCAAACTATAATAAATATAAACATGAAATGTTTACATTTATAGCATACCTTATCCTTTGGATCAATTCCTCACGAGTATTTACTGGCGTATCAAAGACAATTGCTTTTAGATGGCCCCATAATCCAGAGGATACAGATCTGGCGAGCTTGGCGGCCACGCCACTAGTCCTTCGCAAGGAATCCACACATCCAATTGCTTCCAGCTCTTGACGTAAATTTATAGGGACATCTTCCAGCACATCGGGGAGAGACTTTTCCAGAAACTCATAAAATAAATCCCTATTTAAACAAGGACGCAAAATATGAGTATGAGGCCCACAGAGGTTATTAATTAAGACACCTATCCACTTTACATTAAACTGATGCTGAAACGAAGATGGTCTGTCATATCAAGGATTGACTTCACTCCAAACATGAAGGTTGTGGTAATTCACAATTCCAGCTCTTGTGAAATTAGATTCGTCTGTGGATCCATTTCTGTTGAATCTAAAATTAATCTACAAAAATTTAGAGGTTTTTCAGTAATTTCTGGCAGCAAACGTTGAACTGGTTGGAAATGGAAAGCCCTCTGATGATCTTGTTTGAGTGCTCTCAGTACTTTTGATTGAGATAAATGGAGTTGCCGAACTGCTCGTGTGCTTAAAGTTCTATCGATATCAAAAACATGCAGAATTCGCTGATTATTTCTTGACTATATATTACGGTTATTTTCATTATAATGACGCAATCCACATTCCGAGAATCGGCGATGTACATCTACAAAAACTTGTGCATTTGGAACTCTTCTATTTGGGAAGCGTGTTCGGAACTCTTGAACTGAAGCGTGGGAATTTCCGTCGCAGAATCCATAAGCATAATGTACAGGGTGTCCCGAAATTCATGCAAGAAAATTTGGTCACAGATTCTTAAGACAAATTTAGGGTACCCGTATTTTTTATTTTTGCCAACCGGCCCCCTTTTTCGGAGTTACAGCCCCCTGAAGTTCGCCCCTAAGAATAATCTTTTTGTTTATATCTCAGAACCCTGTGGTACGAGAATCACTAAATTTGGTACACAGGAGTTTTATGACATGTGGAATCTGATGGTGCTACGTTTTTTGGCGGGGAATCCCCTTAAGATAATTTTCCGTGGGCCCCCTTGTCTTTGGAGCCAAAAAAATTTGGTCGCATATTTAACTTTCTTAAAAATTATCAGTCCACTAGAAATCCATTAAATTTATAAAATTTTTTGACTATATTTTTTTCGTAAAACGCAATGTTTTCCAGAAATGTCAAAATGTGATCGAATGCATATCGTGATTCGTCATTTTCCTCAAAAACATTGTGTTTTACGAAACAAATATCAAGAGACAAAAAAGTTTCTAAATTCAATGGCTAATAATAAAAAAAAAAATTAAATTTGCGACCAAATTTTTCTGGTTCCAAAGACAAGGGGGCCCACGAAAAAGTATCTTAAGGGAGTTTCTCGCCAAAAAGCGTATCACTGTGAGATTCCACGTCATAAAACCCCTGTGTCCCAAATTTAGTGATTCTCGTATAACATTTTTGAGATATAAAAAAGACTTCTTAGGGGCAGATTTCAGGGGGCTGTAACTCCGAAAGAAGAAATACGGGTCCCCTAAATTTGTCTTAAGAATCTATGACCAAATTTTGTTGCATGAATTCCGGGACACCCTGTATATCGGCGTATTCTGCATTGGTAAACGGTTTTCGCATTTTTTCGTAGCACTAAAAATACTCTTGAAATAGGTAATACTTTTGACAATGATTTTCACAAACGTCTGTTTACACAAATCACTGTGAGTTTTGTTTTTTCATGGATTGCGATTGGAGTACTCAAACTTAAAATGTATCTTATAGGTATATTGATCTAGTCATTTCACATGTCCGGTTTTTTGATCTAGTCATTCTAGTAATATAATTTTTTGGGTTATCTATTGTTATCCTTTGGATTTTCATTTCATATAATCTAGTCAAGAGAGATTCTTAACATTAATCATTCATTTATTTATTTTAGTTTTATTGATTAATTTATAGTACGGTCTATCCCACAAAGTAATTCACTCGATTCTTTGGTGAATGGGATCAAAGTACAAGGTAATGAAGTTGTGGTGAGGGAACCGTGGGGTTATGAATTGTAAGGTCATGGGGGTTTTGGAGTTTGAGTTCATAGGTTTTTAAGAAATCCTCAATCACGTTAACGTTTAGCCATAATACAAATTGTCTATGACTTATTAGATATGGGGTTATGGGGTTATGAAGTTACGGGGTTATGGGGTTATAAGGTTATGGGAATTTTTTGGGTTTGAGTACTTGGGTTTTCGAGGAGTCCTCAGCTATGTGATGTTTTGCAATAATATAGATTGCGTATGATTTATTCTCTTCGTTATGGGGTTATGGGGTTATAGGGTTATTGGGGTTTGGGTTCATGGCCTTATTAGGTTGGGATACCATTGGGTTAAATGTTTATGGGATTTGGTTAAATGGATTTAGCGTTGGAAGCTTGAGTCTTAAAGTTATATGGTTTAATTGTTCAGAATATCGGTTTTCTTGAGGTGATGAAAAATCCTGAGGTGATGGGGCTAAATTAACCTCGGATTCGGATTCAGCGACCCAAAATACGTATAATAAACATGGTCTTGCCTCTGGGCCCGAAAGTCAATTTTTGTATGGCTGTGTAATTAAAATGTTGTTGGCCAGATGAACATATAATAGAAATTTTCTACACATTATATAAAAATTATTGTAATTCTTTACCTTTAACAGAAAACTTTTTTAGGGGCACCTATGAAATTCATTAAATTTTATTGCTAGGCGTTTTTATACATGTTCAACTGACTTCGGAAAGACAGTATCTAGCGCAATGCGGTCGATCAAATTCCAGTGTGACCATAAATATTATTAAATCGTTTTCGAAGACTTCTTTTTTATTTCTCTTATTACATTGATTACATGGATATGAATCTATACATCCCGTTTTTTTCTTCATTAAGTTGGGAATCACCCTGTAGGTAAAGTGTGATAATCTCTCTACACATTTCTATTTTTAACTGACTTGACGCGGCAAAGTAGGCCGTAAAAAGATTAAACTTAATCCTTTCGTTTTCACCCATAATTTATTTCGAATCACAGTCAGCACGGTAGGGCCGAAAAAAACACCTAAACGAAATAAAGCACACAATTTCCATCGCAGGGAACGATTAACATGGACTCGGAGCCATTCCGAATTCAAGATATCAGGCCCAGATATTTAATTATGACAAGTAATGGGTCGTATCTTCAGCTAATTTTAATTAGCAGTTAATTATTAGAGGCAGGCTGTCACACTTTGTTGGTCCTCATACCGTAATTGAATGCGTTGGCAGATTTGAATCGGCGCCGCCTGTCTTGATTTTAGGGTCTCCCGCCTACCATTGTTACACTTACTCCGGAGTTATATCTTTAAGTGCGTCTTAAATTGTTCAGATTTTAATTTTGCTTCAGTTGTTAACATTTTCAGATTTTAATTCCATTAAGTTATTAGGCCGGATCTCTCGTGAATACTCATTAGAGCTACGCCCCTCCTTCAAGTTTAAAGGAGCGTAAGCCTCCCGAGTGTTAAGCCCGAAGAAGTTTATAAGTTGCATAAAGATTTTTACTAAATCATCTATTTGTTAGAATTTTAATATCAGTTAATTAAAATATGATAAAACTGAAGAACATGCTGTAATAATGTAATATCACAGGTACTGGAATGTAATTTTACAATACATTGTAATGTGCGGGTAAATGATAAAATTGAAGAACATGCTGTAATAGTGTAATATCACAGATACTGGAATGTAATTTTACAATAGATTGTAGCGTGCGGGTAAATGATAAAACTGAAGAACATGCTGTAATAGTGTAATATCACAGATACTGGAATGTAATTTTACAATAGATTGTAATGTGCGGGTAAATGATAAAACTGAAGAACATGCTGTAATAGTGTAATATCACAGATACTGGAATGTATTTTACAATAGATTGTAATGTGCGGGTAAATGATAAAACTGAAGAACATGCTGTAATAGTCACAGATACTGGAATGTAATTTTACTATAGATTGTAATGTGCGGGTAAATGATAAAACTGAAGAACATGTTGTAATAGTGTAATATCACAGATACTGGAATGCAATTTTATGATAGATTGTAATGTGAGGGTAAATGATAAAACTGAAGAACATGCTGTAATAGTGTAGTATCACAGATACTGCAATGTAATTTTACGATACATTGTAATGTGCGGGTAAGTGATACAATTGAAGAACATGCTGTAATAGTGTAATATCACAGATACTGGAATGTAATTTTACAATAGATTGTAATATGCGTGTAAAAAAATTGTAAGATTTTATTCGGCAAGAGATTTCAACACCATTAGAAGAACGAAACGGTTTAAAGCTCAAAGAAGAATAACATTCCTTATTTATTGAATATTAGGCTCAAGGCCACATAAAAATATTTCCTAGAGCATTTATTTGTTAAAATTCTAATTTCAAATCTACAAAACTGGACAATGTGCAATAATACACGCTGCAGAAAGAAATATACTAAAAAACGGGAATGTGAATTCACAATTAGAGTAGAGTGCTTATAAAAGTTCTTGTAAAATTACATTCGGTACAGATTTTAATTCCACGAGGAACGCCACTGTTTAAATATATACAGCATAAACCTCCTTATTCGTAGCACATTAAACCCAAAGCTACAGAAACATATTTACTGAAGTATTTATTTCTTGTAATTTTATTTTCAGTTACTACAAATACTGCAAAGCTGGAGAAAATGTAGTTATTACAAATAGTGTATAGCTGAAGAAAATGTACAGTACAGTAAACTTGCATGAATATATCTATGTTTCGAGTGTATTCACAGTCATATTGTAAAGATCTTGATTTTTTTTGTAAAATTGCATACGGCAAAGATTTTACTGTTTAAGGCTTAAAAAAGCATATATCTGATTTGTATATTAAGCCCAAAGCTACATAAAAATATTTACTGAATTATTTATTTGTTAAAATTCTAGTAGCAGTTACAAATAAATAATATAAAACTGAGGAAACACCAATATACCCCGCAAAAATAAGTACAGGAAAATTACATAAATATACTTAGGTATAGAATCTGGTTTTTCTGTAGCCCAGTATTACAATTTTGTGACTATACCATACACTAATAGTGGTAAAAGTTGTCTCATCGCTTAATATGAGTTTTTAAAAGATTTCTATTCTTGAGGTACTCTCCTTGAGCCCATAAGCAAATTTCCATCCTCCTTTCATCATCACCAGCTTCCAAGGAGTGTAAAAACTTGGGTTTGAACTATAAAAATAATTTGGCTATAAAAATAATTGGATTTTCATAGCACTCTATCAGTTTTCTATCCTTGGTGTACGACAAGTTAAATAGATTTGTTTGTCTGTAAAGTATAGTTACCTCGCAAAAATTACATGTAACAAATATTTGTAAACGATTTCAAAAGTGCATCGGGATAAATAGTGACTTAAAAATTAAAATAAATTGTAGGTATTGTGTTTTAATTTAGTGTAATCCTTTAATTTTATGTTGTTATTTTACATATTTATTTAAATACCTAATTATTATTAACCGTTAATTATAAATTTTTACGTTTAATGTGATTAATTAAACGTGTAAAATTAATTTCTCATTTTTTAAAATCATTTTTCATAGCCAAATTTTTTTAGAAAATTGCCATACCAGTAGCTATTTAATAAAATAAGCCTACAACATTAAAATTGCTATAAATCCCTCATTATTAAAAATAGTTTTTACTGCTCCATCTTTTAGAAGAAACCCGGATAATAAATACCATTTTTCTAGGCATGTTTCCGTTTGAAGTGGGTCACACTGTATATTTATATTTTTGACATTTTGAAATTGGAAGCTCTTACAGTTTTCAAAAATAGTAGGGTGTTTCATTAAAAAGAAAATAAGTTGTATCTAAAAGTCGCAAAAGTGATGAATAATTTATTATATTTATTCCAGAAATAAATTTTTGATTTTTTTTTACAGGAAACTTTTTCTGAAGTTAAGAATAAGAGCGATCATTTTCGATGCGAAACTCAGTTATGTACCTCTGCACTCGATCAAAAACATGTTTGACCGATAGCTTCCAAAATTTTTATATTCTAAATAATATTTTTTTCTTAACTTTATATTTACAGTCGTTTCGATGTAACAGCAAATGTACATATACTTTTAAACCGCCCTGTGTGAATCATTTATAATAGAACCAATGCAGCTACCTCACCGCCAGTGGTAGCAAATATAAACATATATCACTCATCCTTTATTATCATGTTGAGCAAATCTGACTACACCCATGTAGGGGCAGGAAGATCCTTCCTATCTAACATCTCTATTCATGTTCAACACCTGGCAGCGTAGAACACAATGAATGCATGTTACCCAAACATGATGACTTTATACGCGTCAATGGGTCGCAATCCCATCATGGTATAAATTAACCGTGCGTGCCTAATAATGCGGCAGTTTAACAGTTAATATCGCCAAGGACGCGAGAGGTCGGCGGTTGTAACTTCGTGGACCACCTTTATTTTTGTCAGAAAATACAAATGAAAAAGAAGGTAGAGTCCAATTTTCAGAAAAATTCGAAAGACGAAAAGGAAATGGAAGCATACGGGGTGTTGTAATATTTCACTGTTCCAAATTCTAAAGGAGCTTCGTGATCAAAAAAGAATGTTTATATGAACCTAGGTCTACAGATGACTTGGTTTTTTGTCACCTAGTATCTGGGTGATAATAATTATTTTAGTTATTTTTCATTATTCGCAGTAGGTACATTTAAATTTTTTTTTCGCATTTTGACTCATAATGTGCTATTTTATTATTTTTTTTGATGCCACGACCCTATACTCCCCTGAACATTTTTTGTAAGGTTTCTTTGAGACTTGTTTTTACAACTTTCTTTAATTCATTAAGTTCAGTAAATGGCCTTATCAACTAAAATAAATATAAACTTTACCACATTGTCTACCAAAAATGCCACGTTTGACGATTTACGTTCATATATGAGGGCAATTCTCATTTTTTAAATTAATAATCAAATGAAAACGTCTTTCAAATAAAAGTGATCATATTATTTATTCATAAAGGCTAGTGTTACATACACATAAAAGTGATTACAGGCGTCCAAAAAAAAAAAAGAAAGTGGTAAAAACAATACACATAATGATAGCAATCAACTAACTGTTATACAAATATACATAAACAACATATACCTAATTAAAATAAATAGGATAAACGATATACTAAGATTAATGATAACATTTATATTCGAGCTATAATGTCAATAAATTCTTCAAAACTATAAAAGGCATTTTTTATTAAGAATTTTTTATCCTTGATTTAAAATTATTTTCATTTAGAATTTGAATTTGGTGAGGTAGGTATTATGTTAAAAAATTTGATGGCCCAATAATTATAGTACCGACCCGCGTTTTACTGTCTTAGAAATTTATTACATAAGTATGTGCTCTCTCGGGTATTATAAAAGTGATCTCAAAGTTATGTATATGTTTTTTGACATAAATAAGACACTGAAGTATATATGCACAGGGTACAGTTAGTATGTTCAATTTAGAAAACTGCTCTCTACAGTTATCTCAAACTGAGGTCAGATATGATTCTAATATATTTTTTTTAAATAGCATATATATTGATGGAATGGATATAGCCATGATAAACTATCAGCAAGCTTGATATTGAGACTCTTCGTTTGAGACTACGGAGTAAATAAGTATGTTTTGATATCTTGGAGCAAACATAATTAACATGATCCCATGTCAGTTTAGGGTCAAAAAAAAATCATAGTTTCGGTCTTCGAAGTATTCAAACTGAGTTGATTACTAGTAAACCTGTTTTCTACCGATGCATGCTGGTCATAAGTTAATGTCATTAACTGTTCAAAGTTGTTTAAGTTGGTTCTAGTTATATTGGTATCATCAGCAAAGAGTATACTTTTAGTATTATGAGGTAAACAATTAGGAAAATCATTAATATATTTATCAGAAACAGTAACGGACCCAATATGGAACCTTGTGGAACTCCATGTTCAATCTTTTTTTGGATGATTTCACATTATTATATACAACATACTGTAATCTATTACTCAAATATGATCACAATAAATCCGAACTGTACGATGAAAAACCATAATTATAATAGCTTATGTATAAGAATTTCGTGTGATACACAATCGGAAGATTTTGTCAGATCTAAAAATTGTCTAGCAACGTATTTCCCTCCTTCAAAACTATTGTTTATTGTGGATGTTAGACAATCTATGACTAATGTGGTCCCTGAGTCTCAAAATAATTAGTTATTTGCATTTTTAAGATAGTTCCTATATATTTTAGCTAGATGAGGTATTACAGAGATAGGTCTGAAATTAGAGGGAATATTAATATCATTGTTTCTATAAATAGGAACAACCTCTTTTTAAAAAATTGGGGGGAAATATTTTTACGTATACAATAATCAATTAAATCAGTGCAAGGCATTAATATTGGGTCGATTATTGATTTTAAAATTTTTGTTGAAATATTATATACATCCAAACAGGGTTTGCTCTCAAAACTCTTAACAATATCAATGACTTCCCAAGGGGACACTTCAGAAAAGGAAGAACTATTCACCGGACGGAGTAATTGGAGGCAGCTATTTAAATCGGTGTTGTTAACGGGCAAATTGGTTATAATATTGTTAGCAACATTTATAAAATAGTTATAAAACTATTCAGGTGTCAAGTTACTTAAATTATTTGAGTAACTCATTTTAGTGTTATTAACTAAATTCCAAATTGCTTTTTGGGAATTTGTATGCGTTTTTATAAAATTATCGTTAGCCATTTTCTTAGCTTTAGAAATTTCAATCCGGTAGCGAGATCTAAATAATTTAAGACTAGATTTATTTTAATCTGATGGATTTCTTTTACAATATTCTGTAAGAAACTGTAGTTAGTATCGGTCTTACTCTTCAAGGGAAAAATATTCACCGAGCTTGCAACCCATAATGCAGGCAATTAGAAGTGGCGTCCATGGAAGTGAGTTTTTTTCATTAAAATCTTAAAAACATATCATCTAAATCAGTCATGAGAAGCATTTTTGATGCATAAACGCAATTAAATCACAAAACCAAAGTTACAATCAACACCGTTGTGGCCACCTATGCTGAACGAGTTTTGATACTAGAAAGCTAATTAAGATATTTTCGTAGCGGTTACAACGCCGCCGGTAGGAACTGACAGCTGAGTCAAGATGGTGGATCATTACTAAGACTGTCAGACCTGAGCCGCGGGATATAGGCGTACGTAATTGTCTACAATACACCACCATAAACATCAACGGATAGGAATTAATTAGGCAATATTCGCACGATAACAAATACAACAGTATACTAAGGTAACGTGAACGTGAAAAGCATGGCACGCCATTGAATTGCGGCTATCTCTGACAGCCCTAATCATTACTATGTTTATGCCTTGTAGGGTTTGGTTACACGCACAATGTTTTTATAAAATACTGATGTGATACACATCCATGGGGGGGACAAATGGTTACAAATTTTAATATACATGGTGTTTCAGGATTATATGCAAAAATTTTAAATACGAATTGGGAACCGGAAAATAAGAAAAAAAGTTCCTATGGACGTATGTCCGGAAACGATTCCTTAAGGAGTTATGGCTATCAAAATCGAGTATTATTATTTTTTTTTTTCAAATTTGAAAACAGATAAAATCCTAAATTTTGGTACAGATATTATACTGATCGGGGCCCATCTAACCAGTATTTTTTCGTTAAAATAATCTTATTTGGAACGGGTGAAATCAACAACACCCTGTATATTTTTCATGAAAACATTTGACTCGTTAGGATTCCAATTGTTGCAATACATCTTTTGGAGAGACAGATTAATTTAGAAACTTTTTCATCTCTTTCATCTTTATCATGAAATAAGTAGTTTTTGAGTAAAAAAAATAAAATAAAATATTTGTTTGTATTTCAATGAGTGCCCTGTCTAAATAATGAAAATGTAAGACGTAACATAATATAAGTTCAATTTATTATAATTCTTTATTAGAATCAGGTAGTAGGTCTCAGTAGATATAAAAAAGATACCTGTTGGCGATTAATTAATATTAATAATAATGAAAAATACTGCAACAAGTAACTGAAACATTGATTTGACCGCCATTTTTAAACGGCCGTAACTTCTTAAACGAATAGTTTTCGGACATACGTCCATGGGAACTTTTTTTCTTATTTTCCGATTCCTAATTCGTATTTAAAATTTTTGCATATAATCCTGAAACACCCTGTATATGATGAATAGATGAAAATCTGTTAGCTATTGATTAATTAAAGAAAGAATTATCAAAAATTTTATGTTTAATAATACATTTATTGGTTCGAATAAAGAGTACATAATTTTCTCTGATATTGTTTCTCTTTTCTGTGATGTCTAGCAAGAGAAAAAAGTTATGAACAAAACAAATTTTGAGTTCCCTCTAGCTGCTCATAATGAATCGTTTCTCTGACTGGTTCTATAGAGCTTGATCTACTTAGTGGGTGTGCCAAATGAGAGACTAATCGAACGTGATTTAAATAAGTTAGTTAAATAGAAAAATAAAAAATAAACTTTGAAAAGCTGTAACTTGCAAACAATTGACAATTCGAAATAATTTTTCATTAGTTACTACTATTAATTTAATCCGTAGAATAATCTGCTGGAGTTTCCTGACGGACTCTCAGAACACCCTGTACATATAGAAAAAATAATATTTATCACATTTCAAATAAGGTATATGGAGAAATTACAATTTCTTACAACCTTAAGCTCTTCATAGAAATCTGGTTCACATTCAGAAAGTTCATGATGTGTGTCCAAAGCTCCACCCCCTCTTTGGTGTGTTAACCACAACACCATATTAAAGCTAAAGTAAACAGAGGTCTTTTCCGACAAATTTGCCGATTCTTTTGCCAATCGCCGAAAGATTATCCATCTATGAGTAACTTAATATCCTTCAGGTCCGAGCCGAAGCACCCGTAATAGGTGTTAAAAGTTGTAAAACACCGCTACATCGCATTTCGCCCCCATGGACATGCGGTAATAAAGGGATTATCACGAATGTGTTAAATGGGAAATTTGAGATATTAGTTGGAACTTCTAGATCGTAAACTACAAATTTTATTTGGTCTTTTCTCGCTTTTGCCGAAATTCGTTGAGGCTTTCACGGTGTTTGAAAATTAATAAGGCTGGCTTGCCCTGCGACCAATAAAATTTAATAACGGGATTTAGAAGGTTGGTTAATTGCGAGACATATGGCAGAATTATTGAAAATTAATAAAATAGCCCTTGTTCTCGTCTGGGATCTGTAGTTTTGAATGATTTATTAGTATATGATCCAATATATAATTAAAAAATTGACAGTCTGTACTAAACTATACAGCTGGTACAGAGAACATACAGGGTGATTCATTAACAATAGGAAAGTCGAAAGCTGAAGATACTACACGTGAAATGGTGACGATTGGCGCAAACATGCCTTATCCGAAAGTTAATAGTTTCGGAAATACAGGGTGTTGAAAGTTAAAATTTTAAATCGTTTTTTGCGATTATTCTGAAAATATGTAGGTTAGGAACTTGAAAATTTGTGAAACTATATTTTTTTAGGCGATGAATAAGATGCGTGCTGTAATTTCAGCATTGCTCGTTGAGGGCGCCACTTACGACCAATTTTACCGAAAATTTAGTTAATAACTTTTTGCCCTGTATATTTAACATGAAACGGTGGATTCTTCGAACACTGACTTTAAATCATTATTACAAATTTCATTTGTTTTATTTTTAATTGTTGTAATAACACGAAGAAACACTTGGTTTCTTTCGCTTTTAATTTCTCGTATTGTCAGAAGATAGTGTTCGTTAAATCGATTTTTCTCGAAAACGGATCGAGATACCGAAATAAAACAAGAGTACATAATTAATGGAAAAATTACAGCTCTTTCAGGTTTTGAATCAAGCTATGTATGCTATACATACTTTTTTATAAAATCAAATCAAAATATTTTTTGTTCTGGAAGTAGAGGAGAACGAAATACTAACAGCTGTTTTACATTGAGAATTTATTAATGTATAAGTTCATGAAGTTCTTCAATTAATTCGTCAGTTTATTCAATAAGCGTTTGGTTTTACACTGTTTTAAACTTAAATTCCTTTGAAACAAAAATTGCTACTACCGATTTAGCAAACAAGTGACAGTACCTAATTAAGAACAAATTGAAAATGAATACGTTTTCTTGAATAAGTTGTAAATCGTATTTTTTTTAATTAGATAACATAAAAATAATCTTACTTTGCTATTTCCTGCAAACATGAAGTAAATATGTAAACAAATAACAACCTCACTATTTTTGTTAGAAGTTATGAAGTTTATGAAGAAATTCCCAAATATTAATAAATGTTCTAATTCATTATTCGAAAAACTGCATAAACAGATTTGGTTTATTGCATTTGCCCAAGTTCTTGATGAGGCGACTTCCAGATTTAATTCATGATGTTCATGATTCGTAATGTAAAACAGCTATTACACTTTATAATTTCATTAAAAAATAATTCTTCTCCACGTCAGGCTAAAATAAAAATTTTTCATAAATTTTTACGAAACCATTACAATATATTAATAATAATCTAAATGTGATTCCCAGTGGATGGCAACAATAACACCATAATAATATCAATTTATAAAAATCGTAACAACGTATAGACCTAGAACTTTTATACTTTCCAAAAATATTTGAAAAGTATTTCAAAACGGAGTTGATTGAGTTTCTATATGAAATATTTGATTCATTGGTTAATTTGGATTTTTCCACTGGTGAAAAACATTAAAAAATTAAAACATTGCCAAAAGTATCAGTCAAGGGCTATTTTTTATGAAAATAATTTTACCTTAGCAAATATCTCTCATTGCAGAAGCAAGCATTTCATTTGCTTCAATAAGCTTAGACCAAGGACATTTAAATAAAGGGGACTTATTTATTTACATTTCTAGATGAAGCCTGGTCTATTCAATCATTATTGTCAGCTGTATAATTATACTGGAAATGTACTTAATATTTTTATCGCAATTTTCATCACAATTGTAAAAATTATTATTATAGGATAGTATTATTAAGTTATGCATACAATATTGTTAAATTCTGTACATATTAAACTATTTTTCATTTTCCATACTTGCCATGTTTGAAGACTTGGCAACTACGCAATAATTTGTAGCGTGTTCCTCGTTCGTTCTGCCGTGGTTGGCAGAATATGGCGTCTCTTGTTAGAAAATAGTTGTGATTTTAGTAAGTGAAACGAGATTAGTGTTTATACATGTATTTTGGATAAACTTTTAAGGTGTGAATATGGTTAGACAGTGCAGAATTTGTAAGAAATTGGATTATAAACATCCACATCAGCTATTCTTCCACAGGTAAGCGTGCTTGAAGGGACTTTGGAATGTATATGCAACTGTGGCCATTGTCGTGCGTGTGGGTAACTTTTATTAGAATAACGGTAAAATTTTATAAAACTGACTTGGTATTTTTTAAAATTTTTGCTGAAATAGTAAGAAAACAATAATATGAACCACGTTTGGCAATTAAAATCAAAGGAAAATGCTGCACCACAAATAAGTTACAGACATTATTTATATTTAATATATTTATAGGTATTTCAATGTTATCCCTTATACCCAACATTACAAATTTTAATCATTCATCATTTTCATTTTCCTCTATGATAAAAACCTTTTCAAAAATATATTTACAATTTTACTAAATGCACGAGCATAAAAACTGAATATATACAACAGCAAAAATATGGTGGTGGTTCACTTATACATAAAAATACCGAAGATGCAATCAACTGAAAGTTGCATTCATTCAACCATTTGATGTTCTCCTTTGGGAATATATTTTTATGTCTCACTGAAAATTTGCCTCAGTATTCTAAAAGTGAAATGTGAACGTTTTTAGGATGCTTGGGGATGGTGCAACAAGAAATAAATGGTTACAGTTATTGGGATTCCAAGAAGTTATAAAAATATTATATATATTTATTATAAAAATACTGAGTAGCTGTTGAAATATATTGACTTAGGACTATAAAATATTTTATTTTGACCCATCCAAAATGTACGACATTGGAGATGTAATCGCGCGCATCAGTTGGATGAAAATAAAGCCCTCTGCTTTCCCCTTGTCTAGCTTCACCCAACATATGAGATAAACTGTGACATGCATAGTCCCCTTTATTTAAATGTCCTTGGCTTAGACGTATCGAAAATCTATATGTTTTTCATCTTTGGGAGTTTCAATTTGTTTTATAATGACAGAAGTTACAAGTTAGTTACGAATTTCTTAGTACGCAATACGATAATTATTTACTTAACTATTTAACCAACTAATTCGATACTATTTGTGAAACATTATTAAAAAAAATATATGTTGTATTGAGTAAGACGATACATGTTAGATTTATTAAAATGTTACCTAAAAACCGAAAATGTTAAAATTCATAAAAAAATTAAGTAAAGGACTGGAAAACAGGTAACTTACAAGGCATTGTTACTGTTATATACTTAATATATAATACCTACATATTCTTAATATATAGGTATTACTAAAATTGCGTATTGGCAAACTGATTTCTTACGCAGATAATACCGCAATCATATTTCATGGACATAACTAGAAACATGCATAATCTAAAACTAGTTTTATTGTCTCCTCTCACAAATTTTGGTTCAACCTACCTCTTATAATATTAAATACAATTATTAAAAAAAAATTATTTTACAAAATATTTGAGAATGTACAATAATGTAGTTCAATATTTAAGACTATCTGGGTACGTTGCACAAGCTTGTACCTTATAAGAAACGTATTACAAGTATCCCTCAAAATTACTTTCCAGCGAGAATTTAAAAATTCTTAATATAACGTAGTTTTCGTTGACGCACTGTTAAAGGTTGAAAATATAACGTCTTAATTTAAATGAACGTTAGAGAAACGTAATATAACTAACAAAAAACGTAATTTTAAATAAATAAATAAATAAAAATATAAAAGAGGGCAAATTTAATGAAACAATATTATTGTACTTGTTTAAAGTAAAGTCAGATCAAAACTTGGTAGCAACAATAAATTAATGAAAAAAAGTAGTCTTGTGAAATTTTGATATGGCTACAAAATCGTTATTATTTAAAAATTTTTGATAAAATTTGGTATTGTGGCCTATTTTGGGGGGTCGTGAATCCGGTGACATAAATGTTTTTTTTTTTTCAAAAATTCCGTAATATGAAATATTAGAATTTTACTCCTAAAAACGGACGTAGTACAACTTCCCAAAGCACACTTCATCAAGCTCTATATCTTAAAAAAATACGGTCAAAATCGCACAATAAATAAAGATTTTAAAGGGTGGCTTAAAAACAAATGGCTTTGACGTCATTAGAATTAAAATTTGAATTTGGCTATAAAAACTGGTAAAAGGAAAGAAACTAACATAAATTGAACAAAATATTAGTCAAAATAAAAATGTATAATTTGATCGGTATTACCAATTTCACCAGCCTATTTTACCCAACATATTGCAGTTCTTGTTTCCTCTATCTGTCCTAGCCTCTTTGACTAATTGCAAAACAATAGAGCTGATGAAGGCTATACATTTACCGATGATCTCAGTCTGCTTTGCACCAGTACAAACAGTTTTAAAATCACAAAACTTTAATGTGTCTTTTTTTCACAATTGCACATGATGCTTCACTAGTTTTTAATTTTAAAGAAAAAGGAGATCTGAGAAAATTTTTTATTTTATTTTTAATTCTATTATTAGACCTACCTACCTGTATAAACTTTTAGATTCATTTTGGCTACCAAAATTAATGATTGAATAAATAGTATTATAATCATTTAAAATCGGTTTCTTAGAAATTGTATCTATGAAATAAATTATAACTGTGTTTGAAGGTTTTTAAGAAGGTCTCACATTTAACAATTTTGTTATATAAACTTAATGTAATACTTAGTATCTTCAGTGGTACAGTTACACATACATACAAAGATAGTTTAGTCATTGAAAATGAACAGAAATTTGAATAGAAATTGTTCTTATAGATACCTTACTTACAGTTTTGAGTTCCTTTTATACTGTTCTGATGTTACAGTATTTTTTGTAGATTATGTTAAAAATGATAGTATTAACATTATTTTAAAGAAAACTAGTCCGTCATTGAATAGTAACAGAATCAATGCTTAATTTGATGAAATCTACCCCTTTTTAGTGAGTTTTTTTTTAATAGACGAAGCGTACCTACCCTTGATACGGTTAAATTTAACACACTGTACAGAATAAATTCGACTATAAATCTGGTTCCGAATAATTCATAACTAATGTAATAATATTCACCCATAATTTGCCATATAATCTTCCCAGTTCCCCATCTGACTTACTGATTCTTTTTATTATCGTAAATACGAACATGTAACTGGTCTACTGGTCCCTTTGAATTCTGTACTAATAGATACCGTTTAAGCTCGCACGCGCTATGTTGCTTCACGGATTTTCAGAGAATAGCTGCCACAGTGGCGCACCGTAAGTAATATTTTATATTAACAAACAAAAAAGTTGTAGCGCCTGTTCATTTATTTCTGGAAAAAGAATTTCCATTCTTCTAGAACAACACAAAAATAGAACTGTAACAACAGCTCTAAACATTCTTATACATGAACCATATTCGCCAATGATGTTACTCTTATTACCTATCATAAATTTTATTTTTTATTAATTATTAGAATTAGCATTTAAGCATTTATATATGTTGTGTTCTTTAATAAACGTTAATAGAACACAATCATATATAAAAAAAGCACAAAACTTTTAGAAAAAAAAATTGAAATGATAGCATATAAGTAGATTAATATGAATTGTCATTAACCTAATCGGTATTTACTCTTAATAGCAATTTTTTTTTCTAAAAATATATGTTTTATTGTTATTTCTCATATTTTCTGTGTTATAAATGCATTCAAATTCAAATAAATTATAAAAAATTGCTTGCAACACAGTGTTCTTTGATACCAAAAATATATCACTGTTATATTTTCTAGTAAAGTTTCTTTATTTTCTCAAACATTTTTTCAATCCATTTATATTTCAATTACAAACATTTAGTACCTACCTGCTGTTGTGTTTTTTATTGTTACAATAATTAATTTCTGATTTCCTGATCTAATTTTTTATTTTGGCAGCAGATATATCCACATTATTCATATTCAGTGGCAGTCCGCCACTGTGGTTGTGTGACATCTGCCGTTTTTGATGACAAACAATGATAGAGATAGCAGGGTGAAGTCGGTTAATATAGAAAGAGATGGGTGGATGACGATTGGGATTGATGTCTTTATTGTACATAAAGTTAGATTACACATTGTATATTGTACAAGTTGAGGAATCGCATTCAGATATTCGGCTAAGCTGACGTTTTCGCCAAAGCTGTTGTTTGCTAGCTAGCCCCCATGTAGAATTAGATATTGTATTGGTGGCGGATATTTTATTACCGAAAATTTTGGATATCTAATGTAATAATGTTGATTATATTAATCGAATTCATTTACCACAAATCTACGGAAATATTCAATTTCCTCTTTTCGACCACGATACGGGTATTTTATCACTATATCATAAGTAAATGATAACAAAAATTATATAACTACTTACTATACTTATATTACAATGCTTCTGATCTGATTAATGAAGTATGTGAGTTTGATAAAAATCTGAGATAAAATAGAACAGCCTAATTAAGTACCTACCCATAAATTGACAACTAGGAATTTTGAAGATAAGAATTTCTTCTAGACAATATATCGACGAAATATCTTTATAAAAACGTTTATGGGTATCTATAGTCTTTACCATTCCTATGCTCAGCAATAATAATTGTTTTTGTATATGTATACATTAAGCTTACTGAGGGATGAACCTCATTATAAAATAGGCACATGAAAACAAAATTGATACAACTTTTGCCATATTTCTTTCAAATTTTTTATTTTCATTACAAATGAACACTAAATATGATCTTCTTCTTGATAATTACTGTATTTATGGTTTACTATCCTCGCAGTTATCCAGAATTAGTCTGTGAATCGTTCACTAAATATAGAAATTAAATAGACTTGAAGATACTAAAAAGAGAAACACCATTAGTGAAAATAACAAAAACTGATTCGATAATTATTCTGTTCTCGAAACAAGTGTTTTATTTTATTTAAATATTCTTATAAAATCGAAAAACGTTTTCTGATTGCATCTTAAAATTCAATATTTTTTATTTTAGTAACAACACCTTTTAACTTAATTTCTATTGTGCTCTACTGTCAGAAGTTATGCCATGAACATAAAAGAAGTATTAACTTCTGTGTTTTCGGTTTTCTGTTTTTAATCTATTACTTATAATGTATTATGAGTAGGAGATGTCTGCATGTAGATGAGAAGCTTCTGAAGATATTTTAAGTCATTCTTAAAACCAGTTTTTATTGTTTAAACTCCAATCAGTCGCAGTACTTTAGATTTAGCTTTAGTATGCAGTATGAAACTGAAAGATTAAGGTTTTGTTCTAAATAATTTTGTGACAGCTGATCGCAAATAGTTGGTGAGCACTGATTTGGACAACGTTTCTCAAAATGTATTTGTAGGCGGATATATGTTCAAAAAAAATTGATATCCGTAAATGATATATCAAAAACAGTGAGCTCCATTTTTTGAAGCTTTGTTGACAAAAAGTATAAATTACATTGCATGAAAGAGTGAAAGCAATAGAAAAAAATAATTAGGTTTTACTAAGGCACACAACTAAAATGTCCAAGCCCAAGCGACACACTTTTTCGAAGGAATACAATGCGCTGAACATGATCCTGTAGTCAAAATTCATGACTTGCCTATGAATTTCGGAGAAATGTGGGTAAAAACTGACCAAAATACTACGAAAATGATATATTTGGAAAAAATTTAGGAAAAAATCAGTTTTGGGCCAGTTCACCATAATATAGGCATTTGCAAATTGGTATATCTTCGTAACGAGTCAGAAAATTTGTATGTTAATTTGGAACACCCTGTAGAAGTTTGACAGTCGAACTAAGGAGCATCTTGTTTATTTAGTATTAAATAATAGGCCAGAAGAAATTCCATACTTATTCTTTAGGTGGACGATTAATTATAGTAATTACAGTTAGACAACAAACTGTTTAAAATGCTTATAATTGTAACAATGTAATGATGTGACGGTACGTATATGCAGTTTCACTTAAAAAATAAATATGGACCCATGAATGGCTGAGAATATTATTATAAATTGAGTCGAACGAACTGTTCTAGTAGTAACAAACTCAGTGATCTGCTAGATCCTTGAACAAGATACATAATGATAGTTATTCATAAGTTACAGATAGGCCTGTTAAATTGAATACTTATTTTTATAACCTTTTCCTTTTCATCAAAATTAGCATACACAGGTACATTTCAGAGAACAAAAATTTTAATGCTTTAGAGTCAGTGGTCTAATATTTTGTAGCACAGTTATAGTCTGCTATTCAGTTTTTGCATAGACACTAAAATATAAAATGCTTTGTCAGTTAGTGTCCAAGATTCTTTAATTAAACTAATTCCAATTAATTCCAGACATGTTCTTAAGTCCACATTCACATTCTTGTCTATAAAGTTAGATATCGTTTGTATACCTAGATTTTTGGTATCAAAGAACATTGATTACATTTTATAGGATTTTTTGAAAAAATTTTAAAATTTTTTGAATTAATTTAATACCTTTAAAGTTTTACATTTTATAATTACGTGTAGGTATATCTATTATTATTAAATAAATAGTTAATTTCAGATTCAGTAATAATAATATAAAAATCAATTAGGTACACAGTCAACTACAGACTAAATTGAATAAAATAGAACACAAGTCGCCTCTAAACCTAACGGATTCAGTACACAAAGAGGACTAGACGGAAGTGTCATTACAAACCTTGCACCTTAGCCAACAATAAAACGGAGGAATATTTTCACATTTCGCGGTAGTCTGCCGGGGTGCTACTAAATTTAGCAGCACTTCTGCGGAATCCTATTCTGTTTATTTCCTCGTAATAGCAATAACTTTTTAACGACCACATCGCTGAAAGTCAGACTTAATGGCTAATCTGTCTATTATCCCTATCCCTATCTGCCTGATGATTCGGCTATAAGTTTACATTAACTTTATAGCTCACAAAGGCTGTAAGTGTCTATCTGTTGTACTAAAACACTTAAGAGGGCTTATGTTTTATCAGGGCTCCGCACTACGCCACGGGAGGCAGAGTGGTGCCCTTGTAGGCTCGCTAGGGGGTGTTGGATGATAAGAACATCAAAATATTGCGTCGAGACCCTTCCTGAATCGGAACACAACTATTAAATTGCGGTGGGTGTTCATCTCGTTCAGCAAAGTTTATTTGTTCATTGTTTACATGTCATCAGATTGGTTAATTTAAACTTTTCCTAATTTATATCATTCGTTGCTATAATATACAGTAAAAAATAATATATTTGTTCAATAGTAAAACTTTGTACTGACGAGAATGAAATTAATCACGCAAGAGACAATCTCATTTACAGAAATGTAATTTTTAACCAAAAGTAGCGTAAAAATGACTGATTTCAGTTGAAGAGTGTCATCATCTTAGTTTACTTTTTACTTTGCCAGTACCACGGTGTGTCAAGCTGATCACATTACTGGAAGTAAGTACATTTTTTATTTATTTTCTCAGCGACAGTAGCATACTGTATAAAAGTAGTCACAAAAGACCCTACCACTACTCATCAGGCGACAGGAGCTGACCGCCAGCGAAGATGTAATTAAAGTCTTTACAGATGGATCAAAAAGGAAGGAAGGTGCAAGATGTGGAAATTATTCTAGAGGATGTATAGGCATACTACTGTGGTAGCAGGTATAACCATAGCCGCCAAAGAAATTGTCCGTAAGCACACTGTGGGTAAAACTTCAGAATCTAGTAGTAGACTAGTAGTAGTAGTAGTGAAAAGGGGCGGCCTCAGGCTGGCAATTAGGCCACAAGTGGGCCCTTTTTGCCTACCCCGCCATCCCATCACCTATCCACTCTCTGCCTCTGACCCTCCTCGAACCTACCCGACGCCCTAATGAACGCCAGGATTTTGGTCCATCACCTCAACCCCTTGCAGCTCTTCAGCACCAAAGACTTTATGTCTTATTCTCCCAAAGGCTGCAAAATGTCCCGGAAGGTGGACAGGGGTGTTCTCCCCTTTTCCACATTTTGGGCATAGAGGGTCCTCCTCAATTCCCATTAAGATAATGACTAAAGCTTTGTTCGCAGAGCCCTTCAATCCAGTTTGGGATCAGGCAGAAGCAATCGTCTAACTACTTCCTTTATGCTATGATTGTGGGAAATGGCAGAGAAAGTAGCTGGATAACTGCTTCTGACTGATCCCGAACTAGTTTGAACGGTTGTGCGAACAAAGCTTAAGTCAATATGGGAATGCTAGCAGGCACTGTTCGTGGTCTCAGTTTCAAACAGCATATCAATATGCTGGGTCAAGGGATACTAGCGGTGTAATGACAATAAAAAAGTTGACAAGCTAGCCAGGAGTGCACCGGGCCTCAATATATTTGGACCTGGCCCTTCCAGTGTGCTTCCTCTGTCAGCACTTGTGGAAAGTATTAAGAAAAACACTCACAAAGAGCTGGGACGGTGGGATGAAACAAATAGCTATCAATTTGCTAAGGAGTTTCTAAAATACCCTAGCAAGGATACAACCAAAATATATCTGGACATGTCTAGGTCAAATCTTCACCTGGTGACAGGTATTCAAACTGGAAGTGTGAAATATATCTTTGCAGGGGTTGTGAACAAGAAGACGATACAGTACTACACATTGTAACGTTATTTATAATTTGTCCACAAGGACTAATAACTCTTGGGGATAATTGGTTACAAAACTCTAAGTACACTTTAAAGCTGTATCCAGCTAAGCTAGGGTAGGGTGCAGTGAGATCTCAAGGTCGTGGGGTGTAGTACAAAGTTATAAATGTGTACATAGATTCTTTAATTATGTGAATACACTACCGTCAACAAGAGAATCCGTGTTGGGAGAATGTTGGCCTTCTATGGCGTATATTAGAGAGATCCTCCTGAGCAACGTCACCACCTTTTTCTCTTTAATTGGGCTGGATAACGGCTCAGATGGATTGATCTCCTAACGGGAGGAAGTATAAAGGGCCCAATGGGGTCTGAGTGCTCTGTATATTTACAGTAAAAATTCATATACAGGGTGTTTCAGAAAGACCTCCCGTAAATACAGGGGATGATAGTACGATAAAAAATAAGATTTTTTGTCTTATGAACTATATGTCTATCTCCTCTTGTTTTCGAGATACAGAACGACAAAACAAAATGTTTTAAATAGAATTTTTACGAAAGTTTCCAAACGGTGTGAAATATTTTTATGAAATTTAATATTCCGTGGTTTTTAAGGATGCCAAATACGTTGGACTAATTATCTTTTGGATATTAGGGGCGATAGTTATGCTACATTCCTATTACATTTTAAATTCAAATTTTTGTAAGGTTAGGTTTTTTACCATACGGGCTCCAATTTCTAATCTTGTTAGTGTTTTCTAATGTTGACGGTTTTCGAGAAAAAATACTTTTAATTACACTCTTACAATATTATGGTGTATAAAATAAGTGACTCTTCTCAAAGTAGACTTCTGTCAAAACTTATTGATGGTCACATAAACAACACATACATTCTTAGTAATATTTTAAACTCTAATTAACCTTATTTCAAAATTTTTGTGATTTAAAATATTACTAAGAATGTATGCGTTGTTTATGAGACATCCATCAATAAGTTTTGACATAAGCTTACTTTGAGAAAATCCACTTACTTTATACACCGTAATATTGTAAGAGTTCAATTAAGTCTTTTTTCTCGAAAACCGTCCACATTAGGAACTTTTAACAAGAGTATATTGTTTTTAGAAAATAAAATTGTAGATTAGAAATTGGATCCCGAATGGTAAAAAAACTAACCTTAAAAAAATTAGAACTTAAAATATAATAGGAATGTAGCATAGCTAGCGCCCTCTATGAAATATAGACAAAATAATTAAACCAGCGTATTTGGCATCCTTAAAAATCCCGGAATACCAAATTTCATAAAAATATTTCGCACCGTTTGGAAATTTTCGTAAAAATTCTATTTAAAAAATTTTGTTTTGTCGCTCTATATCTCGAAAACAAGAGGAGATAGATATATAGTTCATAAGACAAAAAATTATTATTTTTTGTCGTACTATCTGCCCCTGTACTTAAAGGGATGACTTTCTGAAACACCCAGTACAAACATTTCAGTCAAATAAAACTTCAGTTCGTATTTATATTTTATGTCTATTAATTTGCTTAATCATGTGAGTTTATAGAAATTTTATATTTATTATGTGGTGATAACATGATGCCATGATAATTATCATTTTGTCGTATACTTCTTCCGTGCTTATCAAAATTCGTAAGGAATGTTACATAGCAGTCGGAATTTCATTCGTGTACAACATCAAAGAATGGGACTCAGAACTGATCACTGCGGTACATCCGTACTAATTGTCTAATTAATAGATTCCATTCTGTATGTTTGAGAGAACATACTGCTGTCCTTCTTTTAAAATAGTCGATATCCAATTTAAAGATATATGTATTTTGGGTTCCATAACGTAAAATCCAATACCAAAAAGATTTTAATTGCTGCAAAGTTCTTTGGTACCTGTTACTTACCTTGGTACAGAACATAATGATGATCTATGGGATGTTGTTAACGATTTTGTTTTATTTTTGCTGCTTATGTACCTAGTTCATATGACTCACAAAATATAGTCCGTTATGGTTTTGATACACTTCTTTGTTTTCTACCAATTTTTCTAAAACATTTGACAGACTTGACCATAGAGTTAGTTCATACGGTTCTTCTGATTTTAAGTTTTCTAAAGATTCACCCTCTTATTTTTTACGGAAATTGTTTATTTAACGCCTTAAACAAGACATAAAGTTGCTCTTGTATGACCCTAAAAACAGGTTAAGGTGGCCATATTCCCGGCCGAGAAATAGTGAAATTTCTGGCGTTTTTAGGTACTGAAATCTTTAAAAGTAAAACGTGTAGAACAAAAGTAAGCACAAAAATAAAATCCTTGATGTTTTGTTTATTCATTGTTACCATTTAAATTTACTCAAATAAAATAATAACTAAAAAAAAGCGTTTGTAAAACATGCGTTTGCTGTTATTCTAACCCCACATTTTAAGAATTATTTTCACGTACTTATAAATAAAAGTAAACAATTTTATATGTAGGACTAAGCAAGTAAATGTTATAAGAATATTTACATGTGCAATTATATATAAAAAAGTTAGCATTTTCGTAGATTTCAGTACCTAAAACCTTGATGGTTTGATCGTTTTTTGAACCTGTTTATTCGTTTTACTGCGGCGTCATTGAATATACTCAGGTGGCATGACATAACATTCCTATTATTTGATAAGCTTTAGATTATTCAGTTATTAAATGTTTGAAATTATTTGTCTTTGCGGAAAACACTATTTAAAGAATATGGGGCCTTTAATAAGTTGTACAGTTACTTATTTAAACTGCATTTGTAAATATCTGTTTTTGATTGGATGTTAGAAGTAAATTTAGCAATAGACAGTAGTGAAAAGGAAAATTTAAAGTATTGGATTATTGGAAATGAATTTCCACTCAAGCATTTACCCACGTATCTTTTTTTGTAACGAAATTTCCGAGGAGCAATCGAAAATAAACACTTTTATGTTTTTTGGGGAAATAAGTATATTTTAAGACACACTGTCAACTTAAAAACAAAGATTTGGCACTTGGAATTATAATTAAAGTCTTAAAATAATTGTGATTTACAATTGCGTTTCGCATAAAGCACTTCTAATTCGCGAAAAATTATTTACTTTTTCTACAATTATTGCTTTACTTTTAAACAGATAGAGGCAGCCAAATATTTTATTAATTAAAATTGTTAAAAAATAATATTTTGCGCACGAAATGGATTTTCTACATTACAATAGTAATATCTAGTATCAGGTTTATGTTCATTTTTGTATTTCATAGATTTTCGGAGATAAAATATTTTACTATTAAAATTACACTGAGGGTTTCTGATCTAAAAATAATATGCTGATTTTTTTCAAATTCTTTCTTATTTTCTGCAGTAGAATTTGATAATAACAATTTTTATTTTTAATAATGAGAATGTTTTCTGAATGAAATGATTTTAATAAGCGACCTCTATGTGACCTACTGCATTCATATAAGCAAATCAACAACTAAAATTAACGAGATATCTAGCAATCTTTAAATGACAGTTTAACAAAAAATTAAACAAGTGACTGTCTTTGATGTTTTAATGTAGTGGTATAGCATAGAATAACGGAATATTTATTATCCAATGAATACTTAATCTTTCTCATAAGGTTGAGATCAGTAATTCAAGTAACATGTAATTCGTTTAGATACAGAACAACCGTCACAAATTTAAATACAACACCAACAAGTAACTTACTTGGCAAGATACTAACCTCAAACTGTAGTCACATTATTATTATTATTATTATTGAAACCGTTATTGATCGATGATTTGAAAGAAGTACATTATAACTCCATGGGAACAATTATAATTATAATCGGCGCTATTTTAAGGGTTATTATTCTTAGCTTTACATATAGTTACATCAAACAATACAAGTGGCAGAGAGACAAAACTGTCTCAACTGCACATGCATGATAAGTAGGATCAAATAAATATTATTTAATAAATCCATACTGAGGACCCTCTTCAATTTCCTTGAGTATCGCAAGGCCTGAATTATGAATTTTTAATTGGTCGATATTTTTCATGACCTAAAAAGGTTATACGGAAGGTATCTGGGGTATTTCTATGGTAATTTATGCCAGTGAGACATCCAATCAATATCAGAGGCGTCACCATATGCCTCGTAGTATCAGTTTCTGGTTAGCAGTATTTGCAACATTACGAAATACATAATGTACTCAGTTAAGATATTGTTAACATATAGTGTTTAAAAAAAACACTATGTTTAATTTAACAATCAAGAATTACTTGTCTATCGCTGTCATAAGGTTTTATTTTTATTTAATGTTCTCAGTCAATCGCAATCTGTGGGAACACCAAATGCAAAAGAATGAAAAATATTGATATTACGAGATTTTTTATGATAAAAATTAACTCGACATTCAATCTCTCTTTATAATTTTATTATACAAGATGTGCTTAATTAAAGAGGTACAAATGCTACCTTGATAATCTTGAGTCCAAAGTATGATAATTAGGCCAAATATATCTTGTTCAATTTTTTAATTAGCAAGTTACAGGGTGTTTCAGTTATGAAGAAAATTATAAATACAAGATATTTATCTTGAAAGATGTTTGACGCAGAATAATGAAACTTGAGATAATCAACTAATAAAAGTAAAAATTTACAGAATTTGTGTACAATTATATCAACCAGTGGGGGAAGTACTGGAAGATACCGTCATTAAGAACCACAGAATTTCGATATTTTTGAATATTTTGAAAATTCGATAACTTTATTTGAATTGTAATGGTACTCGTATATTAAAGATATTAGTATTCCATTTTATTCCGGAAACAAATAATTTTAGTTATTTTTTAGTATAAAATAAACTTGTTACACTTGAATAATTAAAAAATAATGATAAAACTGATTTTATAAAAAAATGTATGGAAATTTTACGAATACCTTTTTAAATACAATAAATGTAGGTATTAATTAAATATTGTTGCTTTTGATGAACCAAGTTGTTAAAATGTTGGTGCTTATTTTTGGAACACCATGTATATTAAAAAGTTACCTCTGCGTAAAAAATAAATATCCTACCTACCCATTACAATAATACGACGCCTCTGATTTATAGCTTGAAAAGTATATACGGAAGGTTCAATTAATTCTAGAGTAGATCGAGGAGCAACACCGTTACGAGTATATTTGAATTAGGGTTCGTTTCACAGACAACTTCGATCCTATCTAAATTACCAAACAAGCACCCTCCACGCTGCTAATCTGTAGTTACACTGCCGTCAGACACTTCCTTACTATCACGAAACGTCAATAATTGTTTCCCCAGCGATATTTTATTTGCTGGTTTACAAGGAGAAACTTTGCATAATTAGTCACTTGGCATTTTAGAGTTTAAAGACATCGATTTAGTTACATACTGAATCTACATACATGCTCTAGTTAATTATTATTATTATAAATTATTTACTATTGCTTCATTTTATATTTCTCTATAACTATTTCAAATTGCTATTTTATTTATTTTTTACCAAGAATTTGTATATTTATTTATAATTTTTTTCTTTTAGCTGTTGTAAATGTATAAACTAAACGATTTTTTACGTTACTTAGCTATTGCAGAAGTTTCTCTCAGAGGAAGTTATAAAATACTCTTTGAATCCAAATATATGCTTTACTTAAACAAAAAAAAAACGAGTGCCGATTTACACTCAATGCTACTAACTACTATAAAAACTTGTGCCATACACTCGACGAACAAAGGCACAAACGACAATGAAATGTACGGCCAAGCATTAGGGTGCCTTTAGATACTTATCGAATAAATTGATCGATGCGAAGCTTCAGAATGACGCAGATAGTGGGATTACTGAAATGTGAAGTAGTTGATGCTTCGCCACAGTAAAAATAGTATCTATTAAATACCTCGACTGTTTTAGATATGCGCCTGTACCATTTTAGTTTTTGAAATGAGTATTTACTGATCGCCCGAGACGATTAACGACGGAACACTTATTTTTACAATCGCTATCCTTATGAATAACAAATTATTATTATGTTAACTTATGTACTATACCTATATATTTTATGGTAAGTTCCATGTGAAGCGTTTATTGTAGAAAAATAGACACTGCCCCATTTTGTTTCATACTATTATTCATACAAAATGTTTATGATTTTGTTATTTATTTTAGAACACCCTACATTTTTTTTTCAGTAATACCTGCTTAAGTCCAATTTAAAGAGGTCTATTTTGCAAACAATTGTTTTTTGAGCGATAGTGTTTATCGCTACTTCAACAGAAATATACATTTTCAAAAATGTACCGTTCTATTCATAAGTGTCAAACACTAAATACATTTTAGAGTAGCGGAACTGATCCTGTTATTTTTAGAAATGATACCAATAACTGCTTTTCCTATAGCAGAATTATACAGGAATCCAAATTTTATTTACGTAGATGATCATCTCGCTGAAATCGTAATTAATTTTTATAATTAATAATTATAATAAATTAATCATATTCAATGAATTATATATATGGGAAATGCTTTTAAAAATGAGGAATTTATTCATATCTTCAACTACTATAAAATATTGATTAGCCAGAACAAGCTATCAGAGAAGAATGGCATCAGTTACCACAACATGTAATTGACAGTATCTGTAATATGAGTTAGTGTTACGAGGCGGTAACTATTGTTGTCTACAATTAGTAATATAGGTATTAATACAAAGTCTATTATTTGTCATTTGTTTTAGTTTATTCTTAGGTAAAAAATGTTTTAATACAACATAACTTTTTAATTACAGCTTTATCTTTCTTAATAATAGAAATATAACCATTATACACAAAACAATTTGTTAACGAAATAGTCAACTGCATATTTAATGCAAGCAGGGATAGTGATTATTTTAGAAAAAATATAGTGTTTATAAATAGACGAAAAAATGTGTATTTTTTTAATATACAGGGTGGCCAAATGAAAATGAAACAGAGCCATTTTCAGGAACTGCGTCAAGATTGTAAAAAAACGTTCAGACCCGTCGATTTTAGATTAAAGGGGGGACATTCTTTGCTGGTATTTTTGACTCCGCCACTTTCACCCCCAAGTGAAAGTGGCGGAGTCAAAAATACCAGCAAAGAATGTCCCCCTTTAATCTAAAATCGACGGGTCTGAGAGTTTTTCTACAATCTTGACGCAGTTTCTGAAAATGGCTCTGTTTCGTTTTCATTTGGCCATCCTGTATATTAAATGAGTATACATTTTTGAGGTATATGCATTTGATGCTGCAATCAATACGAGAAAGAGAGAATGACATATCTATACTAATATTATACTTACTTTACTTACTAACACTAATATACTAATTACTAATTACTAATTACTAATATTACTAATAATATTATAAAGCGGAAAGATTTGTATTTTTGTATGTATGTTACGAATAAACTCAAAAACTACTGGACGGATTTCGATAATTCTTTCACCATTAGAATGCTACATTATCCCTGAGTAACATAGGCTATATTTTTTATATCCCAAAATGTTTAAAATCAATATCCTCCCGTGCGAAGCCGGGACTGGCAGCTAGTATTGGATAATTTAGATTATTATACACACTTTTCAACTTGTCCACCTCGACTAATCTAAAACAATTTTCTAAAGCTACTTGTTAAGAAGATATTCTGGAAAATATAGTTTCCATTTATGCTCTTCCTTCAAAATTATTTTGAAAAATACTCTTTCCAACATTTTTAAAACATAGTAGTAAAAAAAATAAAACTGGCAATATGTCGCACGTTGGATTTTGAATTTCAATTATTAAACATCTGCTTACGCACACATTTACGTGTAATTCGAGTAGCAAACTGCCTTCTTATTATGAAGAAGAATTACGTGCAACCCAGCGATTTCCTATTGTATAAACGATATTAACGATGGCTTGGCACGCGTATCTTCAAAGCAGACATACCATAAGGGGCTGTTCTCGCCTCTTCCGGACTCCTGACAGTCCTATTTCCGGAGCAGTTCTTATCCTGTCTGTCTGTTCGCCTTCCATCCTTCATCCTTCCCCAGACATCCTTCACGACTTGATTGAATCGCGTTCGAATTCTGACTGCTGGCAGCAGTGAATTTTTCAATTTGACAAATTATATTTCGCGATTAAACGACGAAAAATTTAACAATCCGTTTTTTCCAAAGCCCTGTTGTTTTCAATATAGTGAGTCTAAGTGTAGTCTCACAAGAAAGACATACATACACAAATAGATAGAAAGTTTATACCTACGAGGTATCTCAAAAGTTTAGATCATTTTTGGGATCAAATCAAAAGACAATTTTTCATATTACTCTAAAACTGTTTAGCCAGATACTTCTTCCTTAGTACAGATTTTCACTTATTTAAATGTCTAAAAAATGGCATAGAGGATGTTATTTTTTTCCAGCACAGCAATTCTTTGCTGACGCTATAATTTTCTTATATTTACTCCTTTGATAATGTAGGAAGCCCAAAGAAATTATACAATGTGTGTTATTTTCTTACATATTCAGGAAGCATACTGCACTCAAATAAACAACATGTAAAATAAAAAAATAATAATAATAACAAATGTCTTTATTCACATTATTTGTACAACAGACAAAAATTAATTAAATAATGGCGACGTTCGATTCCTCGCTCGTCCACGCAACCACACAAAGAAAAGAAAAATAATTATAAAAATTTACAAAGAATATTAGAAATATTTATTTATTTTTTATTTATTTAGTTGGAAACAACTGCCAAGACAGGACGGAGCCCAATTATAAGGCAGGTATAATACAGATTAAAAAAACAGATAACATTTGCATTAACATAATCAAAACACAAATAGAAAATACACACTATATATAAATACATAAAAATAGATAAAAATAGCGACTTAACTTCTATTGAGGATACATCTTTTAATACTGGGGGCATTACAACAAAAAATATCAAGATGATCCTGATAACGATGATAATTTGTGCACATAACATATATTGGAGAAAATTGAAGAATATTTGTTCGTGGTGTTTTTAAATAAAATAAATAAATGTAGCGAGTTCTGCATCCCAAAATATTAAAATTCAAATACTCTAGTAATTCCCTACAATCAATCATCCCATTTACAATCTTAAACAAAAATAAAATAGAAAAATTGAGCCTTCTTTGAGTTAAGTCATTAAGTTGAAACCTGGTTAATAGTTCGGATTGAGGGATTCCGCGAGGTGGATAGGTATTATCAGATTTGAAACTTAGGTATTTAAGAAATTGCCTCTGAATCTTTTCTAGACTGTTTTTATGAACTTCATAGCCTGGATTCCATACGAGATTAGCATATTCAAGTTTAGAACGAACCAGTGAATAATAAAGCAGTTTAATAGTGTTCACCGAAAACTGTTTAGAGTTGCGAATGATAAATCCAAGAGATTTATAGGCACTTTTGGTAATGACATTAATATGAATAGCAAAAGTTAGCCTGGAGTCGAACAAAACACCTAAATCTTTAAATTGGTCACATTTTGTTAAACATACAGTATCAATGTGATATGCATACTAATAGAATTAAAATTGGTCTTTCTAGAAAATGACATACAAAAACATTTCTTGATATTAAGTGGCAGGGAGTTAGTGTCACACCAAGAGTTAACCGCTGATAGATCAGATTGCAGTTTCAAACAGTCCTCGACGTTTTCGATAATCCTGAACAATTTTAGATCATCTGCATACAATAATGTATTACTGTCAATATTTATATTAATATCGTTTATGAATAAATTAAACAAAAGTGGTCCTAAAACCGAACCTTGAGGGACATCTGACGTTGCATGTATATTAATAGACTTGAAACCACGGTACTGAACATGTAATATTCTATGAGACAAATAGAACTGTAGAAAATGAGTAAAATTTAGTGTTAAGCCATAAGAAAAAATATAAAAATAATATTTCATCAAATTTATAATATAATTTTTTATTGACTCTTTGTGTGCTATAGATTATAATAAGATGATAAAACAGGCAAAAATAGTATGATAAACCATAAAAAAGAGAGAAAATTTAAAAAACTGGACAGAGGGATAGAAGCAATTAATTAAAAGACACAAATTATATTATATATGTGCACGCCTATAAATCTCTTCGTGATACGAGGAGCTGCTTCATCTGCCTACGGAACAGCAAAACACTTGGTGCTCCTTTTATATTGTTAGGGATTTTGTTAAATATCTTCGCAGCGTTATACGAAAAAGAACCTTGAAATTGAGCAGATTTGTGTTCTGGTTCTGGAACCAAGTACAGGTGTCGGTATAGGGTGGAACGGTTGTGTACTAACAAGAGATTTAAATGTTTCTGTTTTATAAACTACGCAAGACAAATGTAGGTCATACCTTTCTTTTAAATATAACCATCTGGATTCCAAAAACTTCTGAGTTATATGATCAGATTTTCTTAAGTCAAAGCAATATCTGATGCAACTGTTCTGTATTTTCTGCAGGGTATATTTATCTGATTCTAATAGACAAGACCCAAAAACACTATCACATTAATGTAGTAGAGATAAAATTAGCGAATGACATAACTTTAGTTTCACATCAGTACTGAGTGAATCTATGAATATTAGCAGTTTTAATTTTCCGTACGATTTTTGTACTAAATAGTTTACATGCTTTTGAAATCTTAAATTAACATCCAAATATACTCCAAGGTTTTTGCATTCTTCTTTGGGCTTTATTACTTCACCATTAACAGAAATTCGAAAATCAGGAAGCAGGGTTACTAGTTCCCTATTTTTTCCGAATACTAGCAATTCCGTTTTGGCTTCGTTCAAAATAAGTTTATGAGCAGTACATAGTCGTGAAAATTTACGGAAGTATAAATTTATTTCATCAATGGCTATATTAATATTACTAATATGGAAATGAATAATATACCTGTGTATCATCAGCATACTGGTGAATTTTGCAACTAAATAGGTATGTAGAAAAGTCTGCAGTGTAGACTGAAAATAATAAAGGGCCCAATGCACTACCCTGAGGAACTCCTTTACCCTGAAATCTGCAGATTTACCACCACCAAAATTTCTAGCTAAAACAGTGTTAGAGTAGATAATAAACATTTTTGTTCCTTGCCATCATACAGAGAATATGAAAAAAAGAAATATATATTATATTTTTTCCCAGTGTAAAAAATAGTAAAAATTGAAAAATTTAACCACATTCAAAATTAAAATCAGATTTGCAAATTTCTCAGATATGTTTTGCTATAAATCTAAATGAGTATAAAGATAATATTTTAATAAAATTTATGTTTGAAATCGGAATGCCCCCCTCAAATTAGTAGAGCTCAAACACAAATTAGTAGAAGATAAATGTAATATTTCATTTAAAATTAACAAAAAGAGATCAATTTTAAATTTTTCATGAGTAAAAAAAATAGATTTAAAGAGCTTTTTAACTAAATTTCAGCATAACAGCTAATTAAAAACAGAACTGTCTTAATTTTGCGAATTACTTAAAGAATTCTAAGTATACGTGGTCTGCTCAGAAAATAAACGAACTTTTTGTATTTCCCGCTAATAGAGATATTTAGTGATACGTGGTTGGTAGTATTGTGTTGCGCATAACCTCCTCTGTAACTACATATGCTTGGATTGTTGATATCTCATTTAGTTTTCGTGATATTGCAATTTGAGTGTAACGGGTTTAAGTGTCAGTGATGATTTTTGAAATGTGCGATTTTCTGAACCAACGAAGCAACATAAAATTGTGTGGAAATGGAAACGTTTTAACTTTTGAAACAAGCTTACGGAGATGATGCTCTGGATCGTACGCAATATTACGAATGGCTTTCATGATTTAAAAGTGATCTCGTCAGTCAAGATGATCCTCGACGAGGAAGGTTTTCGACTTCAACAGATGACTCCCACCTTCAAAAAGTAAAAAATATGGTGCATATTGCAGGAAAATTTGGTTCCCGGTTGATGACCGAACAACAGAAAGAATATCGTTTAGACCTTTGTCGGACTCCTTGAACAATTCGATGACAATGTTGCACATTCATTTAAAGGTCCATAATATAGCTATGACATTGAAACAAAAGTTCAATCATCACAATGGATTGGCAAAGGATTTCCACGTCCCAACGTCAGTCTCGATCCAATGTCAAAGTGTTGCTAACTGCATTTTTAGACTAATGGAATTGTGTATTTTGGATTCTTGCTTCAAGGTGAAATAGTGAACCGTGTGTACTATTAAGGCGTTTTATAATGTTTACGTGAAAAAAAGTCGCAAAACAACTTATGGTACTCTTAATAAAGTATAACTATTTTCCGAACAGCTTCGTACATTTGAGACTTCTGAACCTTCTAATTCTGGAGCAAAATGCTTTTGGTCATCTATTTCCCGAATATATTCAAAATTTTTATTAACTTCCATTAGCGCATGAATTTTTAATAAAATGATTTATAAAGGTTATTTTTTTAATACAAATACATATTATTAATATTGATATCGATAAACCTAGCCCCTTGAACGGGATTTTACAAATGTTCAAGTTTTAGAAATTTTCCCGTTTTTTCCAAATTATCGATGAAACAATCCATTTTTTTATTGTCAACATTTATGGTGAAATTAGAACAGCCTGTAAGCAACTTAGTAATTTATAGATACTATGAAAGCATGATTAGTGTCGCATTAGAAGAAACGAAGATTGTAGCAAATGGTGTTGTGAGAAACAACGGCTTTGTGGATTACAGCTTCGTCCAGAGTTGATATATATTCGCAATATCTATCCAATTTTGTAGTAGTAGATACTGAATATCAATAGCCCTTTTCTTTTATTCGTGATTTCGGAATCATAACGTGTTACGATCCGATGGAAACCAATCAGGTTGCTAGATTCTGAAATCATGAATAAAAGAAAAAAGCTAATGACATCCTTGTAGGTTATATCCCACTCGCAATCAAAACATGTCTGTATATAAGACATCCAAAATGCTAAATCAATTTCTGCAAGTATTCGAACCATGATTTTTTGCTTACGGTCATGCTCCAGAAACCGTTCACATACTTACGGAAGAAATTTAACGTTATAAACAATTTTTCATGGAGGATATGATTCTGGCAGCACCCAATTTAGGCACGACCCCGCGGTAATTTTGAGAATGGGGCACGTGGCGGAGGCATTACGGGACCGAGCTCGGTTCCCGCCGTTTCACACAGGACGCCAAATTGTTTGATGGGCATTAGGACGCCGTACGACGATACACCCTATGTCTGACACCCACTAAATTGAGCTGTTATATATTTCGTCAGGGATATTAAAGAAACGGTATTTTGCAATCGTTTACAAAAAATCTGCTATTTGCACGCTGATATACATGGTGTCCCATTAATATTGCGAAAAAATTCATTCAAAATTTCGTTGACCAAAAATAAGAAAGAAAGTGTTGAAATTTAGAAAATTTAGGGTATTTCTGCTCATAGAGGCGTCTGGCGGCTGATGCATCACCGTTAGCAAGGCCATAAAGAAAATGCATATCGCACATTTCACTATTTATGTAATTCATTTTGACAAGCAGGAATTGACAACTATACAGTTCAAGTACTTATTAAAATCACACACTTAAGCTATTAGAAAAACATATGACACCTAAGAAAAAGCAGTGACGTCTCATATGTTTATTTATTAATATCCACAGGAGTGAGTCCCCGGACGTCGCTGGAATAGATAAAGTAAATCAGATTACGTCAGAAGACGTCTACCGTTTTTATAAACAAACATACCAAATTTCAATAAACAGGAATTAGGGTTCGCCAGATATAGAAACCTTGTATTTTCTCTAAATTTCAACACCCTGTATCTCCGAAACGAAGCATTTTCGGACATAGAAACTTTATTTCTTATTTTTGGTCAAGGAAACTCCCTCTGAATTTTTTCGCAATATTAATGGGACACCCTGTATTTTGTTTATATCTCAAAATGTGAAATAGTCTAAGAGAAAAAGTCCTATGAAAGAATGTACAGAAATCCTTTAATATCCAGATATATTTTCAAACATTTCTCTGGAGATGTTCGACATAGAGCGATGAAACTTGAGATAATAGTTTATGAAATTAAATGTCCAGTGAATTTTTAAATAAATACGTTTACCACTAATGGACATACCGAGAGTTATTATTACTAAAAACCCGAGAAATTCGATATTTTTTCAATATTTTGTGATAATTCTTAGTACTATTTCTAAGAAAAGGGATGGCTCAAATTTTATTCGAAACACAATTCGTTTTAGAGATATATAATTTTCCTAACTTCTACGCCAATGGTTCTACATATGATCACATTGTACTTAAAGCACTACCTTTAGAAAAGAAAGTGCAACGGGAAATAGGAGTTATTTTCTATTTACTAAAATGCTTAATAAGATAAATGAAATAGTAACTAGTAAATAGTTCGATGTTCAAATAAAATAGAACCGATTTTTTCTTGTTATTGATTTTTAAAAATTATAACGTAGAATTTCTGAGGCACTTAGTGAGGGTATCTTTGCCAGTAGCAGAAAATTTCACAACCGAATTCAATTTTACTTTTAATTAGATAAGCTCAGGTTTTACTACTTTACATCAAACCTTTTTTTAGAGATATAGAAAATGTAATTTTTTTCAGGTCCCCTAATACTGTACCACAAAAATAATTCCATTCTGTATGTTTCTTCATATTATTTATTTTGACCACTTTGACAATTCAAATTTTAATTTGAAATAAAGGCCAGTTTTTTTCATGGAACTACTATCAAAGGACCTTATCTCAGTAAGCGTTGACTTTCGAATAGAAGTAAGCTGATCAAATAGTCAAATAATGAAGAATAAATGCACTAAAAAGAAAAAATACCTCAATCAAGGACTTCAGAAAATCTATAATGTTGTGTAAACCTCAAACCCGTAAAAGGGTTGAACACGGCTGCTCTATAGCAGTGTCATCAGCAAAAGTATGATAAATAGACACGTACTATACAGGGTGTTTCTTAATAACGTGCTAATATTTAAGGAGGTTATTCTTGGGTCCATTTAAAGAAAAAAACTTCATATGAACATCTGTCCTAAAAGTCTTAACTTTTGAACTACAGGGTGCTAAAGTTTTATAAAAAACATTTTTTTATGATAATCTTGGATATATTTTTTCAAATTTGGTACACGCCTTCTATTCATCGAGATGCATTTTCTGATGTACAAACAATTTTATTATTTTTGCCAGTGGCGTCTGGACAGGTTTTGTATTGAATATTTTTGAAGAAAAATATGTTACGCCACTGCTTTTTCTTAAAGTAAAAATCATTTTTGATTTTGATTCATCATTCCTCTCTGAGCAAATGTGGTGTCTCGATTTTTTTTCGTTTTCGTTTTTCGCATAAAAAAATAAAATTCATTCATTTATACGCTGTTATGAAATTAGGTAGGTACTAATAAGAATTAACCAAATTCGAAAAAATATCTAGAGTAATACCAAAGTTATCATAAAAAAATGTTTTTCAATAAAAATTTAGCACCCTGTAGTTCAAAAGTTAAGACTTTTAGGACATATGTTTATATGAAGTTTTTTTCTTAAAATGGACCCAAGAATAACCTCCTTAAATATTAACACGTTATTAAGAAACACCCTTTATGTAATCAGTATGTTCATGTTTTTAGGCGATGTAAAAGCTTGTCCCGAGGTTTATTCCTAATTGGAATTTTTATTTTAAGGGGTAAGTCAAGGAAATTATTTTTAATTACTTTTTTGGAATTAAAATATCTAAAAAGGGTAATGAATTATAGCTCTCTATTTCCAAAGTAACTTTAGTTGTTGGTTCCTTGTTATTAATATTATCTAGTAAAATATTTAATTCCTCAATATTTGTGGTATTCCTCACTCCAACAAAAATTTTTAAATCTTCGAAAATAACTTTAATCAAAACTTTTTTGTAAAAACTGCTAAGAAATAATGTAATTTTTTTAAATTTTTCTCATAAAAGAAACTATATATCATAATACTCGTGCGGTATTGACTATTTTATTTTTCCCAGTACCTTTTTCTTATTGCGATAAATCTGCGTAAATATTGAATTTACCAGATTTCCTAGTATCTTGTCATAAGTTTATCTTTTCTGAGAACATCATAACTAGTAACACTTAGTAATATTTTTTTCTACTTTTGCAAATATACTTGTTAGATTACTATTAGATATACGTTTCTCGTGAGAAATCGTTCGTTCTTCCTTTATTTTGTAGCTTTTATAAATCAATTCCGTTATAATTATTTTTAAAAAACATAGGTATATTTTTTACTAGTTATAGCATTTTTTACTATATTTTAAAGATTTTAATATTTTTTTGTACTCTTGAAAATATACGTCTAAAAATACTTGTCAGATTATATTGATATATCTACATTTCTCGTGAGAATAATAATAATTTATCATTGCTGTTGTAATAATTCTTTTTATAAAACATATATTAACAAATAACCACACAAAATAGAAACGATATGTCTAAATATAGAGCCTTCATAAATGATTGCAAGCCAGGTGACTAGTAATTTTGTTTGGACAGTAAATTTATTTCCTTCACGTTGGCAACTAAATTTTGATAAAATTAAAACAGTAAGATCAAGATTACATTAACACAACATTCTGTTTCAGCGGTTGTGACTGGTGTAATTTTTCACGAGATTATAGTCCAATCACCGATTGCATTTTCTCGAGCATTGTCATTGTTCATTGTAAACGATCATTAATAGTGTGACCAATCGTGCAATGTTGGGTTGCCTAAGCTTGGCGTCACGTGGCTTGTAATCATTTATGAATGCTTTCTTTAATTAGTAGAAAAAACACACATACCTGATATATTGAAACTATTAAGTCACGTAATCGTTCAAAAAAAAAACATTTGTATTTGATAAAAGTACAATCAACTTTGACAAAGACCAACACGTACAAACAGCTACTATAGGGAGATATTTTTCTTTCCACATTTTACTTAGGATTGTCTCTTCAGGTGGTCGCTTTTCGTATGTAATAAATATTAATAGAATAAAATCATATATGGACATCAATGTTTTAGAAAAAATTATATTTTGAATATACATATTTTATATTTTAAAGATATTAGGCTAATTCAAACAAATTCAATTTTTTTTTAAAGTTCTTATCAAATAATGTCATGATTCTTCTGTTATGTTTCTTCGAAAAACATTATTTGACTTTATCGATAAGATTTTTTGGAAACGAATTTTTTAAAATAGCTCAATTACATGGTGTTTGGTAAGTCGATACATTCCTTGCAGGAGATTATTGTACAAGTGATTTGTGATATATTTCCTTAATATACATACCATATTCCGAAAAGGCTTAGTTTCCGATCTACAGGATGTTAAAATTTTAATAAAAAAATGCAAATTTATGAATATTGCGGAAACCGTTCAGAATATTTTAATGAAATTTTACAGGTTTTGACAGTTAACAACAATACATGTTTTACGATAAAAATATTGTTTTTAGTTACACCAGCGGCGTGCGCACAGGCACGTCTCTGGATATTTTTAAAGAAAAAAATTATACGCCACTGATTTTTCTTAAAATAAACATTATTTTTGAATTCCTTGCTCAATTTGGAAGAGAAAAGGTATCTTGACTGTTTCTCTTATGACGCACCGTTTTCGAGTAAAAAAATTGAAATCGATTTATTGCATGGCGTAATACGGTTTCAATATTAATTTGAAAAATAGCAGAAATTATGCACTTAGTTTTTTTTGTACCAATTTTATTGCAACACGTTATTACTACCTGCAGTTCACATCAGTTTAAAAGTTTCTTCAATTAATTAGAAATTAGATTATGTTATTTGTAATTTAAAATTGGATTAACTAATCTTTAGTATTAAATGAGCACAAAATTCGTTAGGAAATGAAAAAACTAATAATATTTTTAATTAGTATATTATTACCTTTTCCTAATTAGTAATTACTTGCTCAAAATGAAGTCCCCTTATAATGCACGCACGTGCCCGCAAAAACGAGTGCGCAGCCAACTTGCTAATTTTTGTTTAGGTTAATGAATAATGAATCTAAAAGCTGATAAAATTTTTTTAGAGTGATGTTGTTAACTGCGAGGAGTAATAACTTTTTGTAATAAAATAAATAATAATAAAAGAGTCGAGATCCTTTTCTCTTTCAAATTGAAAAATAATTTTTATTTTAAGAAAAATCAGTGGCGTGTAATTTTTTTCTTTAAAAATATCTAAAGACATGCATGTGAGCACGCCACTGATGAAACTGAAAACAATATTTTTATCATAAAACATATATTGTTGTTAACTGTCAACGCTTGTAAAATTTAATTAAAATATTCTGAGCGGTTTCCGCAATATTTATAAATTTGTATTTTTTATTAAAACTTTAACCTGTACCCTGTAGATCGGAAACTAAGCCTTTTCGGAATATGGTATATTAAGGAAATATATCACATATCACTTGTACTATAACCACATATTACTACAACCTCCTGTAAGGAATGCATCAACTTACCAAACACCCTGTATGTTATAATTCTGTTGTAATTGTTAAAATATGAGGAAGAACCGAACATTTCAATTTATTCTTTTGTATCCAGTGTTTTAGGTTAAAAATGAATTAGGATTAAAAAAAACGGTATGAAATACTACCTGAATCATTCTAACAACAAGATTGTGTTGTTATTATTCCAGTTTCAGGAGGCCATATGTTAAGTTATAAAATTTATTCCCATAAAATAGATAATTCGGGCGGGATGTGAAATAAAAGTTGGAGCAATCTCAAACTTCTAATACACGATAAGATGCGTGGGAAACAAGCTTTATCAGCGACTCCTGTCATGTGCCTTCTGCATCCAAACATGCCAGTCAGTTCGGGAACGACTGTCTCAATGAACTATGAAGTATTACCGTAATAATTCTGATTGTTCTGTAGATCTGTGGACCACCAAATGTTTGTAACTTAAACTATTTTCAGTTCTTCATAAAAAAGGAACTGATTAGTTTCTTCTTTAAATTTATTTAAACATTTTATGTAGGGGACATTTTTTGTCCACATCTGTAGGTAATTAATGAACTTATGAAAAGAAGATCGTTTTTTTAGAATACTATCATTAACCTTTTTCGAGAAACAAAAAAACAAATACTAATTTTTTGTTTAACCGAAAACATAACATATAAACTAATGGAAATACTAATCCTGTAAAACAATTCTTCCTTACATTCTGAATCTGTGAAAAAGCGGTAGTGAGAATTAAAAAAAGAAACAAAAATTTAATGTGCACTGATTTCTGCTAATAGGATAGAGGTATTCCTGCTGATAAACTAAAGCTGTAGCAGCTAATGGAAACATTATGTAATTAATTTGTTTAGTTAGCAGGGTTTGAGTTTATTTCTTAGAAATTTCTGTAGATATTTAAAAGATATATGTTTATCTGTACACCTGCTGCTTCTTTTTACATTAAATTGTCTTATAGATAGCTTGATATAAGTATGTATACCTATGTAATAAAGTGTTTGATTGTAGGTTTTTCATCTACCTATCAAATGTTTTCAACTTTGTAGTTGTTTGTGTATTAAATAATATCTATTAGGTAATAACAAACATAAGTCAAAAGAATCTGTATGTTCTGTCAATATCGGACTTATTTTTTATCGAAAATGTGAAGCAAATGCTTCAAATTATTTGTCAAAATAAATTCTTATCTTAAATTAGCAAGGCATTTGGCAATTTTAATCCTTTGATGTTGTTTTTACTTGCAACATTGAATAACGAATTTGGATTGGACATTTTTCCAGGTGAAGCGAGGGGGTAGGTGGGGGTAACACCCACAAGGATTTATGATAGTGTACACCCATGAAGATATACGAAGATTTTTTGTGTTCTTGAAATGTACCGGGATGAATTTATTTAAAACTTCGAGCACGTACTAGGATTTACAAAAATGTACAGAATTTACTGGAGATGTACCGGGGATGTATTGATGAAGTGCATACACAATTACACATTACGTTAATTTCTTGCCACAGCCCTTAAAGGTGAGTCCCTGAAGTTATTTTCCCAGATATCTTCAAAACTATTCCAGATAAGAAAACGAAGTTTCGAACTGAGTATTACAATAATTATTACATTATATATCTAATAGTAAACAATCGTTTTGTCTCGGGCTGAGGGTATTATGAGTAAATATTGGATAATAATTGACGTATCACATTTTTTTTCAGCGTGAGTCAAAAATATAAAATTTTAGACAATTTTGCGGTAAAAAGATACTAACGATTTCGGTAGGTTGTTTCATTTTCGAGTACATTCGATTTCAAAACTATTAAATGTAATCAAATATATGAACAGCAATTTGTAAACACTCACTATTTAAAACGCCGCATACAATATACTGTAAAAAGAGTCGGTAATCACTTATTTTATATGATGATATAAACACTCTCAAAATTAATGGCCAAAAATAAAATTTATGATAAAAAAAATGTTACAATATACATGTAATTAATACGTTTTTAAAGAATTAAAAAAAAGTTTTATCGGAAATTGACGAATGAAAAACATAATTTAGTTATTGTCGATCAAGTATTGTCCTCGTATTCTCGTTACACTGGTTTTTTAGCTTTCTTCTTCTTTGTAAATAGCTATTTTAGGTTTAGGTTTCTGGAATATTGTTATTTATCCATAACTACCAGATTTTCACACAATATTTCTAAATAATTGATAATTCCGTTTTCCGAAACATAATACAAGGTGCGTTTAAGTAAAGGAATGGTAGATCCTTCACTGTCAAAATTTCATGACATTTGGACTAATACAAGCGGAGTTATCGCGTCTTAAGTGACAGCATGGTTGTGTCATCGGTACAAAAATGGGCAACGTTTCAAGTGATGCACCAAGTTTTTGGCGATGATTGTTTCTCCCGTTACAGAGTTCATGCGTGGTATGCATGGTTTAAAAACGGTCGTGAGGACATAAATGATGAGCAACATGTTGGCCAACTGAAATCCATGGTCACCGCACCATCAAAACTGTGCATCATCAAAGATCAGCCAAAATCTTTATAAAAATTAATGGAATTGGAATTGAACATCGCAATTTATTTCATTTTGGCAGAACATTTGGGCTACTAAAAAATGTATGCACGGTTTGTTCTGCACAGGTTCACTAACGACTAAAAATTGCTCAGAATTTAACATTCGAAGGAAATCAACAAGGAGACCAAAAAGGTTAAAAACTTCCTTTACAACATTGTGACTGGTGATGAAACGTGGTGTTTTCAGTATAATCCAGAAACCAAGCGCTAAAATGTCGTGTGGAAGCTGCCAGACGAGACAGAACTCAAACAATATCGTTTGGAGAAGTTAAAAGTGAAGACAATGTTGATTTGCTCTTACGATTCCAAGGGCTTGTCCACAAAGAGTTCGTTCCACCGGGTCAAACCGTTAATCTACAATTCTTGGCGTTTTAAAACGTTTGGTACATCGCACTCCTCTTATTCGGCCAGAATATCGCACAGAAGGTAGTTGGCGTTTATTGCACGATAATGCGTCATCTCATCGATCGACACTTGTGACTGATTTTGGCACCGTGCGACTGTTACCTCTTCGGAAAAATGCAATTGTTGATAAAGGAAAGCGTTTTGTGGACGTAGAAGCCATCCAAAAGTCTTGTATCGACATTTTGAAGGACATCTCGGACGTCGATCATTCGACATTTAGACCGTGAAAATGACGGAAGAGGACTATTTTGAATGGAATAAATCGGTTTTGCCAAAAAAATGTTTGCTGTTCTTATTTTTAAAAAGCCCTGTTTACTTTGGAACACACCCTGTATTTAAATTCATTTTACTTCAAAATAATGCACCCTATCGAAATGTTACGGGTATGTTTTACTTCAAAATTATTTAAAATTTGTCAATTTTATTTATCAAAGTGGAAATGCCCATAAAATAAAGTTAAGTTGAAATTTTGCCACATTCCTTCCAGTCTGTCAAAAGTTTGAGAGAAAAGATTTGTAACTAAATAAAATAATTCAATTTTTGTATGCTTTTTCTATAAAAATAAAATGTTATATATGTAACGATTATGAATATTCATTAATTCCACAGAGTTTGTTGTTTCTTGTATGATATTTATGTTTTACTTTTTTATTTTCTTCGTACAGCATTTAATTTTTTTATATCATTTTTGTAAGAATTTTAATAAAAGTGCTATTTATACGAGTATGTTTATTATTTATATCCGGAGATATGTTTTCTTAAAAAAAGTAAAATAATAAAAAATGTAATTTGAAACGCCTGTAACTTTTTGAGGAAGCAAAGGTACCAAGGTAATTTGATTTAAATAAGTTTATTTTGATCCGAGGAATCCGTCCGAACACACTAGTTCTGTTTGTTTGTATTTGTTTTGAATTCTTAGCCCCATGCGACAGTCAATCGATAACTGTGTAGATCATTGAATCGCACATCAGGTTATGTCCTTGAAAGTGTCATTTGTTAGCCAGTTCAATACCAAATATTAGCCAGCAGATATATACTTGCCTACTGTTTCAGACTAACACTACCAATAAGATACAAAAGTGCGAAAATTACAATATTTACTTCTCCAAAATATTGTAACAATCAAATGATATAGCGCCACACACAAATACAGGGTGTGAATCAAACTTTAACCACAAATAGAACTCAATAAATAATTCAGAAACCAAGGGTCTGAGTCTCACCGTTTTCACTGTACGGGTTATTCATATAAAATTTTACATCTTGAATCGAATGTTTCGGGTTTTCTTGTAAAGTAAAGTAAAATCATTTCTTGCATATTTTCAGTTATAGCGTTGTGGCGTTTATTTTTATTCCTTATTTTTTAGCATACTAGTATTTCTCCATTTGTTGTAGATATATATGATATATATTTTATAAGGTATGCGTCTTGCGGGGAATCTCTACGTGCGGACTCGCGTCTAGTGCGCATGGCATTCTTCTCACAAGAAAGATAACATTCAACAATACCATTTTTTTCATCAACACTATAAAAATTATACACCATTTTCAAAGGGGTACGGGCAATAGCGTTAACATCTGTCAAATTTTCGGTTCTATGAAAACATATTATTCTCGCGATTTTGATATTTATTGTTCATGGCGAGATTCAATTTTTCAAAGCAGAATATTGAGCAAATTGTTACGTAAACCTACAACATATATACATTGTTGGAATCTGGAAGAGGCAGAGATTCCGAAAATCGAATAATATATAGGGTGTTCCATTAAAAAAAAACATAAGTTTGGTTCGTATCTTTGGAACGCTCTGTATAATTTCTATTTAATAAACTCATTGAACTCACACAATTATTTCTTACAACTTTTATTTTAACTATTTTTGTCTAACTCAAAAAATAAAAAAGTTAAGGGTGGTAAAATATTATATGAATAACCCTGTATAGGGCCGGTTGATAAAATCATATTATTTACTGTGCAAAACCATACTTATCGTATCAACTTCGACGTCACCTGTTACGTGGGTGTTGTACAATAATGAAAACGTAATATTGATAGTTGGTTGAAGGAAGCGCAAAAACAAGCGCTTATAGGTGGGGAATTCTGGAAGGAAGCCTAAATAGTCGAAGTGAGAACAGTGTGGAGATGGGAGTAAGACGATCGGCGAGCAGTGTGACAAAGTAGTGAAAAATTAAAAGTGTTTAACCGGTATTAGTTAGCAGGTAATATTCTTTAAGTACTTTGTTGTTAATTGTTCTATGTAATCTTATGATTGTGATGATTATAGACGTTTCATGATAATAATTCTGTATATGTTTAGCCTTCATTTTCTTATGCTCAGGGGCGTATATTTTTCTAACGTAAAATTGTTACAATTATTATTAAAGATTGCTCATTATTTATTACATGTTAAAATATGTATATATTGTCGTGACTGCCCGTATATTGCAATAACAACTCCTTTGTTTCAACTGTTTAACTTGTTTTGTCATGATTACGTTGTTCGAAAAACAAGTAATAAAACATTTCTTGTGCTCACTTTATGTCAAGACGCATATAAGGGCCTTGTTGAATTCACTAACATTTTCGCCCGTGAGGATCAAATCTGAAAAAAAGAATAATTAAATACAAAAAAAGAATTGCTAAAACAGATCTTCCGAAATCTCAACTATAACTGGATTGCCTCCCGTATGGGACTCCAGTACCTTCCGGCCCTGCTGGCTAACTAACACCAAACCTCTTCAGTTTTACTTGGAAGTGTGTATGTCTAATTCGAGTGAGGTGACATTTAGTGACACATTAAATAAGTCAGGTCTTAATTGTCATTAGCAAAGGATCTTAATTTATGCCTTTTGTTATCGGTTGTTTTGTATTTTTATTTGGGTAGTTAGAGCAACGATCGTGGGTTTCTCTGCCATGCTCTTTCCCCACAGGAGCTCTAGTTGAGGCTGGCATTTTCATTTTATGTTAAATGGTTGTTAATGTTTTTGCTGTTCTTTCTATTTGTCACATGTTTAATTTGAAGACTGTTGTACAAAAATAATAAAGTTAGGTGTATTTACTCTGCTTTTGTTTCTATAAAATAAACCATACTTCCCCTATTTAAAGTTAGTAATCAGCGCCTTCCGGTCAATTATCGACGATCACATATTTTTGGCTACAACTATGTTTACTTATATTTTTTCGATCGAACCTGGGGTTGTTATACTACATACGAAATATTTGTTATGCTTATAAACAAATTTAATTGATGTATCAATAAATCCCGACTCACCCTGTATATAGTAGTGAGTACTGATGATTCATTGCCTTCTTTTTGCACCAAATATAACAAATTTCGTCGTACTCAGACACAACAGTCTGAATTCTGTTTCTGCAATTTTATTTTGTTCTCTGTGTACAACTGAATCAGCCTGTTCATCTAAGGTTGCACATCAAATTGCTTGCAAATAATTTCCGTTTACCTCGTAATGAGGAAAACGAACGAACGAAATTAACAAACCGAAAATGAAACCTCTTCACTGCCATCTGTATTTAAACGATGCCGTAGTTCACGGAGCAGCAGCGCTCGGCGTTCATTTGTCTGCCGTTCAAAGAACACTTGATGAGTGCACTCAGCTAACCGCGCTATTACAAGAGTGGATCACAAATTGTTAATAATTGAGGGAGTCTTTGAACCGTGGCTTTGTTAAGCTCGCCCCTGATGTTTTTAGGATAACTTTGGGGCTTTAAGTTTCTCGTGCACGTGCTGCAAGTTTAATCGATGTTTCGGAATAACAAAGGCAGGAAAATCGAATAAAAATTAACACGGTTTTTATATTATCTTAAATGTACCGTTGTTTGGGGTGCTACCATTTCTGTTGCCTGTTCAGAATTACAAATCAGGCAAAGTAAACTACATAATTACATAACATGCAGTAGCCGAATTGTATATTCTATTAGAATTTTAATTTAAGCACCTAAAAGATAGAGAGAACTAAATATTGTTAAACCCGAAAGGAAAAATGAAAGATTTTTTATTGTATATTAGACATCTTTATATCACACACATCAGATAATAAAATTAATGTCATATCATATGTCATAATGTCAGTGCGTTCAAGTGTGTGGTTTTGGAGAATTAGTGCATACTCAACAAGAAGTGTGTAATTTATTTAATGTAATTCATCCTGATCGACGTCCAATTACTAGATCTACTATCAGGAAAATAGAATTTTGCTGAGCACGGCGACGTTAGAGATTTACCTAAAGGAAGACCAGCAGAAATATCAGAAGACTCTAAACTAGACGTTTTACTAGAAACTGTAAATAATCCCCGTGTAGCCGTTAGGACAATCTCCAGGAATTGTAATTCGTCATCAGGATCACAAATACTCCGAAAAAATAAATATCATCCTTATAAGGTTCAATTGATAACTATTGGATGATGATTTTGACCGAAGAACACAGTTTTGTGAGCAGATAATTGAGATAAATAAACTTAGAAGATTTTCTTTTCTGATGAGGTTACTTTTGTTTTAAATGGACAGGTAAATAGACAGAACTGCAGGTACTGGGCAAATATAATCCTCGTTGGACACAAGTCTGTCACACACAGCATCGTCAAAAAGTAAATCTTTGGGCAGGTATTGTCGAAAACCGAATTCTTGGACCTTTTCGATTAAAATTTAAATGGAGAACCCTACTTAGACTTTCTTCAGTTTGAACTCATCCCCGCTTTAGCTGTTGTGTTTCCTAATCATCATCAAGATCCAGATATTCCTGATAATGACATGTGGTTCCAACACGATGGGGCACCTCCTCATTTTGCAATTGCTGTTCGACAGTTTCTTGACTTAACTTTCCCTAATAAATGGATTGGACATAGAGGTCCTATTGAGTGGCCACCAAGGTCACCAGATTTAATCCCTTTAGATTTCTCTTCATGGGGTTATTTGACAGCAAAAGTTTATGTGAATAGACCAAATAATCTTGATGACCTGAAACAGAGAATACGCCAGGAACTAAGACTTATTCCAGCAGAGGTAATTGAAAACGTTCAACGGGAAACAATCCACCGACTACAAAAACGTATTGAAGTAAACGGACAAAACATTGAACAATTATTATAAAGCAATTGTTATTTAAATAATGTTTTATGATTAAATATTATTTTTTTCCATTTATCACATTTCGAACGTCATTATTACGAAAACCGCTGATTTGAGAGATATGGTATGTTATACAAAAAGTGTTCAGAATTTACAGTATAATTCAAATATGGCACAGGGTATTCCATTAAAAAAAATCAATGATGACTGCGTATGTTCTTCTTGAGACACCCTGTATACAATTTCCTTATGTCAAAAAATGCGGAACTAAAAGTATTAATCAACGTGTCCGAGCGTTTTTCCACAAAATAATTACCTGAATTTTAAACGTATTTGTTCCTTTCATCATAAACGCACTGTACATATAAAGGTGATTTTAACATGAGGTTAGTTCAGATGAATTGGCAATAAAACATCTGATCGACGAAAATAAGCCACCAAACAATCAAGTTGAGAGACAATATAAAGACAGTCGACCAAATGAGCAATTTGACGGAAGATACAAATCTCCTGCTTTGTAAAGACTGAAAATTAAACCTAGCTCTTAGTATGTTATTGTCAATACCTCGTGCTAGATAAATTCTGTCAGATTTAAATAAAAGATAGTTTAGAAACTTTCTCTGAATAAATTTAATATTATTAATGTAACAAGCGTAATATGGAACTCAAATTAAAGAGTAGTATTCAAGCTTGGATCTAACGAAAATATAATATTTTTTAAAGTATTAGGATCTTAAAATTAACTGTCTAATTAAATCCTAATTTGCTCAAAGCTGCTTTAACAATAATACAGGACCATAAAATGAAATTGGAAAAGGCCTGCGACTGAACCAAGTGGCGTTTTCAGGTGGATGATCACGAATTTGTGGTCCCTGTGACCTCTACATGCCAGAATCAAGGTTATTTGAAGGTCAACTTCGTTAATTCGAGAAATATCATCCTTTGGACCTCAGATTCTGAAATAGCGAGAAATTTTACGTTCGGATATAATTTGATCTACCTGTCCTAGTGATCTCTAGAAGTCACATGAAGGTCAAATACATTCTTCAGAACTTCTGAACCATTTAGCTTGTCATGGCTTACGATCATCGAGGTAATGACACTTACAAACCATGTTTTTGGGTGCGGTGACTACGAATCTGTGGTCCCTATAATCCCTACACGTCAATATCAAGGTCATTTGAAGGCCAACTTCGTTAAATCGAGAGAGATCAATTTTTTGACTAAGACTCGTTTTGTAGATTATTTTATAAAACATTTTCAAAAATAATTATTATTGACGATTTTTCTTTCATTGAAGAGAAAAACGTGGGGTTTTACGGTGCATATTGCATATAGATCATACCGTATATTTCAAACATCCAGTTTAAATAAAGCGTTAGCGTTAGTATCTCGTAAAATCCGAACTTAATATATTAACGTAGAAACAAAGGTCGTAAATTTAAACTGAGGCTATAACTATTGATCAAGTGATTCCTGGACGTGACTTGGGCCGGATTCTTCATTCAGATGTTCTCTGTTTTGAGTTGGCATAATATAGTAAGCAAGCTCTCTGGGAAGCGTATTCGTGTTTTATTGCCCGAACAAATTATGTATAGACTAACACCATGGCAACACGAATTCATATTTTGATTATAAATTGTCGTTATTTGACAGAACAGACACAATATCTGTGTTCGTACGAGGCCAGTATGGTACTTGGGTGGAAATATTATTTGATACATAAGAATTTAAGATTCGCCTTGTTCCGATATGTAAATATGTTACCCAATTTTATGTTGACGACAAAATTATTTGTTTGTAGTATTTTATATCTTCAAACTTTCATAGACTATACAAGAATTGAAAACAACATAAGGTGAAAATTGGGAAGTAAATTTTACAATTAATTACTTAAAACCCAGAGTGTTGTGTATGTAAGCACACTCACGAATGTAATAAGGATTTTACCCAAAGAGGTACAGATAGAGACTGTATTACCTAGTTTACTTTAGATCTTAGAAAAAAATAGTATGACGAAGAAATCCTCTTTGATTTCAGTAGCAGCTTGCAGTGCATACTATGTTTTGCAGTTACGAAGGCGTTTGGTTCTTTTCTGTACCTGACAGGTCGCTCTTTGCTGGTAGATGCGGAACAAAGTTTTGTGCCAGGTATAAATAATAGAGAATAGTGACAATTAAGATATAACACAATTTGTAGGTTAATTATCATCTATACATAGGTATACTGAATATTTTACATTTTTAAATTTAAATATAATGCATTTTCAAAATTACAATGGTATAAGATTTGTTACATACATATACTCGATGTTTCATGAAAAGCTGTACTAGAATGGTCACTTAAAATACCATGAATTTTATCCACTTTTCTCGACATTTGAAATAACAACAAAATTCTGCATTTCTTGTATTAAACTTTTCAGTATTTAGTAACGAAAAAAATAGAGCAGGTATCAAAATTCCTCAAATTAAAGTTATCCTTTATATCTGTAAGTTTTGTAGCGAGGTTTTTTAAGTACTAAGTCTAGATTGCTTAGGCTGTTTATAGTAGGTACATATATTTTGTCATAAACGCCCTGCATTTGTTTTACTACTGTGATGTAACTGTCATTATCTGGCAGACAATGCATTAACATCCTGTACAAAAGCAAACTAAACAACCTTTAGTCGCAGTATAGGCACTGGCATTTTGTACAATGATTTAATACCATACTTCGTTAAATAATTAAAGACATATTATATTCTGATTAGAAATTAAGGGAAAACAACCCTCAATACCTATGAACTGATGCAACCCATACACAGCCTTAGGCCGATTAAAGGGTGCGTTTGCAATATGTTCCATATGTACCTACTCCTGCATTATTTATATCTAATCAAGTTATGTACATTCCATGTGGTTTATATTGAAACCATGCAGATAGATACACAGTTATATTATACACAGATATATACATAGTTGCGTACGATGTTAGAAAATGTAATTAATTTAACATTTTATTTAATTTTGGTTAGTTGTATGTATGTTGAAGAAGAAATCTTTTAAAATGCACATATTTAAAGGTTAAAGGAAAATACTGTTAAGCTTCACCTCACACAATTATAAAATTCTTGGATATTATACGACTGTAAATATTATATATTTCATTTTTTTATCAATCAAGAATGTGGTGTTAACTAATTATAATTTTTATCTAACCGTCTTACAATAAAATAATTAGTGTATCTTATAAACTTCCTGTTTAAAACGTTAACGGAAAAGAGATAGTATAATCAGTAAAAGTAATAATCAGTATGTAATTTCTGTAACATTGTCTACTTCAGTAACTTTCTTTTATCATCCTTACATATGAATTCTTATAAATTCTCCCATTTTTTAAACCGTATAGAAAAATGCAAACATCAAACTGTTAAAACTTTTCAATGATGATTAAAGTTAAATTAACGAATGAATTTTTTTCTTAAAGTAAAATCTCTTTAAAACATACCGTAATTTCTCATTTTTTAAATAATTTGTTTTTCTCTTAAGTTTCCTTAAAATATTAACCACCTATTGCGTGCAAAAAGAGGTACTAGATAGAAGACGTAGATTGTTGAAGTTTACGTAGTAGAGGTTACAGGTTCAAAAATGGATGTGAGAAAACTTTTAAAAGGAAACGGAAATATTGAACATTTATTAAAATGCAGGATATAAATGGTTTTAGCTACTGTGTTTGCTAGTATAAATTATATGTTAAAAAATCTTTAATATTCATTTTAATAAAAAATGTTCAAAACTTTAAAGCTTTGAGAAATAACTGATAAGATCCAAGAGCATATTGCTTTGGAATCGGAAGTTTCAGAAGCATCAGATATGTATTCAGAAAACTCGGACTCCTCAGATGGACTCTAAAGGTCTTTCTGTAAGCTGATTTGTAAAATAATGTTTTTTTATGAACTCGGTGTTCATCAGTGTGATTCTACGTTGAAATTTAGTTTTTTCTTGTTATATAGAACTGATATTTTGTGTCACCGGTCTTATAACGTCGGTGTCGATGCGCGCGCATACACCACACTACACCACAGAGTCTCGCCCAAGAACAACAGCAGCAGGTCAAATATTCCTAGCAAAGGCTACGAAATGCAAGGTAACAACTCGAAAAACCATCATACTTCAAATATTTGTTAAAATTTGCTATTTTTATTTTCGTTAACATTGACTCCAGCACAATATATAGCTGGAAAGATAATTTAATAACTATTTCTTCAAGTAGCTTTATTTTCCGTTACCCCTACTTTTTTCATTTTTACGATATTTTTACTTTGGAAAAGAAAAGAAAAACAGATTATTTCAACATGTATCCATTTTTATCCAATTGGTAAATGTCTACGTTTTTGTAGGAACTGTAAAGAGAAATTCACAGACGATTCTACTATTTCAATATACCTAAATATTTTAGCTTACCTTTCGTCAATAGTGTGAAACATATGTGGGCACTGCTCGACTCTATCCTAAATAGCAAAGTGCGAAACTACAATACTTCCAATCTCTTTAAATAAAAATCATATCAGGTTTTTATTTATACAGGGTGTAAAAAGTTTGGCTGCCATTACTTCAGCATGAGATAGAGTAATCATAAATGAACAAAAAAGTTGTATATTACAGGTGCGTAAGATTAACAGTTTTCAAAATACAGCGAGTATTAATACTGGGGGTTCTAGCACAACGTGACAACAGCGCTTAACCTAACGCTACACAGGTGATGCATACCACGCGTACACACGGCAGACTTGTTCTAAGGAAAAAATGTAAACAGTCATTATAGTGAACGGAATTACTTATCAAAATTTGCCATCTGAGAAGGGACATATTTGCGCGCAAACTGCATTTTGCATGTAGTTTAGGCAAAAGTTCTTTCTCATATAAGATACAGGAATGAAATTTAACTATTGTAATTGTGATTATTGTATACAGGGTAGCCCGTCGAAAACGTACCGCAAGGAATTACAGAGTAGTAAAGAACTTTTCGGCAAAATCCAAAAACAAGTCAAATTTATTTCTGAGGGGGACAACTTTTGGCTCAAAAAGCATACCAAAATCTTCAACCCCCTAAGTGGGGGTGCTATCCCCTAAATTTTTTCAAATGGGAATGGGGGTCAAGTGGTGGGTCATTAGAAAGGGCTTTTAATTCTCTATACATCGATTCTTACATTTTGAAAATCGGTTCATTATTTTAGAAAATATGCAGCTTTGAAAATACGAACAATATTTTTGACGAGAAATGCGAAAATCGTATTAGTCAAGTAAATGCTGAAAATGTTGTCCGCAAACTTTCATACAATGAGTTTTCAAACCGTTGTCGAACATTCTGGAGCACTTGCGGTGTTACTTCGCGACATTCATTAATGATTCGTCCTCGCAGATCTTCCAAGGTATCAGGTGGAGTGCTGTAAACTTTGCTTTTAATGTGCCCCCAGAGAAAGAAATCTAAAGGATTTAAGTCGGGTGACCGAGGGGGCCACTCAATTGCACCTCTTCGTCCTATCCAGCGTCCTGGAAACGTCTCATTTAGGTAATTGCGCACATTGAGCGAGTAATGTGGAGGAGCTCCGTCTTGCTGGAAAATCAGTTCGTGTTCATTGTAAGCAGGGTCGTCCTCTATGATATTTGTTAGAGCTGGGTCGATGACATTTTGTAGTAAATCCAAGTACATATCGCCTGTCAAATTTCCAGGAAGGAAAAAAGGACCTACAATGGAATTTCCAAAAATACCTGCCCATACATTCAACTTCTGGGGGTGTTGGGAGTGTGTCTCATGGAAAATCCTTGGATTGGTATCAGCCCAGTAACGACAATTATGGCGATTCACTAAACCATTCAAGAAGAACGTACACTCGTCCGAAAAACACACATTAAAGAGGAAATTATCGTTTATCGCTCGTTCAGTCATTATTTCGCAAAATTGCAAACGACGATCAAAATCGTCTTCATTTAGCTCTTGCACTAGCCGAATCTTATAAGGATGGAATTTGTATTTTTTTAATATTCGTTGGACACTTGTACGACTCACTCCTGTCGCAGTAGCCAATTGCATTGTACTCAGCGTACTATCCATTGCCACTTGCCCCAATACCGCTATTTCCGTAGGTTCATTTAGTACCGGATTTTCAACCTGCCTCTTTTTGTTATGAACGGAGCCAGTTTCGCGAAATTTGGCCACCAATTCGCGAACAATTTTTCCAGACGCATGTTTCTCAGGATGCCGTTGGTTGAACAGTTCGGCGACCCGATTTCCGCATTCATTGTTTTTGAAAAAAAGCTCAATAATTTCTACTCTTTCTGGAATTGAGTACACCATAATTAATCAATTTAAAAGACTCGGCAGTATTGGTACTCTTCAACTACAAGTCACAAGACAGTTATCTAGCAACTTCTTGTGGCCTATCTAAATACGAAACAAAAAGCGGACAATTTTTTGCTCACCAAAATCAGGCTAAAGAATTCGCAAATCAGAAAAAAAAACAGCGAATTCTTTTGAAGGAATTTACCAAGCTAATACCGTAAGTTTTGAAGTAAAATTAAATCGATTTTCGCATTTCTCGTCAAAAATATTGTTCGTATTTTCAAAGCTGCATATTTTCTAAAATAATGGATCGATTTTCAAAAAGTAAGAATCGATGTATAGAGAATTAAAAGCCCTTTCTAATGACCCCCCACTTGACCCCCATTCCCATTTATGGGAATAAAAATTTGGGGGATGGCACCCCCACTTAGGGGGATGAAGATTTTGCTATGCTTTTTGTGCCAAAAGTTGTCCCCCTCAGAAGCAAACTTTACCTGTTTTCGGATTTTGTCGAAAAGTTCATTACTACCCTGTAATGCCATGCGGTACGTTTTCGATGGGCTACCCTGTATATATAATATTTTTTGTAATTTATAATCGTGTGGTATTTTGTCTTATTTTGTCAAATTTATTGAATGTAAAAGTATATATTGAATTAATGTAAAGTGATGAATAAAGTAAAGTGAAGTGAAACATTAAGTAAATTTCAAGACAATTGTTTTGCAGTTTTTAAATAAATAAAATATAATGTATCGATTTTGTATTACGAAGATAGTGTTGTTCTTAAATTTTAGCCCGAATTTTAGTAATTATGAATCTCTTAAAACAGGAACTTAACTTTTAATCACATTATGAATTTGAAAAATATGTAATTAAAGTACCTAAAAATTCACGTCAAAGAAAAATTCAGTAATTTTTAAACGCACAAGTACAAAACCAACTACAACATATGCTCAAAATATCCACCATGCATGCACGATACCTTCGAACCCAACACCCCAAGAAAAGGAAATAGTGGTACGCAAAAAACACTCAGACACGGTCCAATTCCAGATACCAACTGAATTTCGTATTACTGGACAGCTTAGTACCTCTGTTATACGTCGCGCCGTTGTCACATTGCTCGAAAATTATGAATTTTATCGAATTTTAAATTATTTTTTAGAACGAAGTTCAAAGAAGTTCAAAAAAAGTGATAGACATTGTATTTTATGGCATTCTATGCACGCAGTTATGTCAATATTCCTTAATTAATCGAATACATCAAGTTGTTGTATCATCAAATTGTACATCAAGTTAGAAATTTTGATATTTTTTTCTCGGAAATGGTTGAGTTTAGGACCCACGTCATATAAAGTTTTTTTGTTTATTCTAATGTATTCTATCGTCTGTTAAAATTAAGGCAGTCAAACTTCTAACACCCTATACAATATTTTATACAGAATTTCACCTAAGAAAGCAACTTATTGATTTAAAAGAATCTATACTCCAGGCGGTATTAAAGCAATCGATCAACAAAATTTTCAAAACCAAAACATCCCATCCTCGTGAGCAAACACGGTAAGATTGAAAAATATACTTAGTAAACCTGAGCAGTGTTTCTGTTGCCCGTAGAGTCTTTCATAACTGAAATACGAGCATGTTTGAAATAAAATAAAAATAATCTCCTTAGATATTTCAATAAGAAATGACATTATTGTAAACCAAATTAAAAAATGTTCACATCGTCATAAAAAAGGTAATATAAATGCAATAAAAACCAACATCTATTGTATTAAACCACTAACAGGATTATCCTAGTATAAAAAACAAATTTAGTTACATCTGCCACGCTAAAACAAAGGCCAATTCCTCTCTAATCACAGCGCTTGGATAATCGAGAGTAGAAAGTAAAACATACGACATGCAAGCATTATTGTATTAACTGAAGTGCCTATTCTTATACACATTTCAATTACATTTAAATGTATGATTCGACGAGTTTTTGTTGCAACGTATAAGAGGCACGCGCAGATGTTTCAAAAATCTTTCTTCCTACTTTGTGCTCAAGCAGGCGGGTTGCTAGGGGGGAACGGCTCAATAATTTATTAACAGGATTGCCAATATGAAGGCCCGTTGGTAATTTATTGAGTAATTTTAAGTTTCGACTTAGCGTTTCTTTCGTGGTGTGACAGATATCCCATGGCATCTCGGTAAAGCTTTCTGTATCAGTTGCTTTTTAAATTAATTTCGGGAGAAAAATCAAGAGTGCAAGTTTAAAAGTTCCTGGAAAAATTTTGGGATAGGAGGATCCCAAGATATACCTAGAGCAAACAAATATTTATTTTATTTTTATTTATATAGAATATAAAACGGGCTAAAAATCCAGTAACAGGAAAAGTTTAAAAAAAAGATTTGCAAAACCAGCAGTGAAAGTATTGTCACCCATAATAATATATAACAATTGAACAATTGAACAATTGTTAAATTGGACTAAAACCGATATTATAGGCTATTGATTATATCCAAATAACAGGGTTAAAAGGAACTATGACGTTGAAGCAATTTTATTGCATGAATCGTTCAAAGGGTCATTTTGGATAAAAATATCGCGGAGTGCTATTAAATTAAAGAGTGGAAATTGGAGATAGGGGTGAAAATGCACCCTTTTCAATTTTTTAATTGTTGCTCGAAAACGAAGCAAAATTTCGCTATAAGAAAAATTATATAGAGAATTGAATTTCCCATCGAAATGGCTTATTTAAAAAATTTGAAAGGAAAATTTTATGCAAAAAATCGTAGTAAAGTAATAATAATTTGAAAAAAAGCTAAAAATTTGATTTTAATTTTTTTTTTACTTTTTTTTGCCTCTAGTTTTTTTTTGAGTAAAGATAGGTATAGGCACTGCTTCATAAAAAAAAGTAGATACAATTTCCTTCAAAATAAGAGGCCGCTCAAACTTACAATTAGCCAATTTTTTATTTTCGCCGCGTTTATACGTTTTAATCCTAATTTTTTGCAAAAAAGGAAGGAAATAAAACATTCAAGGGTTTTCATCACATAACTTGTTCGAATGGTCATTAAAAATGAAAAAACCGCGGGGAGCTATTAAATTAGAGGGTTGAAATTGAAGATAGGGGTGAAAATGCACTTTTGCAGTTTTTTAAATATAGCACGAAAACGAAGCAAAATTTCGGTATAGTTCATAGGAAAAATATTGTAGAGAATTGAATTTCCCAACGAATTGTCTAATTTAAAAAGATTTTAAATAAATATTTTACGCAAAAAAAATCGTTAATAAACAATTTTAAAAAAGCAAAAAATAAGATTTTTTTTACTTTTTCGATTCTAGTAAATTTCTCTTCAGTAGAAGTATGCAAAGTAAATTGCTGTACAAAAAAAACTAGATAAGATTCCCTTCAAAATGATACGTTTTCAAAATTTTTGGTCTAATATTGACTAAGTTATAACCGGTCAAACTTGGTTCTTTATTAAATAAAAAATTATTTGAAAAGTTTTAGTTGTTAAAAACAAATAAAGATTTTAGAGTCAATCAACATTTTATTTTTTGCTTTTTAAAATTGTTTATTAACGATTTTTTGCATATTTTTTTTATAAGCCATGTCGATGGGAATTTCAATTCTCTAAATAATTTTTTCTATGAACTATAGCAAAATTTTGCTTCGTTTTCGAGCTACAATTAAAAAACTGAAAGGGGTACATTTTCACCCCTATCTCCAATTTCCACCCTCTAATTTAATGCAACTCCGCGGTTTCTCATCTAAAATGACCCTTTGAACGATTTATGCAATAAAATTGCTTGAAAGTCATAGTTCCTTTTAAAATCCTATAATCAATAGCCTAATAAAACAAGTACAGTAAAAATATATAAACAAACAAAAGCATAATAGCAAAAATAACTGCATATTCTTGTTGAAAACCCCGATTATAATATTTCTTTTATGTCTCGAATCATACCAAAAAATATATCCACCAGATTCTATTTTTGACTACCTGTTTAATCATTTGACACACCTTATTTTTGTTCTATGATTTTTAATATAGAGCAAATCATGATTTCTATTATTAGGTAGATGAAAATCAAATAACGATAGCAAAGATCAATAATTGAGTGCTTTTATAAAGATAGACTAAAGTAGTCATATTTCTCTTATCTTCTAAACTGCTCACGCTGAAATGAAACGCTTCATGCTTATTTTCTGAAACGGTTAGTTTCAGAAAATAGTTCTGTGTAAAAAAAATTGACTTTTTTTCACTCATTTTCACTCAATAATGTGTCAATTTCACTAATTAAGTGAAATTTTCCTATATTAGGAAGAGAGAAACTATCAGCTTTAGTTCAAATATTATCAAAAATGTGCAGAATTATCAAAATTGCCAATATTGACAAAAAATGTACTCAATAATTTCAGACGATGAATTCACTCCGTACCTTTCACTCAGACCGAGTTATTTACGGTGTAGGGTTCCAAAGCATAGATATATATTTATGCCTCGACCTGACAAATGTTACAAATAGCAATTTTAGTTTGTTAACATTTTTAAAGCCTTTCATATTCCTTATAACGAATCCACGAGTTTTGTACGCATCTGTGATAGTCTTTTGTATGTGATTCTATAACAATAGATTCATCTCTTTAACGAAACAAAGGAAGTTGATATAACTTTCGTTTCATATACGCGATCAATATAACTTAAACTCCTTTATTTCTCAAAACATCACATGAAATATTCTTTATTTATTAAAAATTTAGGAATTTCAAGAGAAAACGGGTTTTTGGTGTGGAACTGACAAATAATTTAGAAATTAAATATTACTTAGACACACTACAGGCGGTGAAAATATTTTCATAATGAAGTCCTGCATGTGCCCATATGCCACTGATGCTGGGAATTAAATATTTGATGACAATTTTTTATTGCTTTCCATGCTCTATAACCAGCAAATAGCAAATCAGACTTTGATATCACATACTGGTTTCCAGATGTTAATAGAACAAACATTTCAAAGGGTTTAATACCACGTAATTTTTACAGGAATTATGTTTGGATTAAGGCAAGTGACATAAATTCAACTGTTCTTATGTCGGGAATCTGTGATAGTCATGCGACTACCGTTTTCTGGAACACCCTGGATATTGTATCAAGATTTATTATTATTTTCTTTCAATAAACAAAACACATGATACTACTAATACACTACCATCAATGATACATTTTTCTCCTTTACTTACCGAAGAAACTAATTTTGAGGCGCTACGTCGTCATTAAAGGAGAATCCTTGAAGGTTATTCGATGGAGAATGGAAAACAGGAATATGATGAAGCAAAATGAGGAGAGTATGGCGGATGTGGGACAACCTCCCATTCAAACTACTTGAATAGCCGCTTTTTTATGTTAGCAGTATGAGGATGGACCCATGCTGCAAAATTACTATATCTTCCTGGTCTTGTTACTTGAATTGCAGAGTTGTTCTTGGAAAGAAACCTTTGCAGTGATAATTACACACCTTGGAGGTAGTTTATAGTAGGCGACGAATTATTTGTTTTCACCAGATGCACATCAGCTTAAGTTGATTAGTACCAGCTTTTACTAGAGGAGTTGTCTGTCAGTCATTCTTTTCTGTCCCTGGCGCTACTTTTCGTCAAAAGTGACAATCTGAGACAGAAACGGTTGATGCTGTTGACGGACCAAACGATGATGTGCCAGCTAAGAGGCACAGATGCTGATACGCAGATTTTTATTGTTTTGCAAGGTTGATATAGATCTTCATCACAATCAGATGATCTTCCTGAACGTGGAAAATTGTTTATGTCAAAATGGCCGCCTTCGAAACCAGTAAACCATTTTCGTGTTTTACTTTCCCTAATAGCGCTCTACGTAAACAGCTCAAATGGATCTAGTCACATTTGTTGTCTTAACTCATCTGCTGAACTCAAACAGAAGAATATGTCGGAAATGCCTGCATTTCACTCCATTTTCAAAACAATTTTGACATATGTTTAACCATTGATTTCTAAGACAGACTCATGAAAACCAAAAACTGTAGTGAAAACTCGAATGAAACGTGTTGATAAAGCGACTCAATATTATTTTTGGAATAGGTAATACAAGTTTAAGATTTATTTAAGGGCCCCATATTCTTTAAATAGTGTTTTCCGCAAAGACAAATAATTTCACACATTTAATAACTGAATAATCTAAAGCTTATCAAATAATAGGAATGTTATGTCATGCCATCTGGTTATTTTCAAAGACGCCGCAGTAAAACGAATAAACAGGTGCAAAAAACGATCAAACCATCAAGGTTTTAGGTACTGAAATCTTCGAAAATACTAACTTTTTTATATATAATTCCACATGTAAATATTCTTATAACATTTACTTGCTCAGTCCTACATATAAAATTGTTTACTTTTATTTATAAGTACGTGAAAATAATTCTTAAAATGTGGGGTTAGAATAACAGCAAACGCATGTTCTACAAACGCTTTTAGTTATTATTTTATTTGAGTAAATTTAAATGGTAACAATGAATAAACAAAACATCAAGGATTTTATTTTTGTGCTTACTTTTGTTCTATATGTTTTACTTTCAAAGATTTCAGTACCTAAAAACGCCAGAAATTTCACTATTTCTCGGCCGGGAATATGGCCACCTTAACAAAATAGATTGAATATTACTCAACGTACAGTGTTATTATTTCCACACAACTGGATGCCTACTCGTTTTAATAATAAATTGAGTTGAATTTGGGTGAAAATTGACTCAGACTTTTTACGGTGTAACTATTGAATGGTAAAACTAAGAAAAGTCAATTATAGTCAAGGCTAATTCAAAAAACTGATACTCTAATAGAATAGCTAACATCAATTACGGGGGGTTGTGAAAATTGCGAAGGTAGACTTTACACTGACTTGATAATAGTGGTAGCTGTGACATCGACCCTCGAACTGTCAGGCGAGGAGACAAATGATACAAATCCATTAGAGCTATCTCGCACACATCATAATATAGAATGCGCGCAATCAAGTCCGCGCGCCCCCTGAAAAGATAACAAACGGCTCGAAATTGAATGTGAAAAAGAAGAGCAACACATGTTTAATAAAAACTCACTTCGACTTCACTCATTGCTAATTTATCACTTGGTAACATCTTTTGACTTTCGAACGGTGTACTTATAAAGGCATTACAAGCACCCTAGGAGAGCTTGCGACTTGTTCTGTCTGGAAGGGGAAAACTGTACTATAGAATTTTTGAACAAATATGTATGTTGCCTTCTAGGTATGTGGTTCAGTTAATGTACAGGGATTTAATAATGAGTAGGAAAATTTTAATAACTGAATTTTTCACGACTTTTTTTCAGTTAGGCAATTTTTAAGTTAAGGAGAAGTTCGTATAATTTTGAGTGGGTCTGAACGCTATTTATTTTATATGAAGTTAAGAATAAAACTTAAAATATAGACATTATTTCATCATTCAATATTTTCTTTGTATTTGTAATAGTATTTATTAACACAGAACCTTAATAAATGTTTACAAACCACGTGACTGTCGACATGAACTATCGATATTAAACTTAATATACAGGGTGGCCAAATGAAGACGAAACAGATTCATTTTCAGCAACTGTGTCAAGATTGTAGAAAAACTCTCAGACCCGTCGATTTTAGATTAAAGGGGGGCATTCTTTGTTGGTATTTTTGACTCCGCCACTTTCACCCCCAAGCAAGGGTAAGCATCACGCCAAAATATTTAAATGGCATTGGTGTTGAGTAATATTTCTTTTGAAAGCTCTTAAAATTCTCTTTACAACAGACTTTAAATTTTATAATTCCGCCCAATACTTTGAAAAAAATTTACATTTTAAAATTTAAATTATGTTTAGTTGCATACTTACTACTTAGTTGATTAAATGTTCAGACTGATGACAGTCCGCATCCATACAAGAATAAAGATTTTGTTCGAAACGTTCGCGCACATTCCGAAGCATTTCCGGAGTGATTCGATGGCATTCGTCGACGATTCTTTGACGCAAATCTTCCAGCGACGCTGACTGTGTTTTATAGATATTACTTTTTATGTATTCCCACAAAAAGAAATCAAGGGGCGATAAATCCGGTGATCCTGGAGTCGACTCAATGCTGCCCCTTCTCCCAATCCAAGTCCGTAGATAACGTTGGTCCAAATACTGACGGACAATTAACGCATAATACGGAGGAGCACCGTTCTGTTGAAAAATCAAATGATCTTTGTCATACTCTAGAACATTTTCAATAATATTAGTAAAGGCAGGGTCAATAGCGTCTTCAAGTAATTGCAAATACATTTCGCCAGTCAAATTACCAGGTAGCAAAAAAGGACCCCCCAGCCGGTCACCGAAAATTCCACCCCAAATATTTTTCCGGTTGCTGTGTATGCACCTCGTGAAAAACTCTTGGGTTAAAAAGGAACTGTGGATCGTTCCCTGCTCGCTCACTCATTATTTCGCAAAATTTGCAAACGGCGGTCATAATCATCCTCATGAAGTTTCTGGACTAAATGTATTTTGTATGGATGGAATTTATTCTTCTTCAAAATGGTTTGTATGCTAGTTCGATTGATCCCAGACACAGATGCCAGCTGCCTCGTACTTAATGTAGATCGAGATGAACTTGTCCCAAAACTGCAACTTCAATTTTTCAATTTCTCGTTTTTTATTGGCTACGTTCCCTGTCTCTTGAAATTTTTTTACTAACTCTAGAACATACTTCCTCCTGACATATCGATCTTGATGTTGTTCATTAAATAACTGAGCTGTTCTATTCGCACATTTATTGTTCATAAAGTAAAGCGAAATGATATCTACCCTTTCCGCAATGGAATAAACCATAGTGTTTAATTTTCAAAAACACAATTAAATAAACTACCAACCAACGCTTCCAAATAATACTAGAAAATAATTTGGAATCCACTAATTTTACGTTCATTGTGTGTGTATAGCATTCATTTCTGTTTTTTACAATTGTGTTTTTTTTACGAAAGTGATAACAAATCGCCAAAAACCAATGTAACGCAAGAAATACTAAATTTATACCATTGGCGTACTTAACTCGAATGACTGACATTTTTACCGTTACTAATTGTTTGTACATAAGTTTCAACTTTAAAATCAAAATTCTTAATAAGTATTGGGCGGAATTATAAAATTTAAAGTCTGTTGTAAAGAGAATTGTAAGAGCTTTCAAAAGAAATATTACTCAACCCCCAATGCCATTTAAATATTTTGGGGTGATGCTTACCCTTGCTTGGGGGTGAAAGTGGCGGGGTTAAAATACCAGCAAAGAATGTCCCCCTTTAATCTAAAATCGCCGGGTCTGAGCGGTATTCTACAATCTTTACGCAGTTCCTGAGAATGGCTCTGTTTCGTTTTCATTTGGCCACCCAGTATATAATTTAGTATTACATACTTCCGAAACATACTTTTGTTTTTCCGTTGAAATGCTTTTAACTTTATTAAAAGGAGAAAACTATCATACTTCACTTGTTAATGAACAAATTTTAGCCGTTGTGTTTGTATATTATTTATTTTTTTAATTGCAATTTTTTGCTATTGATCCTCTCTTTTTATATAAATGACAAAATAGTTTTTAAGCACGTCTATGTTTTATTGTACTTTTATCCATTGTTGTATTTTTTCTCTTTTAATTTTTCTTCTGAATTTTTTTTTCTCTTTACTGTTTTGTAGTTGGATTTCTACACCTGTAGAACAGTGCATCAATAAATAAATAAATGTATCAGGTGTATGTTTTTAATTAGTGTCCTTTGGATAGACGAAATAATATGATTTTCTTTTCTTATAATAATTATTTTTTAATAACTTGTATATAGGTACTACATGTACACTCGAGTATTAGTAATTATGTCATCCTCACATTCTCAAGCGTTCAATGCCCTTAGGAGGAACATGTTATACGATTACATTTTTTTTCAATTAAAAATTTAATCTTAACCCTAACAAGCACATCAACAGACAATGGTAATCATTTAGAGGGTAATAGCTGCAATAATACTTAAGCGTAATTAAACTTTACAGCATTTTCGGCATTTATCTTTTCATTCAAAGTTAATATCTCGATGAGATATATGAAGCAGCGCCCTGTCAGAAACAAGTGACAGTCGCCGGGCGGGTGGCTTTGTATTAGAATCCCCGCTTTAAAATTGAAGTCGGCCGTGGAAACATACGAATTACGACGGCACCTACTGCGATAGGAGACCTACAAAGCGCTATTTTAATGTTAAATTGAATTTATGATGTGTATTTTCTAACACTTTGATGCTCCGAATCCCTGCGGACTTCGTAATTACGTATTTTGTGGGTTTCATCTGTTTCTGAACTCTAAAATCTGGCGGTGTCAGTACGGTGTTTTGACTGGTTTTTAAATGATAAGCATTTGCAAGGAGACACGTGAAAATATATCTTTCATTTTCCGAAAAAAATTAACGCAGAATAATGTTTCAATACAAATTATTATTTTTATTTATTTAAAAAATACCGATATACATAGTTAATTTATTGCCTATTGCTAAAATCCTTAATGGTCCTTATTTTTATATGAATATACAGACATTTCATATATAAGTAAAGTAAGGACGTTTTTCTTGAATATCTCTAGATGTATGATGACTTGATATACCGGCTATCGCAAGCATGTTTTTGTACAGCAAAAACTAAACCAGAAAGTTAAAGTTACCCCGGAAACATATTCCATAACAGAATTTAGGATTTTTAATAAAAATTTTATAGTTGTTTCAATAAATAGGTATATTCAATATTTCAATAATAAATATTTTATTAATTACTTACCTTACTTTAAATATAAAAGGAAAAAAATACGCAATTTGCTAAGAAAATAACAATAATAAATATTTGAATTACGCTCTAGTGGGGTATTTAATGATATGCGATTGGCAGCATTGCGTTGCGCATAACCTCTGTAACATGTTCTTGGGCTGTTGATATCTCATTTAGTTTCCATGAAATTGTTATTTGAGTGCAACGTGTTTTAGAGTTAGTGACAATTTTTTAAATGTCATATTTTCTGGAACAGTGATGCAAAGTAAAATTTTGCGTGAAGCTGGGGAAACTTTCACGGACTGAAACGAGCTTACGGAGATGATGCTCTGTTACGAATGGTTTTCACGAAGTGGTCGTCAGTCAATTAAAGATGGTCTTCGACCAGGCAGGCCTTCGACTTCAACTGATGACTCCACGTTCAGAAAGTCAAAAATCTGGTGAGTACAAATCGCCGATTGACTCAGAGAAATTGCTGAAGAGGTTAAAACTCAATTAAGTCATGCCATGAAATTTTGACTGAAAAATTGAACATGCATCGAATTGCAGCAAAATTTTTTCTTTGTTTGATGATCGTACAACAGAAAGAAAATCGTGTGGACGTTTGTCGGTAACTCCTTGAACAATCCAATGACGATGAAACATTCATTCAAAGGATCATAACGGGAGACGAAAGCTGGTTTTACGCTACGACATTGAGACAAAAGTTCAATCATCATAATGGATTGACAAAGAATCTCCGCGCTCCAAGAAAGCACGTCAGTCTCGATCAAGTGCCAAAGTGATGCTCACTGTTTTTCGACTTCAATAGAATTGTGCATTTCAAATTCTTACCTCAAGGTGAAACAGTTAACCGTGTATACTATCAAAGCGTTTTACAACGATTACGTGTAAAAATTCGAAAAAAGAGGCCAGAGTTGTGACGAGGTAACTCATAGTTCTTGCACCATGACAATGCGCCCATACACTCAGCTTTGTCCATTCGTCAGTTTTATACCAAAAATCAGATTAATGTCCTCACTCACCCCCCTTACTAGCCATAGCTGGCTCCGTGCGATTTTTTCTTATCTCCGAAATTAAAATCAGTTCTGAAAGGACGCCGTTTTCTGATTATTGATGACATCAAAGCGAATTCATCACAGACTCTAAAAGCCATTTCAAATGAAGGTATCCAGGGTTTCGTGAAAAGAAATACCGCTAAATAAAGTGAGAATAAGGAAGGGGAGTACTTTGAAGGAAATAAGGACCAATAATGTATAAAATTAATAATAAAGTTTAAAAAAATAAAGTTCGATTATTTTCTGAACAGACCTCGTATAAACGGATCTTGCTATTAATAATAATCTAAAATATAATAAGTAATTGCCTGACACTATCGAATTTATTTATGCTTTACTCCTTTATGAACATACAGGGTGGCGCATTAGTGTGAGAAAGTAAAATAACTCCCTTGCTACTCATAATACAGAAAAAAAAATTATATAAAAGTTATACAGAATCTAGAAACCTAAACTGCAAAATTAATTTTATACATACAGGGTGATAAGTAAAAACGGGACACGCCAAATATTAGGTATATTTTTAAATGGAATACCCTGTATATTTTTAAACTTATGGATTTCTGAGAAAATAAGAAAAAAGAAAAGATAAAAGAAAAAATATGGCAATATAAACAGTTTCACATTTTAGTGCGGGGTTGCCAAGCTATATAGAAAATTCTTCGAATTTTGGAAAAAAACATGACCTCGAAGAAGTTGTACTACTAACACATGGAGTAAAAATACTTAACAGAGTTATAGGCAAATGTTAGACAAAGGCTCCTATTTTATACAGGGCATTTTTTATAATACGATCATTTTTAGAAAGTTTAAACTTGAATTTCTAAATTTTTTCAAATAGAACACCTTATATTTTATTGTTGTATCTTATTCACATGTCCACTTTAACTTTTATTAAGCATGTTCCATATCTAATATTGTTTTATGACATCATTTCTGAAAAAACTTAATTTTTATTATTTTATAGAATACCGCAAATAAATATTAACTAATAAAATTAACTCAAAATAGAATGATAAATTATTAACTGACGAATTGACACAATGTGACAGTTTTTTCCAAAGCCATTTCGTGCCGAAAATAATAAAAATTAATTTTTTCCAGAAATGTCGCTATATCTTAAAAACTAATAACTTTAGGTGTAGAACATACTTAATAAAAATCTGATTTGCGAATAAAATAGAACAATAAAATACAGGGTGTTCCATTTGAAAAATTTTAGAAAATCGAGTTTGAACTTTCTTATAATGATGGTATTATAAAAAATGCCTTGTATAAAATATCGATATTAGCTAATATGGGTGTCCTTGCCTAACATTTGCCTATAACTCTGTTAAATATTTTTGCTCCAAGTGTTAGTAGTTGAAAGTTAATACAACTTTTTCGAGGTCATGTTCATGTTCCAAAAGTCGAAGAATTTTCTACATAACTTGGCAACCCCGTACTAAAATGTTAAACTGTTTATATTGCCATATATAGAATTTTCTCAGAAATCCATATATTTAAAAATATACAGGGTGTTCCATTTAAAAAATGAAATATTTGGCGTGTCCCTTTTTTACTCATCGTTTTTTGATTATGTACAACTTTTACATACATTTTTTTTCTGTATTATGAATAACAAGGGAGACATTTTACTCCTTTACACTAATGGCCCACCCTCTATAATAGTGTATTTACGTATTGGTACCCGATTTTTTTCTTTTTAAAAATCGTTTGCTGGAAATCAACACTCGAGACATAAGTTTCAATAATTTTTATTTTTTTCTTCAGAGTTTGGGAAAATAATATTTCATTGTATTATATGATTACAATGAGTCCTATTTTTTACAATTTATTTACAAGAGTAGTAGTAAATGTCTGTTGATATTTTAGGACTATACATACAAAAATAAAAGGATTTTTTGCGATATTTGATATATTAAAAATCTTACCCTTATTTTTTATTGTATTTATTTTAAACATGTTGGGGGCCAATTTAGACTATCGATATATTTCTACGAAACCAGACGTTAAAAAGTAGCTTAATTAAGAACCTGGCAATCCAAGCATAAAACTATTGTATCCCAAACTGGTATATTAGTTATATAGGTACAGTATTTGGTATTAAAAGTAGTTGTTTCTTTCTACATTCAATAAAATATGTTTTATTCAGGAAGGAACTGAATTTGATTTTGTTTGATGTGAAACTAGTTGGCACTTACAACATTTTTCCGTTATCGCATATAAAAAGTACCTAACAATACTTTCCTACTCCTAAAATATACGCAGAAACGTTATTTTTTACATTGAAGGGGTAAATCTTGCCACATGCCTTCCGTACCTGTATCTACTTTACCTGATCTTGTCTGGGCACAATACCAGAAAAGTAAGAAAGGGTTCTTTCCTATAACCCGCTTCTATTATTATTTAAAAGCGGTTGCACGGTGGTTACTTCCGTATTTTATATAATTTTAACAAGATTTACAAAAAGGGTGAAATACCTAAATTTAACCTTTAACGTTTGACCGTGTGAAATTGATTTTTAGGGGATTCCTAAATTATTTTCAAAGGATTGTGATTGTCATGCTCAAGGGTTCTTTGATGTTTTTATCTTTTTTACCTTAAATCTTTTACTCCCAAAAGGCGTGAAACCATGATGAGTTGATAGTTTTGAAATCGGGGTTAAACTAGAGGAAAATTTTTCACACCAGTCTCAAGTTTTTTTTAGGTCGCTGCTGGTAAATAAGTTATAAATCATTTATTACATCTTATTTGTGTCAATAACAGAAACTATGATGATACATTTCTTAAACCTACTAGTACGTTTACCACAAGTTTTATTTATTTATTTATTTATTTAGAAATTACAATATCCAACAGGACAAAGTCCCAATTACAGGATAAGGTAAAACAGAGAACCTTAACTAAATTTAAAAAGAAAAAGGCAAACTAACATTAATTATTAAAATATAAGTATTACATAAAATAGAGCAATCAAAACATAAAATCCAGACAAAAGAACTTGTGACAAAGAAGTGTAAACAATAACAGACAAATAAAATAAATAAGTTGACTAACATATACAAAATAAGGATTACATTTGCCAGACAAACAATTTTTTTATGTCATTCATAGAATGTAAAAGTATATCAAATTGATTGTCAAAATCCTTTTCATTAGTATATGTTTTTGATCTTGAAAAGCCTATACTGAAATTTTCATTAAAATGCAAATTGTGACAAATATATTTATTAATTCTTTAGTAAGTCACCGAATAAGTTCTCCAAACATGGACAAAATTGTAAGTATTAGAAAAAAATATAGAAATGTATCGGTGTAGTTAGTAAAAATCCATTAATATTATTTAACTTTAACTTATACTAGAGTTGCCTCAAAGAATCTTAATAGTCTTACGGATATTAAAAAAAAAATAGTGCAAGTGCTCGCTGTCTTAGCAGAGGTTCTTTATATGAGCAATATAAATTTATAATATGGTGATACAGACAATTTGGTAACTACAAAATCATATATACAATTCGACAAGTCTAGTCAGTATTGTATCTGAACCTCTTAGTACCACATTAGCATCAAACTAAAAAATTAATATCGATATTAGAATTTGTTCATATTATGAATTTGCTCAAATAACACATGGGAACTTTGTGAGGTGCCAAAAACATTTAAAAACTGAAAACGTGTATTCAATTCTGTGAAACACTATATTAAGGTACAACAGTATACATCATCCTGGGTAGGAATCAACTAAATTCTTATCAATATTTCTCCAACTTTTGTACAAACAAAACATGGTCGCAATTGGTCATATCACATAACTTTCACAATATTTAATGGTCTCCTGATATTTTCAGATCTATTACTCATATTTTTTGTGATATCTTCTAGATATATTACTCGTATTTTCAATAATTGATCTTAGTTGGGGTATATAGTTCACAGACTACTGGTTTCCAGCAATATTAACAATTAGGAGTCTTATCGATGGATTTTGATACTGTTTCCATACCTAGATTTTTGGCATAGAAGAAAACTGACGTCATTAGATAAGTTTTTTTTTAATTGTTTGAATTAGCTTAATTTGAGTGATGAATGACTTACAATTTCAATAGAAAAAATATGTTCTTATTTAATTTTGACAAATGGAACAGTTTTCTATAAATTTAAGTATTCATCTGGGAGGACATTTACAGCATAACAATACATTTTTCAACATCAATTGCGTATACATTGAAATCCACACACATTTTTTTCCAGTGGTGTCCTATTGTTTTTTAGGCACATGCATAGCTCATATCTACGCCCCTGGTTTGAGTTGAGAATTAATTTTTGCACGATCAATATCATTTTATTCATGTATTACCACACAAAACTAATTTCAATATCTCATTTCTTTATAAAACATTTATAAATGTAACTTCTTTTTGAAAACTTCATGCTATATCCCACAAAGACAGCAAGTTTGACACTTTGTTGTAGTAAAATGTCATTATTTTTACTTACTTCATGAATGTGATTTAAGGAAATTGTAACTAATTTATCTTTTCACGAAACACACACGAATGCAGCAGAAAATATGAAACATTTAATATATTTCAATTTGTAAGTAACCCCCTAAGTGTCGCCTCGTACTGTCTGGCATAAATACAGCCATAAATAAAAAACTTTCATATATGCCCGTAATATACATGCATGCAAACAAGATGATAACCCTATTACACACACATGCAGAAATGGGGGACCATTCGCCCTCTCTCTCCGGCTTACCCTTGTCGCCTCGTCATTTCTCACTCTGACACGCACGTACCCGAAGATAGATGAAATAAATTTATAAAATATATTGGGCCAGTGACACAGAATGTCAAAGAGGCACTAAATTTAGCATTTAGGGTTACGCTTACACGCAGGTATGAATGAAGAGAACAATCGTTTTGACATTATTGTTACACATCGGTTTTTAAAAGTCTATTCTAGCTTAATTTGCATGTCGGAAAGTCAACCTTCTCGGGTAGGTATCTGTCTGTTGGAAAGATGCCTTAGAATACACTCGAAATTTTTTATGTTATTTAATATTTTATTTGATTTAATACGTATATTTTCACACGCAGAATCTGACTAATACAGTGTGCCTCCGGATGGGGTAGCGCACTCTTGCAAACTTTTTTATTGTTGATTTTTCGAGAAAAAGTTATTCTTGATAAAAACAATAACCTAAGACAATAGACAATTATCGACTAATTTTGGGTGGTTTCTAATCATTTTTAGTACTTAATCAATAATTACAATTTATTCAATAGCCCCAATCTTATTTAGATCGTGATAATACTAATACCATCGCATTCATCCACAAATTTATAATGCTGCTTAACGCTCATTTCATTTATCAATGATTGTTTATTTATAATATCGTAAAGTAGACGCTTTTCTAGTAATTAAAGAATATATGAATGATTTCATACTGATAAAATTAGTAATAAAGTAAAAATAGTAGTTAAATAATTATTGCAAAATATATCTTTGAGATAAAATTTAATTCAACTGGAATTAACTCAATATTAGTTGAACCTTATTTCGGATTTTTAGTATTATCAGATTTTGATATTAATGATAATACAACTTGAAATTAAAAAGTATTTGTAGGTGTAGAAGGAAACTTTTATATCAAATATTTTTGTAAAAGACGCAGAACTAATAAATAACTATTTAAAAATATTTTAATAAAATTCACAATGTCTGTTTTTTAATGAAACACAAGTTGTCCCAAAATTCTGTGTACGCAAATATGCTTATATTTCTATTTCCTTTTAATTTTTTTTATTAAAGTACGTGTTACTGGAAATGATGATTATCTTCAATAAATCCATGAATATGTATCCGATTACAATTCAGAATCCCATAAAACTTTGTTTCATTCGTATTACAAATAAATCAAATTGTATGGCAAATACTTTGGTGAAATAAAAGTACCAATTTAAAAATATATTTCTAACTCTGAAAATGGATTTACCTTATCTGCTATGCCATGAGGTGATATTTATATACAAGTTTAAATTTCATTTAAATTGGAAAAGTGAAATGACTTAACTGCTAAACAAATTAACATTAGATAGAGGTTAGTTTAGAAACCGTCTTATTTTGACTCCAAAAATCCGAGGTAGATAGTACTCGCTACATTGGAAGATGCATATTTTAAAATTATAAAATCATAATCCAAGGAATGCTACTCATAGAGTAAGATAGTGCTACTTATTTTGATGCCAATAATCGATAAAACAGTCTTAGTCAAAGTTTGACTCCAAGTGTTTAAGGTTGGCCATTTTAATTAATAGAATATCAGGCACACGAAAAAGTTTAAACCCAAAGATCTGACATCTTTTCCGACGTATTTTGACCAGCTGAAAACGATACTGTAGTCGGAATTAAATATATATTTAGGGTGAAAATGAACTCAAAAATCAATCATAGTTCAATATTGATTTTGCTGTGCTTAATATCTGAATATATCATTTTCGACGTATGTATTTTGTCGTGTTGAAAAAGATCCCGTAGTCAAAGTTTAAGCATAAACTTCTTGTTAATTGTTTAAGAAAAATATCATTTGAGTAGGTATATATTTTTCACCCTCACCAACCCTACCGAGAGATGGGTAAATTTTAAATTTTCAAATATTGGAAAGTTAATATTTCTGAACTGCAACATTTATAGGAAACATTTTTCTGACAAAGTTAGCTCACTTCAGAGAGGAATGTCGTTTCTCATAACATTCTTCTACCCCCATCCTTGATGATTTTTTTTCTAGGAGTTGTTAGGAATTATACAGGGTGTAACTAAATAAGTGTAAAACATTTAAGAGGGTGATTCCTCATCGAAAAAAAGATAGGATCTTTCATATAAAGAAACTTCATTGGTGCATCCCTTGTTAAGATACAGCCCCTTAAAGGGGGTACATAAAATTTGTTTAACAATTTTTTTCACAAGCACTAAACAAGTTACAATATTGAAATTAACCTGACATTTTCTACTACCAAAAAGACACTTAGCCAGTAATTTATTTGGTTTACCCCATGGTAGTAAGGGGTGGAAAACGCAACCCCTAAAATTTATTTCCAACGTAATTTTTTGTCTTATTATTTTTTTACCATTTAAAAAATTATTTCCGATAGCCTGTTTCATTCTAAAAAAAAATGTCTCTTGAATTTTTTGCCCAAATTAAACCAGTTCGCAGTAAAAAATTATTTTACGAACAACTACAGAGATACATCGTCATAAATGCGGACTGGATTTACTGTTATTTTGTAGTTACTACCTGCATTAAATGATTAAAGGGGAATAATCAAAACTAATTTAATAATAACAAAACATACAACATGTAGAAATCATAGTAAATGTTCAATATGTCTACCTTCAGACATTACGCATGCGTCTAGACGTCGGCGCATTGAGCCACGTATTCGCTCAAATATTCCTGGAGTCTCTCTAATTACCCTGCACGCATCGATAATGCGGTTTCTTAAGTCCTCTACATCGCGAACAGGAGTACGATAAACCAAATGCTGCAAATGGCCCCAAGTAGACAAATCCAGAGGATTGAGATCCGGGGATCGAGCGGGCCAATTCTGTGGTCCTCCTCGACCTATCCACTGATTTGCATATGTTTCAGTTAAATGCTGACGTGCTACTTGACTAAAATGGGCGGGAGCCCCATCATGCATAAAAACCATATCCCTTCTGACGCCCAAAGGAACTTCCTCCAGCAGTACGGGGGGATGCACTTTTCTTAAAAATTGAACGTATGCCTCACCATTTAATCGAGGAGGTAGAAAATGAGGCCCAATTAAATAATCCCCAATAACTCCGACCCACACCTTAAGAGAAAACTGTTCTTGATGGTTAGTTTCGACAATAGCGTGATGGTTTTCATCAGCCCATATGTGGTAATTATGAAAATTAATAATCTTGTCCCGAGAAAAACTACATTCGTCTGTGAATTCGATCGTCTTCAGAAAGTCACGATTTCTTCTAATCATTTCCAGCATCCAATTGCAAAATTCAAGACGGTTCGGAAAGTCTCGCGGTAACAGTGCCTGTACTCGTTGCAGATGGTAAGGGTATAAGAGATGTTCCTTTAAAATTCGAAATACCGTCATATGATCAACATTTAGCTGGAAAGCAATCTTTCTAGTACTGGTAGTAGGTTGTTCTTCTATCAAATTAAGTACTGCTGCCTCAAGCTGTGGTGTTCTTACTTCTCGATGGCGACCACAATCCTGCGTTCTTTTGTTGAATGAACCATATTCACGTAATCGTTGATGAAGTCAGACAAATATTCTATGTGAAGGATGCTGCCGTTGAGGATACATTTCAGCATATCTTGTAGAAGCTTCTAACCCATTCCCCTGCGACAGACCGTAAACGTAATGCATATCAGCCATTTCCTCATTTGTGTATGCCATTTTAATAACAAGTGAATTATTAAAGTAACAAATTAAGAACAGAACAATACACAATTAGTATTACTTCAATTTCAAAAATTTACAAACTGACAGCTTGATTCCAATTTAATTGTCAGTATCGCTAATGGCGGCCTACTAGATAAATTAGTTTCGTATTTTCGTTTTATGGCGATATGTATCTTGTTCGTAAAATAATTTTTTGCTGCGAACTGGTTTAATTTGGGCAAAAAATTCAAGAGACATTTTTTTTTAGAATGAAACAGGCTATCGGAAATAAATTTTTAAATGGTAAAAAAATAATAAGACAAAAAATTACGTTGGAAATAAATTTTAGGGGTTGCGTTTTCCACCCCTTACAACCATGGGGTAAACCAAATAAATTACTGGCTAAGTGTCTTTTTGGTAGTAGAAAATGTCAGGTTAATTTCAATATTGTAACTTGTTTAGTGCTTGTGAAAAAAATTGTTAAACAAATTTTATGTACCCCCTTTAAGGGGCTGTATCTTAACAAGGGATGGTCCAATGAAGTTTCTTTATATGAAAGATCCTACCTTTTTTTCGATGAGGAATCACCCCCTTAAATGTTTTACACTTATTTAGTTACACCCTGTATAGAGTTTTCTTTGTTTTGTTTGAATAACATACATTTATTTTTTTTTCTATTTTTGCGACTAGGACACCTTCACGTGGTGACGTCCTCTTCGCAGATCAATTGAAAACAAAGATTAACCATAATTTCGTTAGTCTGAGCAAGACGAAGACTCCTTCTTTGGTTGAATTGAGCGATTTGGATCCATTTCCACCTTGAATATAAATTTTACAAGATACTGGCCGGTTCTGCATAAATTCTTACTACGGTATCGTTTTCAGCTGGTCAAAATACTTCAGAAATAATACGTCAGATATGTAGAGCAAAATCAATTGTGGTCTATGATTGAGCAATTTTTTTCTGCTCATCAAAATAAATCGGAAATGATATGTCAGACTTTTGGGTTTGGACTTTTTTGTCTGCTTGAGATTCTATTAATTAAATATGGCCAAAAGTAAATATTAGGAGCCAAACTTTAACTAAGAGTGTCTTTTACTTTAATCCGAGGTTTTACTTATGTAATATGATAAAGTAACTATTATTTACATCTTCTATCCTTTGATTTATTTTGATTACATCAACATTACTTTCAGTAGTGGTTTCGTTAGTGTTTTTTCTTTTGCAAAAGTAATGTCACGAATCCTGGGAAAGCAGCGTAGCGGCGTTGTAAGTTGAAAGTTCGTTAAATAACATGAAAAATAATGAGTAGTTTCACCCCCTGCCAAATAGTCTTTTCTAATGCAGACAGAAATTGCATTGTACTATCCCGCAACGACATGACTTGATCTGATCGTATTCAGTTCCGCTTTCTTCGTGGAATAAAGGACTTCCGCGCACCTTTTATGCCTCATATTCATCAAGGGAGGCCACTAATAATATGTTGGACTCGTTGATCTAGAGACCCGGAGTGCGCCTACGGTGTTTTGTCTACAGGGCTACTTGGATTTTACTTCTTATGCACTGTGTGATTTGGATTTCAATGGTTTCTTGTTTAACGTATTGATGTCTCGAGAACAGCTATTTGATTTTATAACCTCTTGATTTCGATCATGCCACACTCGGGGAGCAACCGTCCCTGTCGTCGACGCCCTAAACGGATTTATCTGCAGTTTTGAACCCTTTGTCTGATTTCTCGTTTTTTTATGGAATTGTAACGACTTTTGCCTACAACGAAGAAAACAAAAGGCTTGCCAGCATTGCAAATGGATCATTTAGATAAAATATGTTTATCTTTAACTTGCTTAGATGACACGAACTGATAAATCAATCTTATCATAGTGGAACGAAATATTGGTTCATCCTTTATTTAAATATCGCAGTATTTTGATAATTGGACGCTCTATATCAAATTCTCTATATTTTTAAAGGATGCATGTATGAATAATGCAGCTGTCAATTGGCAGCACTTGGCAGCGAAAACCGTCCACTGTCAATGGATTCCATATACAGGTTATGTAGGGAGAATCGCACCAAACCCCAGGAATGGATTCTACGAATCAAAGCAATAAGAAAAAACTCAAATGTTGTTATGCGAATTTCTTTTGTTTTCAAGTTAATAGCGTATTTACAAATTTTAAAAACTTGAAATCAGAGTATGTCATGTTCCAAGTTCAAAAGTAGGATATTTGTCCGTGTAATTTTATGTTGCAATAGTTTAACATTTGATCACATGTTTGTGCAATCAAAGTTTGTTTATGTTTTTTGTAATGGGAACACTAATGCTGTTGTTGAAGGATCTCGTCAATGGTTTCCACATGGCAGATGTCCTGACAAAAATGTATTTATCAGAGTTTTTAACAAATTGTGCGAAACCGGAAACCTTCCCAGTCCTAGTATAACATCTTAACGAACAAGATTCAGAAGAAGGAGAAAATATTCTAGGGCTTACTAGACCTAGAATAAACCTCTTCTACTGAAGATGATACAACTACCAGCTCACGAAAAATTGCTACTCAATTAGGCATTCCACAAGAAATAGTATTAAAAAATCCTCCATGAGCAAGGCTTATGTCCGTACCATGTACAGAGAATACAACATCTACAACCGGAAGATTATACTAAGCGTATTGAGTTTTGTCGATAATCATCTTGTATTTCGCATACTTTTTACGGATGAAGCAACATTCACCCGTGACGACATAACTAATACTCGGAACTCTCATGTATGATCAGACAAAAAACCTCAAGCAACACTCGAAACTAATTTTCGGCATAAGTTTTCAGTAAACGTGTGGCGTGGTATGATCGATAATTTTTTATTTGACCCTTTCATTTTGGAGAATCGACAACTTAAATTTTTTACAAAACGAATTACAAATACTACTAGAGAATGTTCGTATGAACATGAGAATTGGAATGTGCTACCAACACGATGGAGCTCCTGCACATTTCGTTCGTCCAGTCAAGCTACATTCGAACGAGAGATTTCCAGTACGTTGGATTTGCCGCTGTGGTTCTATTAGTTGGCCTACAAGATCACCAGACCTGACAGCAGTAGTGTCGGGAAGCTCTAAGTCGACGTATCATCAATATAGTGGGTATTAATATTGGGGAGTTTCATCACAAAGTGACAACAGCGCTTAACCTGCTGATGCACATCACGTGTACACACGGCAGACTTGTCCTACGGGAAAAATGTAAACAGTAGCTATTGTAAAACATTTAGTCAAGACAATTGTTTTCCAGTTTTTAAATAAATAAAATAAAATGTATCGATTTTTTAATACGAAGATAACGTTGTGCTTAAATTTTAGCTAAATGTTAGTAATTATGAATCTCTTAACTTTTAACCAAATTACGTATTTGAAAAATATGTAATTAAAGTACCCAAAAATTCACGTCGTCCAAATAATCATACGCATTAGAAATAATTTAGGTACTTACCAAAAAGCAAAATTCAGTAATTTTTAAACACACATACAAGTACAAAACAAACTACAACATATGTTCAAAATGTCCACCACCATTTTCGATGCACGCACGACACCTTCGTATCCAATTTTCGCTCACTCGCTGGAAAACACCTCAAGAAAAAGAAATAGTGGTACGCAAGAAACACTCCGCCATGGTCGAATCCAGATACCAACTGAATTGCGTATTGGTGGTTGCTGGACACCTTAGTACCTCGTCTTAATAAACCGCCGCGCCGTTGTCACATTGCTCGATATGAATTTTATCGAATTTTTTTTTTTCGGAAATGGTTGAGTTTAGGACCCATGTCATATAAGTTTTTTTTGTTTATTTTAATGCATTCTATCGTCTGTTAAAATTAAGCCAGTCAAACTTCTAACACCCTGTAGAGTTTAGCATTGTTGAAAATGAAACTAAGCAGAGAATCAAATACAAACTCTTTTGGAGTACATATGATAATATAGTTATAAAAAGTATTTCATGAAATAGTACAGTATGACTGATTTTTTCATTTCCTTTTTTTTAAAGGCAAATCTTGCCAATCCATCATAGACGCAGTTCTGTTGTGGCAGGATTCAAACCAACAGCTGAATACCCAGATCGAGCCATTCTAATTCTTAAGTTGCCTCTTTTAATTTCTACTAACTGAGCTCTTGTTACTACGTTCCCTAGTTCAGGATATACCGCTTTGAAAAAACAGATCTATAATAAAATGTATCCGGAAAAACAATATTTTGCGGTTTTGTTACCAGGATGAACATTTTTTGCAATGCATTACTTTGCACTGGAATACAATCAATATTCTACCACGTTTGACATACGTATTTTTATAAAGGCACCATTAAATAATGTCAGAAGCATCCTATCTCAATCTATTCTAATCTAAAGAAAACAACCTATTCTATCCTATGCCTCTGATCCATCAAAATGCAATAATTACCAACTTGTATACGGTGTAACGCCATTTTTGCTTCTTTTTGTTATAATGTACTAATAAGTGATAAAGATAACCGTAATAATAATTAAACACACAATCTACGCGTACGTGTTTATTCTGCGATGGTTATATAATCAGTGGGCTTTTTACAAAACAATATTACTATAGCCCATAATGTTGCCGCTGTCGATTTCAAGGCTGACTTGAGGTTTTTCTACATTTGAAAGAATGTCCAGCAAAAGCAAAGCGCTTCTATTATTAAATTAATTATATTATGAGTATACTGTAAGGACAAATAATTTCTAATCGAAAAAAATTCTTCTCTTATGACAAGTAGCTACTGTAAAGAAATTTAAATTACCAAAAATTCACAATATAGTGTCTTTCCGGCACCCGTATTTTATTTTGTAAAAAATGTTGTCGCATTTCTACACAGGAAGTAAGATGGAAAGCAGTAAACAGCTAAGTACGTGTTTTCTAGAGCGTTATTCCGGGAAATGTTAGGTTATTAATATATTTTAGAGATAACTAAAACATGTTCCTTTGGTTTATATAATTTTTATTGGTTTTAAATACAACTGTACTTAGAAGTGAATAATGGAAACGTTAATATTATATAAAAGTGCGCAATATAGTTCATTGAATATACTATTTCTAATTTTTTACAAATACGCTTAATCGCATTATTTAATTCTGGAGATATTTATCATATTTAATAAAATGAGCAAGTATCTGTGCTAATTTTTAAGTGATGTTCTCACAATGATATTATATAACAATCATATATAAACATTCCATAGTTTATTTTAGCATTATGTGGTTTACCACGAAATTATCGATCAGTCCCACGACTTTGCGAAATAAATCTAAACAAAGTATCAAATTCAACCACGAGAATTGTCATAACACACTACTTCATAGTTATTTATAATATAGACGTTATATATTTGAATACGAGTTTGCTGACTTCAAATAATCCTTATGGTTAGTGTAACCTACCCTACCGAGTGCTTATTTCTAGATTATTTATAGGCGAATATTTCTTGGTTCAAATAATCGCTACTCGTCTCAATTACATTTTCCAGTTAAGTTAATTCTGTTACAAATATTAATAATGATGGTGAGAACGATGACGATGATAATGGTGATCATGATAACAATGCATTCTTTATTATCTCTTTAGTAATCAGTTAGCTAATTAAAAAATTTAAAATTCTCCTATTTTATCCTAATGTTATATTTTTTGAACTTTTAAACAAAAAAATCCTGACGAAACACAACACATTTTTAGATTTTCCAATAATTGTCATATGCGGCACAGAATAGTATGAATTAAATTTTTAAATTTATAACACTTACTGAAATCAACCTTATTTCATTCTATTACATCCGAGAAGATAGTGCCTACAATCCTCCTTTTGATTTCGTAGTTAATTTTTCTATGTAAGAAAAAATATTTTCTATTAATTTTTAATTTTGATACAAAGGAAAAACTAGTTTTTTTGGTAAAAATCCAGAGATAAGTAGATTATTGGGTATGGTTTGCCTCGAACAAATTTGGCCCAAAACTGGTTATTCAAGATCTTTCATGAAGATAAGTTAGATGCGAAATTAAATTTTAGAAAATCTAATAAATGAAAAAAGGTTTACTATCTTCTTTGCTAAAAATATCAATTGATGTAATGTTTCGTATAAGTTTCGGATGTGAATGTAAAAAAATAATTCCCATTATACAGGACAATTTCGGATATACAGGGTGGCCCATTTCAAATCTGAACCCCTGATGCATGATGATTGTATTTATTAGTCGATTTTGACTTGATTATTTTTAAAGGCAAAATGTCAATTTATTTTTATTAATCAGGGCCTGCACAATTTTTTTGGGGGGCTTAAATTAAAAAAATCGTATTAGCGATTACTTAATTGCCCACGATTTTTTTTCTGTTGTGTTACTTTCGATTAATTATAATATGTCTCGACCCATCAACTGTTGAAGGGACTGAGTAAAGAAAAAAGCAGAAATATACCGCATTTTGTTTAGAATTTTATCACTGTTTAATATTACCTGTTTTAACTTTCCTAAACGCGACCGTATTTGTCTTACCTAGTGACAGTTCAGCTAAAATAGGTCCATTTAAGAGGTTATTGACTCTGAGATTCATAACTTAAGTACATGCACTGTTGAAAAATATAGTAACATATTTTTTTATAAAAACTAGAAACGAGTTTTAAAACATATTTCATATTAATCAAATTATTTTTTATTTATGTTTTTATTATGCACAGTTAATATTATTTAATAAATCATGTAAAAAAATTCTTTCATCCACATTGGTATGGTGACTTTAAAATGACACGTTAAAAATGCATATGTTACTCTGAGGATTAGTTTTTGGGCAGTGTAAATTTATCATAATTTCTAATCTGTCTTAAATGTAAAATTATATATTCACTTCAAATAGTAAAAAAATGTTAGGTAATGTTAAAAATATTATTGCAGGCCCTTACAATGAAACAGTAAATTTACATTTTAATTGAGATGTCAGAACACATGTTACTGGTAGGTATAAGTAACCAGTCTCAATCGGTGTAATTTTATCACCGTATTACATATTACATAACTTTTATGGTCCAACACAAAGTCCGTCAATCAGTCCTATAGGAGTTTTGTTAACTCTCCCTGTAATTTTCAGTTTTTGGGTAATTGTTTTGCCTCTGTCTTTAAGGTACCTTAACTGTGAAATTACATCAAGATGGAAAATACTTTTACAGAATATTATTACAGACATTTTACAATGTAATTGTATTTTCTCATTTCAATTGAAAATACACAACACGTAACCCGCAGAACACGAATATGAAATAGATTATTTGAAGTTGCACTTAAGCTTTTGTTCTGTAAAAACAATTTTTCTTATACAACTTTGTAACATGTCATTTTAAAGGCATATACTTTATTGATGTCAATATGGTTGAAGTGCCGAGCATTAAAATGTTTTTGAGTAATTTCAAAATATTAATATTTTTGCATGATTTATTAAATATTAAACTAATATTGTTATATGGACAGACATGTTACTGATCATAAGTAAAACTAATTTATGTTTTATAAACTGTGCTAAATAAAAGATGAATAATATTAATAATCTGATAGATTTGAAATATTTTAAAAGCACTGTGTTTAGTTTGTGAATCTCAGTGTTAATGACATCTGACGTGGACCTAGCTTAGATCAATTATTTAATACCAATACAACTGATGTGATATGACAACATGGCGCTAAGTGGGCAGGAAACAAACGACTAGCGTTAATTCGATGAAACAAGAATATATGAATATGTCACCCCTTCATTTTGTTTCATTTATTCTAGTTTTCAGTTTAACGCTTTACGACATAGTGATTCGATTATAATGTGGTAGATAATTTCGCAGCTTTCTGTGTGAAGTTTTTGCTTTACGATGTGTTTGTGTGTCTTCTTTGTTAAATTTCCGTGTGGTATTATGAAAATACATGAATATTCATCAAGAAAGATGAAACTTTACAGCAGTACATGGCTGGCGTTCGGGGTTGTTCAAACTTACACTAGCTTGTCCAATGGGGCTTTTGAAGATAAAGCTAAAAGAAAAAAACGACGGAATTTGAGAAAACAAACTGTATATTGCTGGCAACAAGTAGCCTATTTCTTATAATTTTACAGTATAAAGCAATGAAATGCTTCCTTTACGGATTTTATGAGCGCCACGGGATAAATATCAGCATCTCCTTTTCCGGGGCCGGTGACGAATCCCCGTAAATTTCGTCGGGAGTTTCAACAATGGAACTCGGAGAAATAGATGGCCATGTCTTATCTAAATGCGCTTTAAACTTGGGACCATTGCATTTAAATTTGGTCATTTCGGGTGTTGGCCGTTTCAAATACTCCTAACCGATGTTATCACGCGTGCGATTCGAAAGGTCGAAAGAAATAAATTTAACTATTCGGCTGGAACGCTTTTGCGTACAGTGATATATCATCAGTGGGTCCGCCAGGTTTTCTTTCGATTTTAAGGGATGCGTAATTTCCTGGAGTTAAGGAGGGGTGTTCTTTATATGGTTCGCCAAAACGATTAACTTTACTTTCTCTGAATGTCTAAAAGTGTAAACTATCTAGGTGCTCTACAAGAACGGAATTTCATAAAATTACAATTAAAATGCATTACTAATTGAAATGTAAATTGAAAATTACATTATACACTCTAAAAAAATAAAAGAACGGAGTAAATCCATTGATTGAAATTATTGAATACATTTTCATTCGTGTTAATATTTGAACTGAGTACTTTCATTCAAATATAGGCACCCGTTAAATAAATTCTGCAGATAAACTCGTATTTGGTGCCCTAGTAACTAAATCGTAGTAAAGTACTCGTTACTGAGTGACTTCATCCGATTCTATGGTTGTCGTGCGTTGTCTTTGTCTATTCTCATCGTCCCTATTAGTTCATCTGGTGGAGTGGTGTATTATTACTATTATTATTATTAGTACATAGTAGCAAGGACAGAGGCAAAGCCTATTTAGTCCAATAAAATGTACAAAATGACAGTTAACATCTTTTAAAGTAACAGTAAAATAAATAGCTAACATAAAAGAAAAAGAACAAATAAGTATGTTCTTGAAAGAGTTGACCGATGGGGCAGTAACAACAGATGAAGGTAGGCTATTCCAATGGTAGAACACTCTATTTGGGAAGAAATTTGGAGGCAAAGATGTTTTGAAGTTTTCTCTCGACAATTTAAACTGATGACCACGTAAACGCTCATCCAAATTTAATCTAAATAAGTCTCCAAATGTTAAACTGTAATGATTGTATAGAACCTTGTACATTTGGATAAGATCACCACGTAGACGTATCACATTAGTACAAGTAATTTTCAAATTATCCAAGCCATTTTGTGAATCTTCTCTGCACGCTCTCTATCAGATTAATATATTTAACCAGGTAAGGGGACCATATGTTCACGCGGTATTCCAGATGCGGACGAATATATGATTTATATAATTTTAAGAAGACCTGATCGTTTGAGCTCTAGAAACACTTATTTAAAAGATAAGACACGGAGTTGGGTTTTTCACAACGGTGGAAATATGTTCGGACCAAGTGAGACTGGAATTGATTACTACACCCAAAATGATTCTGGTTTTCGAGAGTGGTTATAAGTTGACATTGACCGAAAGTATATGTTTACTTGGGATTATTTTTACCAATATGTATAACAGTACACTTATTTAAATTCAGAAGGATGAGCCAATCATAGCACCAGTGCTCGATGGAATTAATATCATCTTGTAGAGTCTGATGATCTTGCAGTGCATTTCCAAATATCTTAGTATCATCGGCATACAGTGGTGCATGCTGCGATTTGAGCTTTAGCGAGAGGTCAGCTGTATATACCAAAAATAGGACTGGTCCCAGAACAGAACCTTGCGGTACCCCAGAAAGAACTATTTGAGATACTGAAAACGTTCGATTTGTGAGGAAACTATCTATCCAGGCAAGTAATGGGCCCCGTATACCATTAAGTTAACTTAATTGGTTTTAAATACTCAGAATAGAGTCAAAAGTCACTTACTTGATAGCAGACACTCGGATTTTAGTAAAATTCACTCACTTCTGTTGCAATAGTTCCACTCATAAAAAAATAGTGGAAATTTCACTCAATCGGGTGTGAGCAGACCAATTGATACGTCATTGAGTAAAACTGAGTGAATTTAAATGATTTTTTACAGTGTAGCATTTGTAATAATATCCCCTAAAGTTCCTTTGGGTAAGAATAGTAAAATGCAAAGAATACAGTTTTATTATAAAATCAGCATTACGTGAATATTGAATAGTAAATCCTGGCACGTCTTCAAATCATGTAGAGAAAATCATTTTTTTACCAAAAAGACTAAAAGAACATCCCTATCCAAAAATATAACGACACTAGCTCCGATTTTATTGTGAAACGGACTGTATATTTTTACACATTAAGGTTGTGGCGCGTTCTTTTAATAATATGTCTCATACTATTGAACACAAACTCACTAAACCTATATCACTGTTTGAGAAGGGTTCTAACAGAATTTGTGAAAATACTGTTTCAAAACGAAACACAGATTAGTAAGTACCCCTGTGTTTGGAACGTGGTATTCAATTTCTTATATCAAAGAAATCAGTTCTTGCCAAGATCAATGCATTACTTTTTTCGAAATCCTGAAAGATAAATAGTTATCTCCTCAGGGCTATTTAAATAACATTTTACTCTCCTCATTTTTGTTGTTTTCGTATTTAGAAAAAATATATATGGATCAAAGTTGTGGAAAATTGTCATGTGCCTTTAGAACTTTAGAAAAACAATTGAATGTTGCATTTCGGAGATACAACCAAAATTTACATATTATTTTTGGATATATGTATATTTTTTATTCTCAAGATTACAATGATATAAGATCTTACAGATCTATCTCTAATAAGATGGAGGATATAGGTCAATAGTGTATGCTAACAATAAACTCTTTAGATATTTTTGGCCATATCCCTCCTATTATTGGACATACATCTATAAAATAGTTATGTCACTGTAATGTATAATAATACATAGGGTGTGCTGTAAAAAATATATAAGTATAACTTGGATCTCCAAAAAGCAACATTAATTTTTTTTCTAAGTACAGTTTGAAACCATAAGAACATTTTCTACAATTATAGGTCATATCATTTTTTGCTAGGTACGGAAGTAAAAAAAGAAGAGTATTATATGAATAACATACAACTAGATATACATTTTTTAAATAGGGAATCAAATTTGAAAAAAAGGCTTACTTTAGCCAATTAATTATTATATTTCCTTATAGTCACGATTGCGAACACACTGCTACTGTGGATAACAATATAATATTAATGAAGCAATAAAAAATAATCAACAAAGTTTAAACAAACACACAACATTTGCGGTTATTCATAAGAATATGTTAATTTTTAACTCAGTACTTTTAACATAAATTATTATGTTCAATGTACTTCTAAGCAGCTTAAATTTTGAATTCTTTTATAATAAATTTGTAAACAGTGGTGAATTTAAATTTCCTTTCCTAAATGCTAAACTACCCATGTTGTATAGTAACCTGTAGGTATATCATACAGGGTGTCTAAAACTTCGAGAGGATTTTATAATGGTATTTAGAATGTATAAGTAATCAAAATTTACTCTTCAAATATCCTCTCCAAGTTTGTAAACACAATGTATAAGTAGACCATTAACTGATGGGAAAATATTTAATTACAATATACATACCTATTTGTATTGTGTGTATTGTATTAAAAAATCACTTATCCCTTAATATTACTTCATTCAGAAGAAAGTTAATTATTTAGAACTTCCCACCAGAGTTTTTGGCTTTAGGAAAAAGTTCCCTAAAAGTTGTATAGTAATTTGAGAGCCCCAATAATTTATTTTCAGAATAAACGGTTAAACATTACATATGCGACTTCTAGATGTACCAAAATTATGATTCTTAAAGAGAACAGTCTATTTTTCTTATATTTTTGAAATTTGCAAGTTTTGTGAGTTCAAAAATATAAAACATATTTTCTTTAGTAGTTTTTTCTAGACTTTAATTAATATATAGACTACAGATATTTTATAATAGCTAATGGAAAATCCTTAACAATTGATAACACGGACACACAAAAAAAAGTTCAAACTCAAGGGATCTACGTATTATTTCCGAGGGAAATTGATGCACTGAACACGATTGTGTAGTCAAAATTTTTGACATGCCGATGAATTTCAGAGAAAAGTGAAATTTTTGGTTGAAAATGCCAAAACTTAATTTTTTTCTAAATTTTGTCTAAACATATCATTTTCGTATTATTTTGGGGTGTTAAACATGATGCCAAATTTTACCCATGACCTCTATACTTCTCAGAATATCCAGTATTTAGGTGAAAATAACCCAAATATAGGTCAAAACTGATGTTTTCCTAAATGTCAAATATGCCATATTCGCAGTATTTTGGCGTTGAAATTAAATTTCTTAATTCTTTTCTTTTCTTAATTGATGCATACCAAAAATATATGATGCATTGAAAATAAAAATTAAATGTACTTCTATTGTTTAAGGTGAAGTAAATATTTTATTATACCGCAAGACATGACACTAATTTGTATCTTGCCGAAAAACGAGTTAAAATCAGCAGTACGTAAGCCAAGCGGACCTGAAAAATATCGCCTAAATCATTTGGCAAATTTAATCTCACCAGACCGTATACCAACAAAATAAAACAGGTCCTTTCTAACTAACACATTAAACGGATCCTTTCAGAGAACGCCCCAACGAACAACAAACAAAGCTAAACAACTACAAAACCTAATAGAGTTATCAACGTCAATAAGATAATGCCTTTTTGGCTTGTAGGATATCACAGATATATCCAGGCCGGGTAGTGGGGATGTTATCCTGTAGGATAGCCCATCCCATTCGCCCCTCCCCTGGACACGCCCCTGTCAGGGAAGCCCTAGATCCAGGCGCATCCTGATTCCAGTGTCGACTTAGATTTTGAGCGCTGCATGTGCACTGTTGCGTAACATCAATCACTAATATTTAGATAAGTTGGAACAGTGAATCCTGGTGATAGTGACGCTGCCATTAGTGTTTTGTTTCATGTATCATGGTGCTTTAATTCTAACGGCGCCGTAGCTATTCCCAGGCTTTCCCCTTCATGCTAACCAAAATTATGACAGGTATGCAGATCTCCAGTTCTTTAAGGTACAAACTAGACAATATACTCTAAGTTACTTATAAGCTCAAGATGTCAGCAGCATATTTTCTAGTCATTTATGTTAAAATCGCATAACTCCAATCCAAAACATGCAAAAATAAATAAGGACAATGATATGAAGTTAACAAGTAAAATATGTATAAATTATCTACAATTTTTGCGTGATGCTAAGGACATACTTTTATGTTATTAAATTACTGGAAGTTAGGTTATGGTTTGAAGCTATTTGAACTTTCAAATTAGCTTGTTTCTTGTTTTCAAATTTGTTTGTGTTCGTAAAAAGACATTTGTGCATATGGAAGATCAAGTAGCCATTTATATACATAAATAGTTGCAAAAAAATAGTGCTGGAAAAATGCGAGAAGTGTTCATTTGAGATTTAAAAAGGTGCTATTATTATTATTATAGCAATTACACATTATTTGCATTACAATTTTTTAGAAACATTTTTTTATTTATCTCTAGGTTTATTTATTATTATAAGTAGCTGATTTCGTGCAAATTGCTAGTATTCATTTCACTTGAAATATAGAAGGAATGGTGTAGCAGATATATGTTACGTAAATTATTCAGCATTATTATAAACCATCATAAATGTTGGAAGTTTTCCTTATAAATTCCGTTCAATTATATCAATGGCTTAGAAGTTTTAAGGTATAGGATTAAACATTTTTTTCATTAACTTTTTGTTCATACTTATTAACATTTTTTTAAATGTTCGTTTAAAAATTATTCAGTGGCTTAGACTAGGTGATTTCAAACATGTTTCACCTTATAACTTTTCTGCCAGTGAATTTAAACTTCAAAATAAATTAATCAATTTAAACTTAATTAAAGCAATATGCGTTTACTAATGAAGTTGAAAAGAGGGAAAACTTTTTCATTTGAGAGGAGAAATTTATTCTACTTAAAAAATTGTTTGTGTTCAAACGTACAAAAAAGTAATTTTAGTCATACCAACACATACAGAGTGTTCTGTACAAAGAAATGGTTTAAAGCGTAGTGGGTAGTTAATTTTATCCTTAACTATGTCAGATAATCAGCACATAAAAAAACCCATCCCTTTCCAACACTAACAAATATATAGGGTGTCCCCAGATAGTTTTACCCATGAGTGGTTTTTTTCATAGTCACGCCCATACTATATCAAATTTCAAGGTAATCGGCCTACTTTAACGTTTTCTATTTTGATAAATCAATGATGTGTTCTTTCAATCAACGTTTTTACGTGATAGATTTTATCAATGTAATAATATTGTCTATGTTCAAACAATCCTAATTTCTGATTGGTTCTACATATCCATCCCATCCAAGAACATGACCACTTACACAATTAAACATTTCAATTCTAATAAAATTCTTCCTGGTTTCTTACACAAAAAAGGCCCTTTTAGATGATGGATATGTGCTTTTAAATTTGAGAAATGAGAATAAGTTTTAATTTTGAGTAAATAATTTTGATTGTATTTACACAATTTTTTTTGAATTATGTCCAAACCTGCTTAATGCTAATAAACAAAAATACGATGCAGATTATTTTTTAATCAACTAGATTCTTTCCCAAAATGTCTAATTTCTGTTCAAAAATTTTTTGTACATGATACATGTTGAAAAAAGAACTATTTATGTGTTTCTTAATTAGCATAATATAGTTTTAAAGATAAAATCAGGTATTATATTTTTAATAATGTTTTAATACGGGACGTCTTGTATATGTTGTCCCATTTAAAAGTACCTACATACATGCAAATGTTTTTTTTTAACAAAAGTTCTTCCGCTTCTCTCAACTCCACCGCAGACACCCTGTATATACTTTTCTTATGTATTTTTTATATTTAATACATTAACGTATCTAACTTCGAACATGATCCATAATTTTAATGAAAAATTAAGTTCGCTGTCCCGCTACATAACAAAACAAATAGTTTTACACAAGATTCATTAAAAGTTAATACAAAAATATACAGGGTGATCCATTAACGGTACGAAGCGGCTGTATATAGGAAACTAGACGTTCTACGATTATTGGGTAAAAAATCCATTAACAAATACGGCCAAAATAAATTAATTTAAAATATTTTCAAGTTTGTAACTTCACCTCTAGAGGGCGCAACTGCTATAGTGTTAGAGAAAATTGTCGGTTTTTCGAAATTCGCTTGTATAACCTAAGTTGAAAATACACAATTTAATTTTGGCTTTAAAATAATATTTTTATTCCCATATCATAAATTAAAATTTTATTAACAGTTCTTTAAAATGAGCCGTCGTTTCTTGAAATCGATTAAGGCATTTAGAAGTTATGACAATTTAAAAATTTCAAGATGGTGTCCTTCATACTGGCGTTGCTATGGTAATAACAAAAAAAAGCAAACTTGAAAATATTTTAAATCAATTTTTTTAGGCCGTATTTGTTAATAGATTTTTTACCCCATAATCGTAGCTCGTCTAGTTTCCTATACAATGTGTTCACCTAGTGCTCATAAGTCCAATATGTAGGTTAATAAAAGATATAACTTATTTTTTTTTCTACAGAGTTGCCTACTTTCCCGAGCTGCACAAAATGAAAATATATTTACATATACAGGGTGTTCAGTTTTTCCTGGGCAGGTACCAACTTAATTTTTTTTAATGGAAACCTATGGCATTATCGAGAAAAATTTGGTAGCAAATTAGATTTTTTTAAAAATTATTAGTTAGAAAGCCATTGAATTTATAAACTTTTTTGTCTCTTGATATTTGCTTCGTAAAACGCAATGTTTTTGAGGAAAATGGCGAATCACGATATGCATTCGATCACATTTTGACATTTTTCTCGAAAACATTGTGTTTTACAAAAAATGTATAAAGACACAAAAAGTTTCTAAATTTAATGGCTTCCTAGTGGACAGATAATTTTTAAGAAATTTAAATATGCGATCAAATTTTTTTGGCTCCAAAGACAAGGGGGCCCACGAAAAAGTGTCTTTAGTGGCTTTCTCGCCAAAAAGCGTAGCACTATGAGATTCCACATGTCATAAAACCCCTGTGTACCAAATTTAGTGATTCCCATATAACGGAGTTCCGAGATATAAAAAAAAGATTATTCTTAGGGGCGGAATTCAGGGGGCTGTAACTCCGAAAGAGGGGGCCACTTGGCAAAAATAAAAAATACGGGTCCCCTAAATTTGTCTTAAGAATCTGTGACCAAATTTTGTTGCATGAATTTCGGGACACCCTGTATTTCGTCACTTCTAGTAGTTGACATAATTATGATTGTATGACAGCTAGAAATTATTTTTTTTCAGGAACTGTAGAGTGAAGATGGCTCTTTCAAAAAACGTATCTAAAGTTGACCTGCGATACACAGGGGGCAAAAAAAATCGTGCCAACCCTGATAATTTAAAATTTGAAATATCTCGATTTTTTCAAACAGAACACCCTGTGTTTTATGATTTCATTAGATGTCTTTCTGTAGACCCTACAATTTTTTGATAGCTGTCCCTATACCTAAGTTGCGTAGTTTTTGCAAAGAACCCATTTTTATGTAAAATAGCGGATTTGCGCCCGTTCCTTTATCAGGAAAAATATTGTAAGGGTTTTTATTTTTATTAAATTTATTAGTTGTCTAGCTACACTATTTAAAATTAAAATTAATAACTGAAAAATTTAGATATTTGAGTTTAATAAATAAGTCTTTATGAAAAGTTACCATTTATTTGTAAATAAAATCAAAATACCATAAAATCGCTACAAGTGATTAAGAATTAGCAAAATATGGGAAATGTTTGCTAGCAGTATGTATTTACAAAGCAAATAATCTAAATTTACACAGATTCCCACTGTTTTGAAAATGTGGAGGAAAGGTTTGAATGAACAGCAAACGCGAATTACAAGAAAACTACCAGGAGACATGAAAGTAACAACGATAATATCTAGTTTAAAGTTGTGGCGTCTGCTTGAAAATCCAATCCCATTGGAGTTTTCAAAAGCTTTACAAATAAAATATTGAAAAAGTTTCATCCGTATCATATTGAAAATCAAGCACTGTTACCGTAGTTAGGAAAGTTATTAGTGAAATTGGAGATTAAAAAATTTAGATAAATAGAATTTTAAAAAAAGAATACTCATAGTCGCAAGCTAACTTAAAATAAATGTTCAAACTGTCCACCGTTGTTTTCTACACAAAGCATTAATCTACGATGAAAATGAATGTGGACATTTTTTAACATTTGAGGCCTTATAGTTAGAAACTCGTTTTGAATTTTTTCTTTTAAGTCTTGAATGTCCCTTGGTGGTACTTCGTATACTCGCTCCTTGATATAACCCCACAAGAAAAAGTCCAGACTATTTAAGTCAGGCGAACGTGCGGGCCAAGGAACTGGACCAGCACAACCTAACCACAGGTTTGGATATACGTGATTTAGGTGTTCTCTAACGTGAAAAATAAATGGGTAATAGGAAAAGTATAATAACAATAAAATAATCACATTATAGCCAAAGGAACGGGCGCAAATCCAGTATTTTACATTAAAATTGTTTTTTGCAAAAACTACGCAACTTAGGTATAGGGAAAGCTATCAAGAAATTGTAGGGCACACCTAATGAAATCATAAAACACAGGGTGTTCTATTTGGAAAAGTCGAGATTTTTCAAATTTTAAATTATCAGGTTTGGCACGATTTTTTTGCCCCCTGTGTATCACAGGTCAACTTTTGATACGTTTTTCGAACGAGCCATCTTTACTCTGCAGTTCCTGAAAAAAAAAATAATTTCTAGCTGTCTACAATCATAATTATGTCAACTACTAGAAGTGACGAAACATGACAAAAAAAATGAAAAGTCGATTATCTCGAAAACTATTAATATTTTAATAGGGATCATAACAAGTAAGTCCCCTTAATTTTTTACGTAGAATTCGATAATAGGTGGACGCGGTGTATACAGCCGCTCTGTACCGTTAATGGATCACCCTATATTTTTTCGCTTTAATATTTTTTTCACAGACCCTTCACTTATGTTTTTACGATATACGATGTGCATAAAACCTTAAAAACTTGTAAGAAAAGTTTATCTCAGCCTATATTTCCATTCTATCGAAACTTCTAAGATCTGATTGATTTCTTCAGCAATTCTCAATTTGAGATAAGACATTGGGTAAATGCGACACTGCTGTTGCTCGGAACTTTCAGTGCTAAAGTCGCCGCGGAAGAGACAATGAGGCGTGAAATTTTTGCGGCGATGCGTACCCGTACTTCTGCAAGGCAATACATCTTTCCTTTATCCTGTAGTGAATAGATATAAACGAACAAGTACAAGGTGCAACAATATAAGAATTAGTTTATTACCGTGAGGTCACGAACACACGGTTCTTTGTTGTCCCTTCTGATAATCTTCGAGACAAAGGTCATTTCTTCTAGGAATCATTGTTATTCAGCTGTTCGGCGTCGCGAAAATATTATATTTTGACGTCACTGAGATTTTAACACTTAAACTTTTTACCGCGTGAAGTTAGCCCTTTACTTTTTGAGAAAGTCGAAATATTTGGTTGTGCTGGATTGTGCTAGTTTTGTGCTATACAGGGAGTTAAAAAAAAAGAGTGTAAAATATTTAAGGAGGTAATAGTATGAACCAAAATAAGCAGAAAAGTCTTAATGAACATGGGTCCGCAAAGTAACGGTTGCGGAGATATGGAATGTTTTATGTTTTTTAGCCCCTTTTTTATTTTTCAAAAACGTTGTGTATCTTCTTATAATAGTTGGTTGATGTTTAGTGAAATAAACAGTACGTATTTGACAGTTGTTCTCAGTGCACAAGATTTCTTTTGCTATGGCTGGTTATTCTAACGCAGAATTAACAGACATGCATTTCATGTATGGTCGTGCTAATCGGAACGCCACCGAAGCGCGACGTCTTTATGTTGACGCTTATCCAAATCGCCAGATTCCTTCACAACGCATGTTTGGAAGAATTCACCAAAGATTGCGTCATACCGTCCTTGAGCAAACAGTGCCATTTATCCGGAAGATCAAGGTCGGTATTCACTCCTAGAGCAGAAGAAGAAATTCTAGCATTGGTAGAGCAGAATCCAGGTACGAGTGTGCGGAGAATATCAGCCGAGGTAGGAATTAGTGGTCCTCTTGTTTGGAGAATCCTTCACGAGCAACTGCTTTGTCCATACCATGTGCAACGAGTACAGGCTTTAAATCCAATTAATGATCATCAAGCACGTTTGGTTTTTTGCCGCTGTTTTCTACGTCATGATGCTGAAGACCCTCGTTTTCTTGCAAACATTCTTTTTACTGATGAGGTCGGGTTCACAAGAAATGGAGTGTTTAAAATTTTCACAATACGCATATTTGGGCCGACGAAAATCCTCATGCTCTAATAGAATCTGGACATCATGCACGTTTTTCATTTGGATGGGCATTGTAGGTGACAGGTTTCTAGGTCCTGTTGTTTTACCAAACCGATTAACAGGCGCTGCTTACCTCAACTTTCTGCAGAACACACTGTATGAGTTTTTGGAAGACATTCCTTTGAATCAGAGGCAAAAAATGTGGTTCCAGCATGATGGTGCTCCAGCTCATTTTTCCATGGCCTTTTCCACATAGATGGGTAGATCGCCTGATCTGAACCCTCTAGATGTCTTTGTTTGAGGATATTTGAAGACATTAGTGTATGGTACTCCTGTAAATAGCCTGGAAGAGCTGCAGCTACGGATTAATCAAAAGTGTCAAGAAATCCAAACCAAGAGTTCGAATATCGTTGAGACGAAGATGTCGTGCCTGCTTGGAAATGGACGGAGGGCACTTTGAACATCTTCTGTAACTTTGTTTTTTGTTTGTTAAAAGCTTTCCTTGTCGGTTTATTCCTAATAAAATAAAATGTTTGAAAAACGAATAGTGGTCCATATCTCCGCAAGCGTTTCTTTGCGGACCCATGTTTATTAAGATACTATTACCTCCTGAGATATTTTACACTCTTTTTTTAACACCCTGTATTGTATTGTAAGAATAAAGAATAAATAAAAGCTGTCTTGATAGCAAAATGGTGCTTCCTACGTAACTTTTCACTTTGTGAAAATCATATATTTTTTTATTGTACTGGATGAAGTTTTTCTCGACGGCACAATGTTCAGAATGATGAGCACAGTCTCAAAAAAAAATGAGAGAAAATTTCGGTTTCACCGCATTTTCCGGGAAATCGAGATAGATATGAATTTTTTCAAGGGCACGATGTGGCACAAAGTTAGCACAATCAAGCACAACCGCATATTTAACTTACACAAGAAATTGTGCTAACATCAAATCAGCTTTTTCCATATTCTCCGGGAAACAGCGAAGTATAAAAAATTTCTCTCAACGGTACAGCGTTCGGAAGAACTAGCACAATCTAGCACATTTTTAAAAATTAACCTTTTCGCCAATGAGGAATTTATGTTTTCGCGTTTTCTAGGATATCATGGCATATATGAAATATGTTTAAGGGCGAAATGTTCAGTATTTTTTTCAAAATGGGGGCTACGTACATTTTTATATCAATAACAATTTTGTTTTTTAATTTTTATAGTACGATGTGCCACAAAGCTATTGTAATCCAGCACAAGCACAATCATTTTCTTAATTTTCTCAAAAAGTGGGGGCTAATTCAGCGCAAATCCTTTTACCAATTGTCAGTATCGGATTAAGTGTCGGTGTCTATTTCAATTTCTTATTTAATAGACCTAAAGAAAGTACATATTTGAAAGCTATGACAAGCTAGAAATTGTAATGCTGAGTTTGCTAATGGTTCTTAGGCAGGTGTTAGTTTTCAAAGATTGCGTGAAGCAGTTTATTATTTTCAATATGCCATTTTTTTTTAACTATCAAAGATTAATTCTTCAGAAACAAGTGCAAATTACCCTTTTTACAATAATTCAGAGAAGAATTAAATGAGTAACACATGAAATAATAAAATAACTGAAATAATATATATCAAAAACTAGTTTACAAAATATAAAAATTAATAGATTTTTATCTAAACGATGCACCGTTATTATTATGTAATTTTAAAAAATTGCTGTTTAAGAACAGGTACCAACAGACATCGCAATGGGCCAGTTTGGAATAATTATAGTTTTCTTATATGAGTGCATTTAAAACTTATTTATTAAAAAACATTTATACTTTTTGTTACTTTTTATGTTACTGGCCTGTACTCCTACAAATCGGAACATCGATGGTCTGTTGCACTCAAATCGGGCGAACGAGGTTGTCTAGAATTTTAGCGGTTTTTTTTTAATTAAAATACGCCGCGGAAATTACAAAAACATATTTTTCTTTATTCTTGCTTCTAACAATTATAACATCAATTAGGACAAATTAATATCTACAAGAAATTTAGTCACGATAAATTGTGTAACTTATTTCTGCAATTAGTAAATACTTTTTGAATTTTCGTTTCTTACAAATTTCGAAAAAAATATAATCGAAAGAAACTAGTCTTAGTTGATTGATTGATTACAAATTCACTTCTCACTACAACGATCTCAGAAACGGTAAGAGATACGAAGTAACTTAAATGGGGACAAAGTTACATAATCAGTGGACCAACATTATGCCTCTAAAAAATCAAGGCTAACATGATTAGTTTTCGAAATATTTGAAAAAACCGAAATTTTGGAAATCGTTTTTGAGGTGATATTGAAAAGAGGAGAACACTTTCTCGTGGCAACTTTTTGCCCTCTATCGAATGGCCTTATCAATTTTTATACGTAATCAGATTCAGACGTTTTGTCTCGAAAAAATCATCTTCAATGTATTTAGGTATTCCAAACTTATTTAGATTTCTATGTTTATTCAATTATCGTACACTCTAAGTGTCGTTAGATCCTATGAAATGCACTTAGTTAAACTATACCATTATATGTTACAATCGTTGTTATCTTGAAAACTTTTTCATTGCCATCAGAATGCGTCTTGTTTTCAAAAGAATTTTGAACCTCAGTGCAACAAAATTCACCAGCAGGATCGAGTGATTACTGTAACACTTCTGATTCAAAAAATAAAAAACGAACGAGGAAAATAAGTAACAACCCACGAGAGGAACATATATTAATTCAAACAACAACTCTTCATTGAAACGATACGATAAAATGGTTAAATAATATCTCCTGACGCACAATAATTTGCGGTTTTATGGTAACACATTTTGTAAGTTGTGGTTAATTTAGATAAGGTCTGTATCATAGGATATCCGCCTCTTGTCTTTAATTAGGCTCAGCTACTGGAAGTCTAACAGTCTGAAGGTGTGCGTAAAATGGGAAAATGTTTTAATTTGCGCGGCAAATTATTAAATTATTAATTAACCCAGTTTAGTGGTGATAAGTGATAAATCTATGAGATTGGAGCCATTTTGAGAAACATAAATTAACTATTCCATTTAAGGATAACGAATGAATTCACTAAGTTTCCTCTATACATGTACATTATTAAGTTTTTTTGAATTCTTCAGCCGGTTTTAGATTATTCTACCGTTCCCTAAGAACCCTTTAGTAGTGGGTTCTGAGAAAACTCCAATGAAGTATTGTCAAAATATCACTTTTCCAATCTATTCCACTCGTGGTCGCCTCACAGCAAGGAGCTGAAATAATGCACCATTGTACATTTATTATCAGAATTTGTACGTACTTTAAAAAAAATTAAAAAAACACATTTTTGTCTTTACTTAGACAACTTTGGAAATAACTTTTAGTTTTCGTACAAAAGATTTGTTTGATATTTTACTTATGATATAGTATGTATTTCGGTACGTAGTCACATTGCTGTTAATATAAATAAGGTACTATTATTTTGTAATGTTAATTTATAAATAGTTTTAATAAATTCTAATAAACAAATTGTAATTCAAGTAAAGTTATGCAAATGTCAGATGAAAAATCAGGAAGGTATCAATCTGATCAAACTTACATTATTATGATAAGACCAGCTAAACATGTCCTAAGCATAATGCAAAACAATAAACTGGCAATAATAGGTGACAGGAGCCTACTACGATAAATAAATTTTATTTTTTTGTGTGAAAACTAAAAGCAATAGCGGAATTTCTGTAAAGACAAAAAAGTTTTTCCTTTTAATAGGTCTATCCAAAATAATGTTTTTGTCCTCAAACTTTTTAATACGTAAAAATTCTGATAGTAAATCTACAAGAGGTGTATTATTTCATCCCCCTACTGTGAAGTGACGAGTAGAATAGGTCATAAAACTATGTTATTTCAAATTACAAGAAGTTGTGGCTAGGTATATTTTATTGTAAATATTTTAGATATATGTATAGCGTGTTCACAATAGTTGTAACAACTCTTGTAAGAGTTAAAAATTCCGGTGTTGAGAAATTACTTTTTGGGGTTCAGCCTGGCATGATATCAAAATCGTAAAGTCCTTAGAAAAATCTTATATTTTTCACCACTAAACCTCCATTTCTGTATCCAATGTTCAAAGCGTCCTACTTTGGTAGTTTGCATGATTTTAAATTTTTCTTTCGAAATAGTCACAGAGCATTAAAATTTTGCACACGCAATTTTGCAATATAAGAAGCTTTTCTTAGTATCACTTTGTGATGCTTCATACAAAAAGAGCACTTACTGACGAGAAAAATTGAGGTCAAATAAAAAATCAAAGTAAGACATTGACATTTTTTTTACAAACATTCTGTTTTTCATTTCGAGAAACCTTTCTTAACAACAACCAGAAATGACACGATATCGATGAATAAATTCAGATTTTTTAAATTTCCAAGCTTACTGGATTTTCCAGGTTTGAAATCATGGCAGATTTTGGAGCTAAATCCTAGAAGGCAATTTTTCGTTTATAACAAATGTCGTTTTACCTATTTAGGGAAAGATTGGGAAAGATTATACAACTACAAATGTTATTAGAGTTAATAAAATTTTATACTAAATATCTGAACATTTAAATGGAATAATAGTAATATTCACCGTCAGTGCCTTTAATTTTATAAATATTCAAAAATGTTAAATGATCAACATATAGGAATACAATTTGATGAAATTGTTTGATTAATTGATCTGACGTCTAAAATTAAATGATATTGAAATCACTTAATTTTTCATCATATACAGTTTTATTAAACACTTTTTTTTAATACTGGTTAAGAATAAATATTTAAGAGTACTTATGTTGGCGAGTACACCTTGCAACAGGGATAACAGAAATTTTAATGAAAAATGTTTAAAATTTAATGAAGTTTTAGAATTTTACGTCTTTACCATTCTTTCATTATTATGTTAATTTCAGTGTTTTATACTATTTCTCACATAATTTCGAGCAAATTTTGATTGCCCTGATTTTGGATGCAAAAATATTTCCAGCATTTTTTAAATCTCTCATAACTTGATAGCTGAATCCAATATGTCACTAATAACAGATTTAGAGACAAATATGATAAAACATTGTTCAAAATCCAATAAATTTTGAACTATAAACAGTATAATCAAAAAGATGAATGTCGATTTCTGTCATTTTGTCATACATCTTGGAATAAAATCATTTATCTGTTTTTTGGCTTTCTCCGCACGCCACTGTCGAACTATTCGAAAAAAGAAATATCATTTGATGTAAATATCGCGTAGAGGATGTTCCTTCTTTTGAAAACAGAGGCCCGAGACGCAATCTGTACGTAATGTGAAACCAAAACAGGATTTTAAAATATTTTTTCGTTGAAACTCGGTCTTAGTCACGACTTTGCGATTGCAGTGGCGAGTCTTTGAACCCTTAAGATAACAATACTGTAGACGTGCCCTAGGTTATGGACGTTTGACGCTCGATTGTTATTACTTAACTATAGTAGGAACAAACGCTGATACTCCTAGTTATGTTGTGAGGCAGATATGAGCGTTAAACAACATAATCTTTTACAAAACAAAGAGTTGAACTGTTTCATATTATAAAATACGTAATACTGTTTCATATTAAAATAAACAATAACAGACAAGAAGTTTTATCTACATTCGGCAAAAAAGTTAAGGTAAACTTACTGAATAAGGGTCGTATCCAGAAAAAATAAAATCATCTTGAGGCTTGAAGATTCTGTAGAGTATCACTATGGCTTAATCAATACCAGGGTCATTTAGCCGCCTGATTCTTAAACTCCAATTTTTTTTTGTATTTTTAGTTTCTGTACGATTATTTCCCATGGAGATATCGACTACTTTGCAAATATTGCGAAAAGTACCTACCAATATTTCTAGGTTTTTCTTTAGCTTAGTACATGTCAATGACGCCTGTAAATTTTGAAATCGATCGTTCGAACCGTTTTCCTTTCCTGAATCGTCAAAGTTTTATAAAAAAATAAAGGAGCAGGCTTATTGCTTCTTAAACACCAATAATTATTAATGATGATTAAGATGGAATTTTTTTTGTGTGATTTATCTCACAATTTTGTGTTAAATTAAATAATTAATTAAAAAAAATAATAATAATTTTTCAAAATTGCGCCGACAGTGATGCGCAAAAAAATGTTTCATTAGGATTACACAACTAGAATCTTCAAGCTTCAAGATTCAAGATCTTTTTTTCGTCGATACGACCATTATTCGCGAAGTTACAGCCTTTCAAAAATAAAAAAATAATAAAAAATTGAAAGGAGTGACCGCAAAGTTAGCATATTTTCTCACCCTTGCCAGAGACCTTAAAAAATCCTAAAAATATTCTGCATATGTCAAATTATTGGTAATAAAAAACCAAGATGAGCATATTTTTTTGTTTTTCGAAAAATATCGAAAATCACCCCTAATTAGGGGTTGATATGATGACACAAAACTGAAATGCCATCAATAATAATAAAAGCAATTCTTATTGTATTTTTTCTATAAAATAAAATCTTAGAAATAGGAAATAATTTATTTTCATGATTAATGAGGGCGTGATATAGTTGTAAGTCCACCCTTAAATTCGCTAAGGGGCTTAAATCATCCCCTAAATACAGAAAAAATAAAAAATTACTTGAAAATCAAGATTTTTCAAATATTTTTTGATTTTTTTATATTTAGGGGATAATTTCACCCCCTCTGAGGGCTGATTTTTATAAAATTTGGGAATAATTAGGTCAAGTCAGCTTAATCTTTCTAATAAGAAAAGTAAGATCTATTATAAAATATTTCTTTATATCACTATGATATTTTCGTATGTTATCACGTTCGGAGGTAGTTCACCCCTTCGTTACAGGGGTGGTTTTCTTATAGATACCAGTGAGAAGTACACGATTTGAATTTCTAATAATTTAAAATATCCTAGTACTTTTTTCCTAGATTTTTCAAGCAATTTTTGATTTTTTTCGTTTTTAGGGGATGATTTAATCATGAAAATAAATTATTTTCTATTTGCAAGATTTTATTTTATAGAAAGAATACAATAAGAACTGCTTTTATTCTTATTGATATTATTCATATATTTCACCCCTAATTAGGGGTGACATTCGACATTTTTCGAAAAACTAAAAAAATATGCTCATCTTGAATTTTCATTACTAATAATTTGACATATACAGAATATTTTTAGGATTTTTTTAAGGTCTCTGGCAAGGGTGAGAAAATAGGCTAAAAATATGCTGTTTTTGCGGTCACTCTTTTTTGCTCCGTAAATTTTTTTGCAGAGTGTACTTTATCTTAGATATATTATACATACACCTACCTATGTATAGATACATTTTATTTATAATTTTACTCGAAATTGTTGGTAAATTGAAAATTTTATCGAAATATGCCGGATTAAAAAATTATATAAATAATAAATAAATTTTTAACTTTAACTTTTGTCAATAAACGAAACCACCTCACCGTCAACTCGCAATAAACCGAATAAACAGAGAATATCTCTTTTATCAAGTTGCGAACAGTCCACAGATAAATCTCTGCGAGCAGCCTAGAAGTCCCCGAAATGTCCGGAACATGCGAAAAGCGGCATCATTAGGATTGGATGCCTAATCCTGGGCAAACAGTCGGCGAATATGATCATAGAACCGGAATCATTTCCGTAACTACAAAGCAATACCGTTCTTATCGATCGGGACTTGCTAGAACAGCTCCGCAAATAAGAGGAACTTAAATTAGTTTGATTTGGATCTTTGTTTCACGTTTACGCGTCAAAATTTTAAACGATATTGTCAGATGATAAATGTTTAGTCCAAACTTTAATTTCGTAACAAGTTGTATATTAATTTAATTGAAAAAGTAATAAGGTTAATGAAAAATTCCTTAGATCAAATGAGATAATTCAAATATAACTGAATTTGATATTGATTCGTTTCAAGATATAGTACATCAATGTTTTTGAAAAATGCCATTCCAATGTAAATATTTCTAAAAAGGGAAATATGATTAATTGCCAAAACTGCAAAGATAAGTTCCTATAAGTATAAGTATTTCAACTGTAGAATTATTGTTTCTGGAGTTTGAAGAAAAATTTTGGCTTTCTCTAGCTCCTAAATTAGTTTCTATTGTATTTCCAATATTATTCATGAAGATACAATTCCTATTACGAGTAACGAGATAAAAATTCCTTTATTTCCAAAGAGATAGAGTGTTATAAATTCAAATTAAGATCATACCATTTTTATTCAATATTAAGCACATCTTCATTTTTCGGCAACTAGAAAGTTTATGATAAAGGTAACTATAACAACCGTTCTCTACCTATGAATTTAAGATGAATATTATTTTTTTTCTCTTGTAACAATGCATTTTTTTTGTTACTTGAAAGGAATAATATTAGAGTAAGCTGTATCCCTTTCTAATTAAAAGAGAAAAATTGAATGAACTTACCTGAAAAAAGATGAGACTCCGTAGGGGACGCTAGAGTTAAATTCCACTCACTGTTCACTCTACTGTTTTTACTCGTTATGTTATTAAAGCTGGAACTAGATTTTTAAAGATGACGAAACCGGCATCGACAAATTCAGTATGTAACGCTAATGACAACACTAATACAAGTAGTACTTTAGAGGAGATACATTGCATTATTTCGCAGCTTTCACAACCCGCTTTCTATAAGGAAAATTGTATTGTAAGTTGGATTCTGTCAAATAAATCAACAGAAACTCATAATGATTTTAGTATATGTTTATAATCCTTAATCAGTTTTACATTTTACAAATTGGAATAAATCGAAAATTGAATTGCTTTTGAAAATTATTTTCTATAAATTTAAATATGCTTTATAGCTTGTATTGGTATTCACTAAAAAACAAATAGCTATTAGTATTCTATTTTGCAAGGAAAAATTAGGAAAAGACAGTTTTTGCTGATAGTTGTGCATAATATAAATATAGTCTTGTTACTTGAAAACAAACGGTGTTATTAGATTTCTTGAACATGTTGGTACAAGATCAATTTAAATCCAATAAATAGATTTTAGTGTAGTTATGGACGTAATTGGTACACTTGTACAATACAATCTAACTAATTTTTAGAATATTTTGTCTTTTAATGATACTCGGAAAACTGTTTTCTTTTGAAGATACAGGGTGATGAAAATTTTTAGTCAATTGTCAGCATTATTGATATATTTGAAATTAATAATGTAGCCTAAAGGAAACTATGGTTTTTGGAAGAGTTCGGCAGTCAATGAAGAGAAGGTTGAATTCATGTATTCTAGCTGGTTGCATTTTCAAGAGTTCTTGTCAAAACAAATGTTTGTCGCCCTCTACGAATATCGTCAAATAAAACACTAGTATTTTGATATAGACATGAAAAATTTAAGCAACATTTAGCAGTAATTTTATTATTAATAATGAAACCAATATTTTAGAGCAAAGGGGTATGTATAGGGTCTACAAGAACGATCAAAGCCAATGTGATCACGTCTGTTAGGCAACTAAACTTACACTAAAGGCAATGATTAACTCAAAATTCCTGTAAAGTCAGAGAATGGTTCAGTGTAGTAGGTATACAATGCAATTTTTTTATATAAATTGAACATTAATTTGCAAAACGTAATTCTTTTTTAATTGAAAAAATCATTTTTTACGATTTACATACAGAATAATCATATTAATCTAAAATATTTTTAATGTTTATCCCAATGTAAATTAAAAAAGTAGTTTCTGTTTGAAAAAGGTTAGAAAAATTAGTTAATCTTACGATGCTAATGTAAGTTTTTGCTCAGCCAACAAATACTTATATTATTGAAATTTGTAATAAATGACCCGAATGAAACTTCCACCCACATACCTATCTTCTGAAGATGTAACAATGATTCAATAAAGTTATGAATTTTCTGTAGTCTAAGTTCTATAATTTTTACTATTTACATAACCAGTTAAATGTACTCATACCACATCGGAATAAAATTAGTTTGAACCTAGAATACCCTTATCTGTAGGTTAAAAAAAATACATAACTCAAACTATATTAACAGTAAGTCAGTTTGAGTAGATAACTGCGAAATAGGTTTCTTAGGACTTCGCACCATTGTCGATTATCTTCTCTCAACATTTTCTGTTAAAACAGTAAATCTATCTGTCAACTTGCCCTTGCAAATGCAGTTATATTCTTTATATCTTTTAATAAGGATTAATTTGTGGTTTTTAAGAACATCCTATGCGAATCAGAAAAGGCTTAAAAAAAGAGTAAGACCAACTTTTATCTGCGTTCTGTGTACCACAGCGAAAATGTACTATCAATATGAATGCATTTTGTTCCGGTGTAAGCGGCATTTTTACACAAATCTACAATAATGTGACAAATAAAACAGGGTCTTAAAATATTCGTTTAACTTACGTAAAAATCATCATGACTTCACGAAATTCTGTTTTTTTTTTTTTCAACTCAATAGTTATTTTGTAAATAAGCACAGGAATACTGGCAAATACTACAAAACAATTACAAATAGCAAACATAAACACACGAAACATATGAACGTACCTTGATTGATATTTGATCTAGAGTCCCAGTTAGTGATTTTTTTTTTGGAAATTTCTGAAGCACCAACTCAAGAAAATCGAATTTATTGAGTGCTGAAGATACTGTAATATGTAGATACGTGGTGTTGGCAGTAATGAATTTTGAATGAACTAATGGCTTCAATTTACATTATAATTCAGCTCAGATATCTGTCTTTAGTGTTTGTCTAAACTTAGTGCGTCTTGAGTCATCTACCCCAGATTGCTATTAAAATGAAGCAGTTTTTATAATACTGTATTTATTCATATATAAATTTTTAGATATTGCATTTTTTTCTTGATTCTAATCATTTGTACTTTATCTCGTGTATACTATATTTTTCATATTAACGTGTTTCTACTTTTCCAGAAGGTTCTGAAGATGAAATAGAAGTTTCCTCCCAGATCTTGGACCTCCAAGAGCATTCCATGGAAAGGGCGATGGTCCCGCCCCAAACTGAATCAACGTTGCAACACTACCCTACCAATGACTACGTAAACAGTATCTACTCTTCCCCAGAGGATATGATCGCAGAAAGTAGGAAAATACCCACGAAGCTTCCCGAGGAACTGTTCGAGAAGTCCAGAATCGAGGAGGATCGTCAGAAATATTGCAGTGAAAGTAAACAAACCAATGGAAAGGTTGATATCTTCTATCTGAGGGCCAGAGAAGTGATTCTAGCTAGCGGGACGTTGCCCGGTGAACTGGAGTTGAGGGAGAATGGAGTATTCGCAAAGACTACCATCAACAAAGGCGCCCGGTATGGACCTTTTCAGGGGAAGTGGGCTAGCATTCCGCAAGACGCCAGGTTTGCATGGGAGGTAAGTGACAAATGTGTTTATATGGTATTTTTTTTGTTGGCCAGTTTGAATGATCATCATCCAATGTGAATGAAATTTAGGTTGTAAATCACCGAAAGTGATCATCGATTAACGAAGATGCAATTAGTTTTACTTTTTGTTCGTCCTGGATGAATCATGAACACATTTACTGCCGTGATTTTATGATTGTGCTAAACGCACTATGGTTTTTCGGTTTCTGTAATTAATTCTAAAATGAATGAAGGAAGTTAGACAATATCTCTTTTAAATAAATTATGGTAATACAGAGAAAACAATTTGCAGTAGTAATGCATATTTGGATGTACAAGATGCCTTAAAAAACGATAGAAGACGTTATGAACTAAGATAAATAGTACCAGTTGGAACTGATTAACAAAAAAATTCCGTAACATTTAATTATTACTTGACGCGGAACTACAGAAATATCATAAACTATTAAAGATCAAAGACCTTTGAAATTATAAAATTGTTCAAATTGTTCAGATTGCACGTGAATATAGAAGTATTACTATAGCATTACTCCTAGCCTCTTCGTTTATTTGTTTATGAAAAGTATACACATACACCCACGCACGCACGCACACGCACACACACATACACACACAAACGAATGAATATGCACTATATAGACGAATATATACGTATTATACAGTTTTTAAGCTTCATCCAGCTTTTACGCGACTAATAAGTATTTAAACACGTGCTTGTCATGCATTCGCATTATCAACATTTAACATCGAATATCTCGGAAACTGTCCATTAGCGAACTTTGAGCCCATGAAGACTTTTGTTCCTCATAACAAAAACAACCTATTCCCAAAATTTCATTAAAATTGACCGAACGGAGTTTCCCATAAGGTTTGTGCGGGGTCCTTTGGACCTCGGATTCGAATTCAGCCCACCAAAATCCTTCGTAACAGGATATTCTGGTTTCTGAGTTAGACGATCGGCCAAATTTTGTCGGCCTGTGTAATCATAAAAAATTGTCAAATCGACCCAATTTCAATAACCATTGTAATTAACGACTTTCATTAAATTATTTCTATAAACAAATGCATTACTGCTCAATACAAGAAAAAATATTTTCTAATTTTTTCGTCGTATTTAAAAAATGTCTTGAATTTAAATTCAGAAAAAGTTCCATAATTTCTCCTTATGTTTGGAACAGTTTTACAAAAATAACTAAATCAATGGAAATCGGAACTGCAGAAAAGGTGAAACCGTATACGACATTTAGGACCTTTTTTTGTGCAATTCTAACTCCTTTCAAAACTAACACTTTCCCGTCAACGTAAAAATTGATAGCTATTCCGTACAATGGCATTTCGTTTCATTGTTGTAAGTGGCCAATTCCGTTGACACAAAGTGGTGTACAAATTGTTAAAATAACACTTTATTTAGATTTTATATGAAAAGATCTAGTTACGATCGTGTGAATGGGGTTAGTTTCCGATCGTGGGGTGCGAGGCTGCAGTATTTGTATATTATTTCCTAAAATAAGGGAGGAATAATCCTCTCCGCTGGGGTGTGAAATTGGGACATATTCAGGAAATTTGTGATTAGATTTAACGAACTTTCTGGTATATAACTATTCTACAATAGATATCGCTCCTCTAGTTACGTATCTATGTTTAACCAAATTTTAATAGCTTCATCAAAAATGAATAATTACATAATTTTAATTAAAATATATGGTTTATTTGAAGATATAGAAAAAAACATAGAAGAAAACTATGTGAACATGATGGGATGACATTTTTCCATTTATCTCGAAAACACAGTTTTGTAGTCTTTAGTGCTTTTAAAAATGTGACGTACTTCGTACGTACATGTAGAAATAAATTATATAAAAAATGTACATTGTTGACTAAATTTATATAGAAACCACAATTTGTGTCACAGATTACGAAGAAACTGTATTTAAAATGCTGTATTTACGTTTACTACTATTTTTTAAAACATATTAATAATTAATAACTGTGTTAAATAAATGCTAACAAAATCTGTATATTGCTGTTGAAACACACTATTACCATAATGCTTATAAAATATAAAATGATTTTTATACGGTTCAATATTATTTATCTTTGTGCCGCTCGCTACGCACATCGATAGAATCTATAATCGTCTATAAACTGAGGTACACTGAACGTCAATCTATATTCTATCTCTGTCTTTTGTACGTATTAGGGAATAGGGAAATGATTTTTTAGTGGGTGTAAACGGACTTGATTTATCCGTCCTGAGAAACGTCATAGCATAAGCGTAGACGAGGGGTCTAATTCCATGCCTATAATAAATTTATAAATTAAAAAAACTACTGGGACGTTTTAAAATGCTGTAATAATTAAAATGGATCAAAGTGCCGGTTATAGCAAACCGTAAAAAAATATTAGATATTATGTTTTATTATCTTTTTTCATTATTTTCTATATTTTGTTGCCTTTTATGCAGACACGCCAATGGATTTTCGTTCCCGGCACGCTTCATCCCCCTTACTAGTCCAAAAGCTAGCGATGAGTCACTCTCTATAATTTCGACCGCGGAGTATAGGTACCTCAAATTGTTAAAGATAATTTTTCACAAAAAAAACATTCATGATTATAGGAAGAAAGCAGTACACACAGTAAACAACGAAGTAATATTTTCTAACTAACAATTACCAATAAATAAAAAATTTTGACACCAAGGATAACACTTTAACATGTCTGCATATATGACAGGGCTAAAGTTAATGAATCTAATATTGAAGAGGTATAAAAGCCATAAGTGTAACAAAAAACTCTTACTGGGTATGTCAAGGTCGTGTTGTCCCAATCGCGGTTCAGATAATATATGATAAATTTTCATAATTTTAAATAAAATACAATGCTAGAACGCCAATGGCGTTTTTTTGTAGAAATAATGTTACATTCAGATACTGTTACGTTAAATGAATGAAAAATGTCTCTTGGTGTTTTTTAATAGTAGCAGCCGTTTAGGAGATATTTGGACTTGTTTTTACGTTTATTTGAATTTTCCTAATAAATTAATCCGTTAAAACCTCCTGGTTTTAACCAGAGACGTGCTACTAAAGCGTCCGCCAACTTTTTCCAAGAAAAGAATACGCCACTGGTGGTTTTTTGTAGAAATAATTTTATTTCTGGAAAAAATATCAAAACTAAATAATAAAATAACATTAGCAAATAGGTCGAGTAAGTAATTAAGTAACAAGTCTTACAATAATTGTCCAAAACGAAGTCCTTTCGCATCGATACACTTTTGACATCTAATCTGTTTATAGAGGAACATTTCATGACATGACTTTTCCTGAGAAGGTTATAATTTTCCTCTATTCCTTGCCACAATTCGTCTCGTATTCATAAGCCCACCAAGGACTGTAGCTTCAGAAATAAAAAATAAACAATGCTAGTTATAATACTAAAACGAGATCATCGTAAAGCTTACTAACTGATAACGCAGACAAAAGATTCAATTTTTGCTGATGGATTTTAAACAAATAGGTGGACTAAATTTATTTATTTTTTTATTTACTGATAAATAATTTTTACTGATATATTATTGATTAAAAATATTGTCAAAAATTCACATACTTGTAATGGTTTTGATATACAAAAATGTAAATGAATTGAACATATATAATACATTTTACGTATTTGGTCCATTTTTAACTTCAAACAATGAAGGATAAAGACATCACTATAAAAAAGGGGGTTTTTAAATTTAAATATGTATACTTTGTACTTTAAATAAGTACCATGTAAAAAAAGATATTCTTTCTAAAAATATTACAAAATAATAATGGCTACATTTTTTATTTTTAAAGATACATTATTAAAAAATGTCACCTATAAGTAATCTGTTTCCGTTTCATTTTAATTTTACCACATTTGTTTAAATGTTAAATAAAGCGACACTGTAAATCTACCAACGGTTATGGATATGAATAAATTACGAAAATATTTTTATAATTTTGTCTATTTTGACTAATTTTATGCAAACTTAACCAAAGGCGATTGTGTTTATGTAGAACTCTGAACATCCCGATCTTTCGCAGACTGCAACCGGTGACAACGTGAAGAGTTTGTATTGAAAAAGGGGTTTTAGGCTCCCTATCAATCAATTCCACACCTGGTATTGATGTATTCACTGAATTTTCAGACAGAATTTACTTAGAACTTCCTTTTATTGAACTAACAGTTACATAATTGTTTCAGAAAGAAAAATATTTTCAGTACTATAAAATATGAACTCTTCAGCAAATAGAGCAAAATAGAATTGTACGTTACTAAGGCTATAAGCTATTGCAAAATTCCAGTAGGATAGAAACAAACTTTACTTTAAAGTTAACAAATAGTTCTATGCATTAAAAACTGCTGCAAAGTATATTGATAAAATTGATAAGATATGCACATGCATATATATATATTTACCGACTAAACTTGTGTCTGTTTGTTTTGTTGGTGTGTTCCTCAAAACAAACTACTGAAGGTGTGAGATATTCTAGTGTGGTGATCTATTTGTTAAGTCTTACATAATATCTAGCACAGACCGTTATATACCTCAATTTTTGGTAAGAATTCATTTTTTATATTTAATATAATTAAAATTTTCATATTATAAGGGAAAACGGTCGAGTTTGTATGTAAATGTCCTTACACTATTTAGATGTTTTTTCATTTTATTCCAATTACACGATGTGTTTAAATTTCCAAAAAGTATTGGCTAACTATCAAATAAGAAGTTTTTCATTAGTTGTATCTGATTATTTTAGTAATATTGTTTACTTCAAATAAATTGGTGGAATATTGACAGAATCGTAATCGAGTGGTACTTATGGATGAGAAAATTTCGAATGCACTTTTTAAAATGCAATTACAATGTCTTTGTGTTGCTTGCAAATTCATCTGAGAGGATCGAAGTTGTCAATTTCGCATGATCTTTGATTGACAAGTGGTATGAATACACAACAAAGCGAACTAAATGCAAATTTTATATTTGAAGTGCTCCCTTGTATAATTCGTGTAGAAGCTGTTGTACCGACACAGCAGTATTTTCATTTATGTAAGGGATTTCGTGGTACCAAGATTTTGCCTATTTATTCACTAACTACTAAGAGTGTCAATTGCTCCGACAATAATAAAATAATACAACTATTCTTGCATTTTATTACTAATAATTTGAAAAATACGCATGTGAAGAGTAGTTACAATTAAAACAAAGAAATCATGTAATCAGAAAATTAAATTTCTGAAAAATGTGTATTCAGATAATCTTGTGTTATTCCATTTATTTATTAATGTTAGTGTGAGTGGCAGTCATTTTTTATTACGCATCTCAGGAAAAGATTTTAATGTAGCAAGTATTTTTTAAATACACAGGGATGTCGTAGATTGTCTCCCGATATTTTCAGGACGGATGGTATGTCGAAAAATTATCAACTTTTTTAAAACCACTTTTAAAACCACTTCATAAACTTCTCTGCATAAGGGTTACAACTTTTTAATTGTCCAATACAGGTATCTTTCTTATTTTAAGAGATACAGAAATGGTTAAATGAGCACAAACGTGCAGAATTTTATGACGATCACGGATTAGTTTTTTTTTTAGAAAATTCCGAAGATATTCGAAGAAAACCGTTATATGAATGTGCTATTTCTTTTTTTAAACATACTTCAGCTGGTTTTCAAAATTTAAGATCAAAAATGTGTAGTTTGATATTAAATGATGTGAGGAATCGTTTTTTGCTGTCAGTATTAACGTATCTCCAAAAATGTGTGCTTAGCCGTAGTTAACTTTTGTTTTTGTTACGGACACCATATTAATTTTTTTCCTCATTAGAAGAGGAAAATTATCTTTATAACGTTGTATAATTTATGGGGTTTTCATAAATAAATAACCAAAATATTGAATATAATTATAATTTTAATAAATAAGTCAGGTAGCCATGAGAAACATTTTAATTTTTTCTGTATCTCTGTATGTCTATATCTCTTAAATTAAGAACGATATATGTATTGGACAATTAAAAAGTTGTAAACCTGTATCTCTTTAAAAGGGGGTGGTAGATATCATGTTCCAATTATATCTATCATCTTTTGAGATATTTTAATTTATACAGGGTGTATTTAAATGAGGTAGCACGAATTCTATCTTACAGTTACAGGTGTTTACCATGTTCTTAAAAAAATCACAAATATGCATGCATATATCTCAAACGATGTTTGACGTAGACCAATGAGACTTGGACAGGCGACTTAATCAAATAAAGATAAAAATACCTTGAACTTGTATACAGTGGTATCAGCCAGTGGCGGAGATACTGGGAGACACCGAGTAATTTTCAAATTAATTTTTATTCTAAAGTAAACTTATTACACAGTTGAATAAACAGAAAACTGTTTGGATAAACTAAAATATATTCCTTTTGAATTTTCAAAATAGTTATTGGCGTCGATGGGGTATTTTGGAATCTAGATTATTTGGCAGCATTTGTGTTACTTCATTTAAATACATCCTACACCATGTATATTGATGACTTACTATCACCATATTTATTTTGAAAATACCTATACTTAAATTCTTGTTTTTATAACAGCAAATATTTTCAGTTAACTTTGGCAGATAGAAGACTATGAAAACCTGATTAGATAGGTATTAGGTAATCATGGTGAACTATTCAGAACGAGTAAGTTATTTTATTCTGCTTTTTAATTAATACAATTTTTTAAAAACATGGAAATTGTAATATTTGATCTGTTCTTTAGAATGAATATCTTGAGCCTTTTTAGTTAAACATAAATTGTACTTTCACTTTCCTCATCCAATTTGAACGACATTTAGTTATATACTTGCCTATGCAGTTTCGGTTAAAAAAATCTAAGTACCTACCTTCTGAATCCAAGACGACATTGAGATGAAATTTTGTATGTAAATTAATAAATAAATTAAATAATGTTTATTGAAAAAATTAAGCCCCAACTGAAACAAATTGCTTCGATTTTAGGTGTACCGATTATATTTTATGACATGATTATGTAAAACTATATTGTCTATTAAAATCATCTCAATTATTCTAAAATATTATTATTCATTGATACATAAAATCTTTACAAATTGTTGAATTGTACCAAAATAATTATTATTTGAGATTATTATCGTTTACAATTAAATTTGAGAAGATAATATTGTTCAGTGGCGTCAATCATCATCAGTTATTGCAGTCACTGCACCAGTGGAGTACGAAAATATTTACCCAACCTTATGTAACGATTGCTTCCCAGCGATCTGCCTGTTTTTCTATTCATCTCCTAAAGAAATCCAGTGATTTTGAATTGAAGAATGCATCTATAATTAATTTTGAAGCACGATGTCGTCATTAAAGGAGAGTTTGAGAGTGGAATCGTGAAGGTGACTTTAAATTTGACCTTGCAGGTCATTTTAATAAAAAGCACTATGATTTTCGTATCCGTGAGATTTGGTTTTCATGAGACCGAAGGCATAAAAATGACAGCGCACTTCTTATTCGAGAATTTGGACCTACATATTCTCAGCTTAGCATAATTGGTGAGGATATCTTAAATCCTGCTACCTCCGAGTATACTGCAGATGTGTGGCATGATCCATCCTACGGCATTCAGAGGTATTACCTTCAAAAAACAAGAGTTCACCTTAAAATAACCTTGAATATGAGTACAAGGTCACCAAATGGTGGTTTCCAGTGACCCAAATAACTATTGCAGAGGTTTTTTCCCGATACTTAGCCATCTTGACGAGATACCAACCTGAGAAGTTCGAGAGAGAGCCTTCAAATGATTTAGAGAATGAGAAAATAACTCAGGCACGTCCCTGAACGTAAAATGTATCGCTATTTCAGAATCCGAGGCCAGAAATCGTATTACCTTAAAAAAACAAGAGTTGACCTTCAAATAACCTTGAAAATGATCCTAACAAATAACAACCTCTTGTCTGAACGTAAATTTTTTATTCTTTCAGAATGTGCAGATAAAAACTGTATTACGATGAAAAAAAACAAGAGTTGACCTTGGAATAACTTTGAACATGAACTAACTTCGGTATTCGAATTCAGCGACCCCTTAATTTAAAATCATTTTTGAATTTGACTTGATAAAAGAAATAATTATTTCGTACGTATATGTACAATTTACTACCTTCAATTCGATCATTTTACCAAATAAAATGATTATTTTCTAAACTATAAAGACAATGGTACACTTCATTTCCTTTTTAGTGCTTGGGCGGGGACACCATTAAAATTGTTATTTCGATCAGTATTAGGAACTCCGTGCTCTTTAATTGGAGATCAAATTTATAATGCATTTACTATAATTTCCTTTATAATATAGCTTTTCCACGAATAAATAACATTCTGATTACTTCCACCCTCTTTAACACTTTCAATTAGATGTCTACTATATACAGGGTGAATCACAACTTATCCATAAAAATTTTAGAATAGATGCGTCATGGAAAATGAAGTCAATATCGCAAAAAAAAATTGTAAAATCCTTATATTTTCCGAGAAAAATATTATTAAAGTTGTAGAATTTTCAACCTTTACATGGACAACTGTAGTATCTAACGTCATTCGCGTTGTACGCTGCGCGCAAAGGCTCTCTCTCTCTCCACGTGCCCTGGAGGCGATTCCGAATACTGAAATCCGATGTTAGTATTTACGTTTTTGCGATAGTGTTTACAGTAGTTCTTTAAGTGTCATAAATGGTTTACGTGTATAGCAACTCGGGAGTTGATGGATATCGTTTTAATTTATGGTGAAGCAAGACAACATTTCTGTTATGGTGAAGCATTTGTGATATGGTGAAGCAGGACAACATTTGTGTTAGTTCTTAGAAAATAGGTAAGACGGGTTCAAATGAGTTTACACGTCGATTGACAAAATTTTAAACAGTTGTTGTAACAAATATGGTAAATTATTTTATTAATTAAAACCATAAATTAATTTCATTAATTCATGATAACAATAGCGGCAAAAGTAGTGAATTTGCTGGTATAAAATGTGTGTTACAAAATTGTATTTATTTCTTTCCCTGGAAAAGAAATTCTTTCAATTTTTTGTTCGTTCATTTTTTGTTACACTTTGCCGCCGTGCCGGTCGACGACTGCATGCTTTGCAGGGTCAGGTTTTACAGTGGACCAGTTTCCAGTGCAATGAAGAAGTGTATTTTTATATCATTGTCGGACTGCCCTTTTTGATTGTTTTTACAAAATTGTATTTGTAAGAGTCCCCTGTACATTCAAACATTTTTTTTTGGAGAAGTTCTGAATCGCCCTGTATAATTATGGTCTAGTCTATCGCAAATTGAATTTTTTTCTGTAAAGCTTTGGTATGAATAAAAGCGTAAAATTGATTCCATGATTTTCTTGAACTTGGAAAAGAATTTATTTCAGAATGAAACAAGAAAGCTATTTTCGTTCTGTACTGCTTTCAGTGGCGTTTTTTCGGTAATCGGCGCAAATGTTTCGAACGGCATCCGACGCTTTAACTTCTCTGTTGTAAAAGAATATATGGGAAATTTCTTTTGTAAACAGTTTGCACAATCTCTGCACAAACTGACAAGTGCGAAGACTATTCAATTCATTCTTTCCTTGGACACCAAAAATGCTAAGAACTTCATTTCAATATTAGAAAACAGATTAATCAAATAGTAAAACATTTCCTTAGTATAATTTTTTGTAACCCAAAAATCTATTTAGTAGAAAATCTAAACTATAACATGTAAGTTTTATTCTGATAAATTTTTTTTGGTATCTCAATAAGGTAGAAAATAGAATGTGACACTTATTGCTGATCACCCTGTATATAGAAGACTGTTGATCAAATTTGTGCCTTTCGATCAGTCTAAGCTCTGGGGTCAATACCAACTTGATTTTTAGAGGATAAGTATATATTAAAAATATATTCCAAAAAAATCACCCAAGATGCTACAACAAAACAGAACTGTCTCGAAATTCCTGATCTACTTGTGACAGTTTATTTTCACGGTCGAAGAGACACACGTATATATTTACCATATCCCACCAAAAGACTCGCAGAAACGGACACTGTAAGGTCAATAAGTACAAGGGAGGGCCTTCGTTCTTTTATTATGTCATAATTGGAAGCACAAAACGTGTCAAAAATGTGTCGCACATCACGCATATCAAGCCGTGTATATTAAAGGCATCGGCCGTGTCAGTCCGGACGTGGACAAACATGTTATTCTTACTCGTCTTTACGCGTGAAAAAGTGCGTATGAGAATGGGAAGTTAATCTCGTTATTCAAATTTCTATACAAAAAAATACAAAGGTTGGGATAGCGTTAGATCTCTAACTTTTCGGCCGGATTCGGTTGGCCTCTGGGAAGAAATCATTGAAATGGATTTTTTTATTGTTCCGAGTATTGGTTCCTTGGAAATGGTTTTCAAAATCAGTAAAATTAAATAAGGTATATGATGCAAAACGGTAATCACTAAAGTTGAAAATTATCTTTATTTATATACAGGGTGTCCGGAAAGGTGATGTCAAAAATGACAAATTATTCTGAGCTAAAATCCTTCATGATATTGAATCAACAAATGGTGTGACAATGATTTATGACAAATATCTAACTGCTAATTACACATACTTGTTGACAGTCATCTCAATTTCCAAAGAAATCAAGATTTTTACAAAAATGTTAATATCGCATTTTTGATACCATACATACCTACATGTATGTTGTTAATAAAATTCGATTTTCTCAAAAACGGTACAAGATATCGACTGATATACAGTAAACTTTTTTTTTAAGCAAAGTGAGAGAGGAATTTAACTATGACAGAAAAATGACAAATTTGGCAACACTGTCAAAGATGTATAAAATTAAGTGGATAATTTCATCTGCTCCTGTATAATTCAGGTATATTGAATATCGGTTTAAACTTGGAAATGGATGAGTTACTTTAATAGCCCAAATTACATTTTTGTCATGATAACGACTTAGAAGTTATAATTGGAATTTGTTTTTTAAACTCCTTTCTTTGAAGGCAAATAACTCCATAACGAAGCCCTATATAGGAAAAATTTGTTTATGAAGAACTACATCTATTTTGACCTCCCCTGAATACCTCTTCATTTTTGACATGACCTTTCTGGACACCCTGCATATACTCGGACCAGATTTTTTAAAAAGTATTTGTGTTTTAATGTTTCTGATTATTTTTTTTGCATGAATATTCGGAACTTGTACAAAGCAACGTTGAATAATTTAAAAACTGATTTAATTTTTATTATGAAAACTTATCGAAAAAAATATTTTGTAGGAATACCTATGTATGGAAAATAATTACATAAAAATTTACAGCATTGTTGAGAAAATACGCCTTAATGTTAAAAATGCTGTCACCGCCGTTTTGGTGGTGAAAATTCGAAATATTTGAAATTATTCAATTTTCGTGGTTGAAAACAGTATTGCATTGTCGAAACCATAAGAGAGTTGCATGAACAAAATTTGGACAGGACATGAGTAAGAAAATTTTTAACGTAGGAATTTTGAATTTTTTAGGGGTTACCTCTAAAAATTAAAAGTTCCTACACCAATGATTTTTTTTAGACGTATAATACGACGATTATTATTATACTTGTAACAAAAAATTTCCTATATCTTTTTGGGACTAGTTATTTTCGCATTGTTTAACTAAGCTTACGCGTAAACTCATTTTAAATTAAAAAAATAACTAAAAAGTAGCTCTTATTTTGAAAAAAAATTAAATACACATTTTTTTTTTGTTGATAGACCAACTTAATTAATACGCTTACCAATTTTTATAATTTTCTACGGATAGTCAATACATCAGCGCAAGAAATTATGAGAAATATAAAGAAAATGGAACCATTATTCCATGGATAATACTTTCGAAGTAAAGAGACGACAGAATGAAGCCGTCTGATTCTTAAGAACGAGCAAGGTGTCAGGACAATAATTCAACAGTAAATAAATTTCAAAGAGATTTATTGTATGTTTTACGACGCCAGTGGTCAATAGTCAAAGGAAGACCCATCATTTCTGTAATAATTTCTGGCATTGTCCGCAAGGAACGAAAGAATCTTCGACCGATACGGTTATTTATGTGCTGGAGATAGCTGTCTGTAGGTAGTCCGAGGCCCGTACGAGCGGTTTATAGATAACAATCGTAGGTATCTCTTTCATATATTCTCGGCCGACGTCGGCTTGGGGGTGTGAAAATATCACAACCCTGTCAAAAAGATGTCTTTCGAGAGGCAAGGACATGAATTGCCCATCTATAACCCAAGGTTTGCAACCTTTATGAAACCGCTGCAGCAAAAATCATGCGTATAATGTGTGGTGGTATAATTAAATCCTAAAGACTTACACTAATACGGTTATTTCATTTTGTTTGGTAAGAATTTCTATCTTATTGATTAAATTAGGAAAACAAAGATCGCAAAAAGTTGTGGAGTTATTGTAATCGGGAAACTGCGGTAGTAGAACAAGTTATACAGGGTGTTAGTAAATAAGTGCGACAAATTTCAGGGGGTAATTCTACATGAGAAAATAAAGGCAGTTTGCTTATAAACGTATGTCCGCAAATGATTCGTTTTCCGAGATACGGGGTGTCAAAGTTTTTCTTAAAAACTGACGATTTAATTTATTGCTCTGAAACCGGTCGAGATGTGCAAATGAAATTTGGTGGGATTTAAGAGGTAGTTATTGCGCATTTTTTGACACGCAATTAAGAATTTTATGTTCATCAGTGGCGCGCGTACGGGTAATAATCTCAATTTTTTTAAAGAAAAAAATGGTACGCCACTGAGATACTACAAATTAAAAAATATTTTTGAATTCCTCGTTCAATTTGTGACAAAAAATCTCTCTTGCATTTTTTCGTATGGGGCGCCGTTTTGATGCAAAAAAATAAAACATCTTAACGCGTATTTTTTATTTCTTTAATACATTATCAAGAACTATCTAATACAATAACATTAAACCAGAACAATAACAGAAAATAACACTAATAAAATTTTGAAAAGGCGCAAAGCTACAACAAGTGTTCAAAATGACCTCCCTCAGACGTGACACAAGATTCAACTCTTCGCCTCATTGATTGTCGTATTCGCGCAAATATTCCTGGTATATTTCTTATTGTCTCACATCCGACTATAATTCGATTCCTCAACATTTTCAACGGGAGTGGAATAAACTAATGACTTAAGAAAACCCTCTACAGCTCTACATAATAACTATTCCCAACAAAAATTAGCGTTACTATCTAAAACATCCATCCCGTAACAGATACCGACTGGACTATAGGTAATTAGACAAAAATATCATAATTTTTTTAAATATGTATATCTAAGTATGTTTAACGTAAATAATCGCTAACTTGCAAATACGTCAATCAGATGTGGAGATACAGACACTAGTACCACTTCAGAATTTCGTTACCACTGGGTATTCTGCAAATTCAATTAGCGATTTCCAGTTCGTAGAAAGCAAATAACACAGATCGACTGACCTTTTAAACTAGATACCAGACTATGTTTCCCTAAAGGTTTTCAACACATTGTATCCGAATCCAACCCCAGAATTGTTCTATCACATCACTATTTAAAGAGAACCAAATCTAATGTGCGGTTATTCGCTATTTTTGAAGTAAAGTTACATCACGAAGTAGACTTTTCCCACAAAACTTGTTAAGGCATTGGAAAGTACTATTTTTCTTCTTCAAAATATATTTTGAGTCTTTCGAATATCTCTTTTCGTTTCTGAGAAATCGTTTGTTGAAATCGATTAATTTGTGGTAGTCGTCGATAATCGGAAATTTCATTTACCAGGATGGTACAGGAGTCTGCTATATTGTGCTTGAAAATTTGATCCTCTGTACTATGGAGTCATAGTGTCTGCAGTTTTCCAATATATTTCGCATTGAAATTTTATCACCAGAATTATGGTGTGATATAATCACCTCACTCGCATATTGGATCCTCTATCTGGAATTTCAAAAGTGTAGTGCTACATTTGGCTTCAACTTAATCTCAGAATTGTTTATATCAGAACGTGTGATAATAGTTGTCTTCAGTCTAAAGGCTGAAGGATAGGCATTTTGAAAACTTCATGATGATAATGATTATATGATTTTTTTACAAAAGACATTGCATTAAATGACAACATTTATATTTTCTTTTAAAAATTTTACGCAGTATACGAAAATATTTTTGTCATTTCTAAATTACGCTATTTTTTATTCCATCCGACATATTGGATCCACCATTTTGAATTTTGTAATTTGGACTTCAGTTTCGTAATCAGCGACCAGAAAAACCTAAGGAACTGGTAGAAATTTAGATGTTTGTAATTTTTACACTTTTAGATTGGGATATCTAGAAACGCTTCGGAAAAGTATAGTGTGGTATCTAGTTTAAAATTTTGTCGGTCTGTCTGTCTAATTCTAAAACTATTCGTTCTTCAAAAACATTTTAACAAATTTTGTATTAGAAATCATTTTAAGTGCAACATAACCTGTTAAACATTTTTTAATTTCTAAACAAGTAGTAGCTTCTAAACTTATCAAAATTCCCTCGACAATGATTTTTTAGAGTTGTAGTACATAACGTTGTATTTAAAATTGTATTTCTGACAAAAAACGCACATAAACTATTTTTCTAGAATAAACAGTTTTAGATCTATTTTCAATTTACTTTATTGCGATCGACTCATTTTCAATAAGCAACATAAAATGTCAGAAGAATTTTCGAACAAAACAATAGATGTTTCTCATAAATCATAAAATTTCTAATCGAATTTGCAGAATACTTAACTCGTCGAAATTGTGAGGCTCCCAATTATACTGACTGACAGTATTTCTGCCACTGGTTGACATATTTGTAAGTCATCGTAGGGAATCTTTGCTCCTATTACGTTACCACTTGTTGGTCTTAGCTAGGAATTTTTGACCCGCCCTTGTTGTTCTTGGGCCAAGGTCTGTGGCAGCGGATCCGCTATCAGAACCCCTAGGCCCGGCCTGGTATGGACTGCGGTTCTTGCTGCTGGTTCTAAGGCTCCTTAAGCTATGAAGGTTTTCCTTATAGTAACTTCTCTCATGTAGCACAAATAGTAGGCACTAAATTATATTACATGGGCTATAACTAGTCGTATTTTGTGCTTTGAAACATTTCGCCATTCTTCACTATCGACAACTAGAGTAGTGATTCCAAAAAATCAGCCGCGATGATGTCTATGACCTAGCAACCTTCTCCTATCTCATCTTAAGTGGTTTTGGTTTCGAGATAAAGTTTGGTAAATAAAAAAAATATATTCAATTGACTCAACCGAGTAATGATAAATGTTCTAAGAATTTGTTTAAAATTATGTTAACTAGTGACGGAGACATTAGGAAACCGCAGAATTGCGACGCCACTGAATATTTTTGAAATTCTAGGAATTTTTAATTGTACGTCAGAAAAGAAAGGTTTTATCAGCAAAGTGAGTCATTTTTGTGTATTTTTTTAATCTAAGTTAAGCTTACCACACAGTTAAGTAAATTGATATTAGTTGTAAAACCGTTTTACAGAAAAAAATGGTATTTTTTGTTATCAAAACTATTTTCAGTCATTATCAAGAGCTAAAAAAATATTAGAAATTTTAAATACCTACTAAGGTTATTGGTCCTAAAAAAAAATCTAAGTTAATGATTTTTTCATTATTGATGGATTGATTTTTGGATTGTCACTTTGTTTGTTTTCGGATAAAACAGAAAAGATCTTTTTTTTTTTCAATACAATACCTAGGTCTCAAATAGATAATGACGTCGAGTATTCTACAGATTTTAGTAGTCGTGTCTCCTGATATTACCGCCATTCTATTACAAATAAAATAAGTTTTACATCTATTTAAAATTAGTTTCAACACGGCAAATTTAAATGTTTATTTTCATCTCTTTTCATTAATGTGATTCAAAGAATCACTCTCTGAAATATTTTTATGTTCTTAGATTACAATCTGTAATCACCTAAATTTGAGAAAAAGAAAGTCAACACTTGAAATTTTTAATTATTTCCTTAAATGATGAAAGAAATATGTATCAGACCACTTTTCATTATCATTATTTTTTATTTCGTTTAATGATATCTCTTAATTTTATACTCAGGTATTTTACCACACTTATATGATTTTTGTCACATCTCAGTTATTATTTATACTTTCTTATACATACACCAACACCATTAGGAAAATTGTGTTTGAAATATAGGCTTGGACATTCGCAATAATGCTCTTGTATTATTCTGGTAAAACCATTCATGTGTATGAGTTACAGCATACTCTTCAAATTTCGATAAAATCAATTTTCTTAATGCCACATCAAATAACAGATGTCGGATAGACACCGAGTAGCAATAGGGAGGCCTATAACATTTGTCGCCATCGTATAAAGGTCAGATACATATTGTTTTCCTTTGATTTATTTGATTGTGGAGTGTGCTAGGGATGTGAGAAGTTTGTCTTTAGAGTATAAATTGTAATGAACGGTCCCCCAATCCAGGATATTGTCCATGTCGCAAAATCCTTCGAAATTTACTAATTAAATAAAAATTATCAAATAAAAGAATTTGTTTTCTATTTTCTATGAAGTGGCTGGCTTTGATCGTATTCGTGCTACAAAATATATTATACAAGATGTAATTAAAAAGCTTGGCCAAATTTCAGTGGCAGGTTCTGTCACGTATCATCAGAATAAAGCTAATAAATCTGTCTCCGAAATAGTTTCAAAGAGAAAACGATTTATTTTCTGAAGCGATTTTATTTAAATTTAATATGTTTACTTTTTCAGTGCCCAAAAACGTATGTGTTTCTACCCCCTGTATCTATAATGTTTAATTATAGGGAAGGGGGGGGGGGAATTGGTTAGATTTTGTTTATATTAAATTCAACTCAAAGCTTTATAAAAATGTATTATGTCATTTCTTCTTCTAAATATTGATGAAATCTACGAGCTTTTTGAAAAAAATGTTTCTGCTAATGATGTTTGGGTATCTCGTTTTATTTCCTTTTCAAATGTCTTCTGTATAATTTATAAACACTCACTCTATATACATTTTATGTGACAAGATAGCAATCAGATGTTATATTAATTTAAAACTACATAATTGTAAGCAAATAATTTATTTTGGATTTATGTAAGCATTATGCTAATGTCGAATTTAAACTAAAAATTAGATTTTACCAACATATTAGATAACGGGCATATTTTAGATAATTTAAAATTAATAACAATTCCTTTCGTAGAAGATTTTAGACAGTTTTAGATATGTTCCTTGGGGTGTCTAGATAAATATTGTTATAACTCTAAATACTTACAGAATTATTTTTCAAGTAAAAATAATTATTATTCGAATTCATTTTGCACACCCTGTATCTCGAAAATGATGCATTTCTTTACACATAGGAAACTTTTGATGCAGAATCTTTCATTAAAGTTTGCTAAGCATTTTAGTTACATCCGGTACAAACATCTTCATCAGTTTTCTTTTTTCCTGTCTGGCTTGTAACTGTTATTGATTATAAATTTTTTTGTTTTAATTGGAAACTATTTTCGCTTATTGAATTTTATAAAAGTCAAAAAAACCCATTATTTTTTATTAGTGGGTTCCGAGAAAAATTTTGTATTTTTATTTTATGTAAGTAACTATGAATGTTCTGTACGTGGTTCTGTACGCGATATTTTGGTTCTCCTTTTGTTCCTATTTTGTTAATCTGCCTGTTTGTTTTCGTTTCTTTTTCTCAATTCTGACTTGTGTAAATACTTTTGTATGATTAACTCTAATAAACAACGGCAAATGTCTAATGTCTAATGTCTAATCACCAATATCCGAAAATGTGGACCAAGTTTGGCATTTATACTGCAGTTTCTGCAGATATAAAATTTCTTTATGGTCACTTTCAAGCAGCTACATCTTTGCAGGATATAAGGATTGATCCCTAATTCTTAGCCAAGGAACACCCTGTAAGAATTTAACAGTCAAATTGAGGGACACTCAGTATATTATATAAAATATGACTTTAGCAATGTTTGAATGGTTTAAAAGATTATTTATGTTTACTTTCCTAATAGACAACTTTTTAAAATAATTGTCATTTATCACGAAATCATCCAAATAATCAATAATCGATCATTGATAAATTGTTTTGTCACTTCAAGTGAAGCATGCCAGTAAATTAAAATTAAATAATTGCACTTTTATCTGAAAATTGGGTATTAATCTAAAACCGAATTATTAAATAACACACGCGGAGAAAAATATCTATGAAATACAACTGATTAATAGTCATGCAGTGTGAGTGATTTAACTTGACAAACCTGAGTTTTTTAGGTTATTTTAAGGTCAACTTAGCTTTTCGAAATGAACGTCCATATTTTCTTCAACAAAATCCCATTCTGCAGAGAACAAACAACTTTTCCATGTTCCAATTTTCTTAAATATCAAAAATATTTGACACATTCAATTGACCAATGTCTCAAATAAAGATATTGAAGAAAACTTACTGGCTGTTGGGTTGATTTGGAAAAAAAAATCAAAGAATTGCAACATATCAAGAAATTATTAAAACAAACAAAGTAAACTTAAACAAAAACGTACACGCAATAGTGGGGAAATGGGTATTCGTAGCCCAAGTTTTAAGATTTACATATGTGGATTGGAGCAATGAGCAATACCATTTTCGAATTTAAGAACAGGCAAGTAGTACTGGAGCAGTTTACAAGTTTACATAAGTTCAGAATAAATTAAAAAATAATTCACGAATTCAGGTCTATTCCTACACTCATAAAAATTTTATGTGAAATTGCATGCAAGATCTTTGGTAATTTTGATCACACTATGTGTTACTATAAGTAAAGTTGTAAAATATGAATTTACAAATCGTCATTTGTGTATGTATGACACCTAAAGTGGAATTTTAATAAGAACTAGGGAAACCACATAGCATTTTTTAAGAATGAACAAAATTATTACTTTGTAATGGGGCATTCTTGGTCAAAAAGGCCACACCCTCTGTCCAAAAATTGAAACAGCCTAGAAAAATTTTCCGGTGGTCCTTTTGAAGCTACATGTATGTAGTTTTTATTGAGCTGTGGCCTTTTCGGAAAAAAAAATGGTGGAAAATGGCGTCAATACGTAATGGTATAGAGGTACGAAACACAAAATAGTGGTTTATACTAAATAAAACCATTCCAATCCAAGCAAATGTAAAAGTCAATGCATCTTCTGAGCTGTAGGGATAAATTTGTATAAAAGTAAGGTACCCGAGAACAAAAAAAAAACACTACTTCGGGAACAATCATACAAATACCAAAAATATCCAAAAAACGCACTTTACGAAAAAAAGCACCTGACTATTCTTCAATGGTTTTCAACCATGAATACGATGATGTTCTTAGTTTTAACCTTGATTCCAAAGGTCATTTGCAAGGTCATTTCAAGGACAACTGTTTTTACTATAGAAAAATCCGTATTGTAAACTGTCTGGCAACTGTATAGCACGTAAAATTCGATAGTCAAATATGACTTCATTTGATAAATCAAAATGTCCTTCGGGGTCAACACTTTATAACCGTATTTTGGCGTAAAAGTGGATTTGAATGTAGAATTTTCCCATGGTTTCACTTTTGCATTAGGATATAGGGGTTATCATTTGAAAAATAAAAATTGACCTCCATATTAATACAAAAATTAACATCAACTTCAAAACTGTGTTCATAATCGTATGTTTACAACATTCATATCCAATATCTAATATCCCTTACAGCAAGTTTCTTAACTAATCCATCTTAAACTATTTTGACACCAAAAGCACTTTTTATTTGGGCAAGCAATCATTTCAAAAACATACAAATTTTCTTTTACAATAAGGTAAACCACGATAAATCATCACGACACTTGAATAAGATTTTCATCAGCTTTACCAGTACCCGAAATAAAAAACAACACTCATTTACTATTCAAAAACCAAAAACGGTAGTTATTAAACAATTTTCTTATGCTACCAAAAGAGTAGAATTTTATGCAAAAACGTATTTTGTTATTTTTTTAGTATTTGCTCTGCTAGTCCATCCATACAGTCGACAATATGGATTTTTCTGTAGTAAAAACAGTTTTCATTGAAATGACTTTTAAAATGACCTTTGGAGTCAAGGTTAAAACTGAGGACATCATCGTGTTCATGGCTGAAGACCATTGACGAATGGTGAGATGCGCTTTTTCCGTAAATAATGTTTTTTCTCGGGTACCTTACTTTTATACTTATTTATCCCTAGAGTTGAGAAGATGCGTTGACTCTTACATTTGTTTGAATTGGATTAGTTTTATAAGTGAATAAATCAGTATTTTGTGTTTTGTACGTCTGTACCATTGCGTATTGACGATATTTTGAGATCCGCCATCTTGGTTTTTCTGAAAAGGCCACGCCTCAATACAAACTACACACGTGTAGCTACAAAATGACCTCCGGACAAATTTCCTAGATTGCTTCAATTTTTGGACAGAAGGGGTCGCCTTTTTGACAAAGAATGCCCCAATATTTCCATAAAGAATATGCTCAAGGATTTCGTACATATAGTGCTTGTCATGGCACGAACACTTATTGGCGACGTGCACAATAGATCATAAGATGTGAGTGCTGCGGGTAACTTCGGCCTCTGTCAAAACAACTATCCTATCGGGAAATGCAATGTATCTGCTTAACCAAAGAACTGCTCTATCTTTTGTTTACAGTTTAATGCTTCCAGTCTCAATTGAAGCCGAAGATAAGTTAAAAATTATTTAATAACAACTCCTCGCGTGATAACTTCGGCATAACAGGGTGTCCTAAATAATATCCGGATTAATTAAGAAACTCGTCATCTTCAAGTGTAAATTAGGGGTGGTTTATGTAAGCGAGGGGTGGGCGGTGAGTTCGCAGCTATAATCAAAGTGTCGCGTCGGTTATTAGCTCGTATATCAGCAGACAGCTGCCAATGATGGCTTGTAGTTGACCTTTCTCTATCTCCTTCTCCTAAGACCGGCTCCCTCTCGTCATTTCTCCCCTGAAGGGTAAAATCTGCGCTGTGTCTTATATGATCAATTATCTGCTTCTTGTTTTGACATTTAGGAAATAACTTTTAGATAACTTCAAATTGAATACAGTTTGCTGCAGCATTTTCAGGTCGTTTATTATGGAATAATAAGCCGAGTCTTGTGTTTTAGATGCCTGCGCCGTGTTTTGTCGAGCAAGGTACGGAAAGATTACGTCGGGGATGTTTTTGACGTGAGGCACAACTTAACCTGAGCCGAGAATCAGGGGAGTGCCGTTAATCTTGCTCTACTTTGTCTATTTATGAAACAATTGCACTAGAATGATGTAAAATTAGATAATTTTAAGAAAGTATTTCTTCAATTACAAATTTTTAAACAGAAAATTGGAATTGTTTTGAATAAAGAACACGTTTATTTGGTACCAGTTCAAGTATGTCAGAATCTAGATCTTCGGTCAAAATCTATTTGAATAAATGAAATAATTTTACGTAATTTAAAATAACAGGTTCGTATACAGAGTATAAAGGAAGTAACTTTGAATTGGGGACATTTATACCGAAACCATTTTCGAGCTTTAGAAACGAATTTCACAAATTTCTTTTCTCAAATTCCGTCGTAAAAATTAATTCTTTTATTCTTTTTTTCAGAACTTTCATGCCCTGGATAGTATTTAAAAATAATAAATTAATAAATACTTTTTCTATACACGATCTATAATAAATTAACTGATATTTGACGTTTCAGTTAATTTAAATAAGAAAAAAATTATCATTTTCTTTTCGCTCATGATTAGGCAGATTTATAAAAGACAACGTTGGATAATAGGGTGTTAATAGTCGTAGAAGTGGCGTAGATATAACAGAACTAGCGGGGGCAATGCCCAGGTGATCCAAATAAATAAGGGATCCTTGTCGCCAACATATTTATTTGTAAAGTATGCTAGGTGGTGTTTTTGTTTGCAACATTAGTTTAATATTTGTAATTATTTACGAAATGTCCTAATCTCAATCTTCATTATCTCATACAGTTTCATATAATGATATATTTTTTTTATAATTAATGGGTGTATTTTATTTTCTGAGTAAAGATATTGATAGAAAAATTTTTGCTGTAGGTCCTCCTGAAATCTACATACACTGGATTGTAGTCGAGAAATTGCGTCGAGTGCGTTTTGTTTTTTATTCACTCTTCATTTTGTGTTTGGTTTTAAACATATTAATGTCGCAATAACTAAATTATATTCCTAAATGACGACTACTTAACAAAAGAACTTTTCAAAGTGTCATTTCTTCTTCGGTAGGGAATAACAAATAGATACTGTAAATACAAATATTTTCCAATAAGTTTACGAAAACTGGCCATGATGGCATTGAAAATAATGATTATTTTGAACGCGTGCCGTAGTAAATTTCATTTTTTTATGCGTTTTGATCGTACTATAATGCGACGTAGCCAAGTTGTATAGTTTATCCAAGTTCTGCCTCTTAATTTACATGATAATAAATACAGTTTGGGACCTATGTCGCATAATATTTGTTTGTTGGTTGTTAGTCAGTCCTATTATGTATAAACAAATAAATGATTTGTGCATATTATCACATACATATTATAATTTTGAAATTATTTTACTTTTGATGAAATTGTTGGATATGCACAGCTTTCAAGAAAAATGCAGAAGTAATTCAATTTATACAGGATGATTCAGAACTTATCCGAAAAATAAAATTTGTTTATATAGGGGACTCTTACAAGTAGAATTTGGTAAAAAAAATCAAAAAGGGCAATTCGAAAATGACTTAAAAGTAACTTCTGCACGGCACTGGAAACCGGTCCACTGTAAAAACTGACCTTGCGCAAGATAAAGCATGCTGTCGGCGACCGGCACGGCAGCAAAGTGTAACAAAAAATTAACGGACAAAAATTCCAAAGGAAAGAAATAAATACAGTTTTATAACACCTATTCTATATCAGCAGATTCAACTACTTTTGCATCTATTGCTTTTATTTATTTATAAAATTAATTTGTGGTTTTAATTAATAAAATAATTTGACATACCTACCTGATGTTACAGCAACTGTTCAAAATTTTGTCCAACGACATGTGAAGGCATTTGAGCCCGTCTTAGCCAGTTTCTACGAACTAACACAAATGTTGTATTGTTTCACCATAACACAAATGCTTCACTATAGCATAAATGTTGTCTTGCTTCACCATAACTTAAAATGATATCCATCAACTCCGAGTTGATATACACCTAAGCCATTTTTGACACTTAAAAAACTAATGTAAACACTATCGCAAAAAAGTTAATACTAAAATCGGATTTCAGCTTTCGGAAGAAACTACAGTAGCCTAGCGATGTAAGGGTTGAAAATATTAGAACTTCAATATTTTTTTCTCGGAAATTGTAAGGATTTTACAAAAAAAATATTTACGATATTGACTCCATTTTCCATTATTGCAAATTTCTTTGGATAAGTTGTGAATCACCCTGTATACATAAATACAAGATGAATGAAAGTACTAATTCGAAGACTTCATATAAAGATATGCCATAGATTGACCTATTTGGGACATACAGTAAATATATTTTTTTACGAAATAATAATAATAACAAACAAGTTTCTGTATCACTCTAACTTGCGTCACATAAGCATCTTAAATAACTGGCAAATTTAATCTAACAAATAGGTGATTTATCTTTTCAAATTGTCATTTTTTTTTGATAACTCTTATGTAAAAATTAGAAAATAAATGTTGAATTTTATTCAAGTATTATATGCACAAATTGTGTTCCGTCATCTTTACTTGATCGTTAGATGTTTACATATTTTTTAAATAAAACACCCGGTACCACAAATACGAGTATTCTCAGGATGACTAATTATTTCTTAAATAACTACCTTCGTTTTTTCATTTCACCTTACAACTCTGTTTATTTATATTAAAAGAAACATTTTATTTAATCTGATCAAAAGAAAATATGAAATATGTTTTCCTTTTCCCACAATTTCATATACTGCGTTTAATATTAATGCGGGGTGTCTACGAATAAAGCAACCCAAAACAATTTCAAATAATATTTTTAGTTTTGCAATCATTTGCAAAAGGCATCATTTGAACAGCCTATTTTTATAGAAACTATCAGAGAATTTTTTACTGATAACTCAAAATAAGTCCGACCTATATATTTATCAAACATCCAAAAATATTATTGCATAATGTTTTCTAAAAAGATTACCTAACATTATACCAGCCTTATTGGTAGATAAAACTATTATAGGAGATTAATAAGTGATAATGAACTTGACAAAAATATATTTTTTAGAGAATTAGATAACTTTTATCGTTGTTGTTATTTTCCTAAATCCCTACTTAAATGATAAGGAGGCGTATTTTTTCCTGTTTACATTTTCCTATTTGTATATATCTTGTCTCTTATAGCTCAGATTTCTATGTATACATATGTTCGTTTGATACTGACTATTTCTAAATGATAAGAAAAATATGTTATCTAAAAATATTACATGCCAATGAAATTAGGTAGCATTGTTCAATAAATGTATTCGAATTCAGTTGTTTCTCCTCCAATCTGAAATATCTGAGGCATTAATCTAAGCTGCAAGAATTAAAGTGGCCAGATCCTATGGGTAGTTGCTAAAGAGTAAATTGCATTGTTGCGACTAGAGCGCTATGTAATTTAATAATTAGTAACTTGGCTGGGATTATAAAAAAAATTTTATTGAGTTCGTAAATTTTTTAATTTTTGCGTCATTTATGTTAAAATATTGTAACGGTAGTAAGCCGCCGTCTTCCAGACAAGCAAACGTTCAACAGAACCTTCACAACTCCTCGATTAACAGGTGCGTTCGCTAAACCGACTTGTGAATGAGAAGTTGCAGAAGTGTTTGAGCTTGTTGAAAATGATCTTGGTACTAGTACGAGAAGAATGTCTGTACTTACTGGAGAAAAGTAGGACGACTGTGTAAGACACTGCGAGAAAACGGACTACATCCGTATCATTACTAACCGGCACAAGAACTTCTCCCCACGAATCTTCCCCAAAGAGTTCATGTTTGTAAATGTCGAAGCAATCGTCTGGATACTCTTTCAAGAACTCTTTTCTATGACGCAGCTATATATAGCTGTATTAGAAGAGTTGGAATCAACAATATCCACAACGATCATGTGTGGGCAATCCAAAACCTTCATGCTATTTGAGAGAAGATTCTCGGTGAAACGTTTGGACTAGAATAATTAATAATGAAGTTATCCGAGCATATTCCTTCGACGGAAATTTGAACAGCGAGATGTACCGGATTTTGTCGGAGAACTATCTATCTTTACTACTTCAGGACATTCCTCTCCAAATCTGAAGGACGATGTTCTTTATACCATTACGTGGGGACATGTGAAGACACTTAACAATTCAATGAGAAAACCTAATTGTAGGGACCAACTCATTGAGAAGATTCGTACAGTGTTTGATGAGGTGAAAAATAATATGGAGAAATACAACTGGAAACGAGAGCTTCGACAGAGGATTGAATTATGCCTTGCACAAGGCGGTGGTCACATTGAGCAGCTTTAATAACTGCACTGTCATTACGCTTTTATTAAAATAAACCACATTTTTTTCTAAGCCCTCTAGTCGCAACCGGTCGTAACAATGTAATTTACTCTTTAACAACTACCCAAACGACCTGCCAACTTCGAACCTCGATATTTCAAGAACCATTGAGAATTCGAGGAAAAATTAATATTATCATGTTTGCTGAAATTTAGTCACAGTCATAAAAGGAGTATAGTTAATCTATCCATTGACAGTCCACCATTGTCTGAGGAATTGCTCCATCCGTAGCGGTATTAGAACCAAAAACCGAAATTAATATGAGGGCAGGCAGATTCTCATGGCGTGTTCGCCCCCACAGGGCCTAGCCTGATAACAATAAAGGTAGGATAAAAACTCGCAGCCAGAGCTAAGGAGGTGCATTTTAGATCTGCAACTAGTGATGACCAGGTACATATTCATTTGTTTTTCCTGGTGAAAAGAAGGAAAATATTTGGTATGAATATTGTCTAAAATAATAATATTTGATAAGAATATATCACTAATTGCTTTAATGTATCAAAATTAAATTCAGCAGATGATTTTTTATCGCAGTAAAACCACATACCGCGATAAAACATCAGTAGATTGGAGATTTGTTATTGTTAAAATGACGTGATTTGTCAAAACTAAATTAAAACGGTTACAAGGCAATTAGTGATATAATCACCTATTAAAATCTATGTGGTTTTACCAGCGATAAATTTTATTAGATTCGAGTTTTATTAACATGTGGAAACCACTGTCTGCGTGAAATGCAGGCAAAAAAGTCAATACAACTACGCCCTATTTATAAATATTCGGATTCAGGCAACCGCATAATATTCCCCAAAATATTCTGCAAAGAAGTTGTCTTGCCCACGCAAAGTGGTTAAAACACCTTTAATGTGGCTATCTATGCTTTCCATTTTTGGAGAGTGAAAACCCAATTTCTAGATGTTCCATGGACTGTGGGCAAAGAAAGCCAAAGCGGCTAAGCCCTATTATGACAATCGAAACGATCATATACTGCTCCAAATATTTTGCAAACAAATGTTCGCGAGGCACGGGCAAACTAGTTAAAACAACTAGAATATGACCCGCTAGACTTTCCACATAAGGTGGAATTTGCATTTCAAACAGCCTAAAAACCCTGCTCTGCATGTACCATCGAATACGAGCTAGCAAAATCAAGCCAAGGACGGCAAGACAAAAAAATCTTCAGAAATATGTAGTTAATATAATTTTTCTCTTCCGTATGATGCATATAGGATTCATAGAAATTCTTTTCTTATGCATAAATATACGACACAGCGCACAAGGAGACACAAAAATAGACCGGAGCTGTACTTACGGCACAGATAAATGAACTAGTTGGCTATCAATAAGTAGTAACGGGCTGTTACGAAACACTCTTTTCTTTAAACCTGTGCGCGCGTCATGTATAAGTGGTACCTATCAATACAAATCATAGGAAGATGCGAAAACTAATTGTCTAATATTTCAAAGCCATGCATTACAGCACTATAGAAAAATCGTTTGAAATTCAGTATAAAAAGAATTTGAAAATTTAGCTTTATGAGATGTTTCCCAATTACTGAAGATAATGAAATAATTACTAGACTATTCGAAAGCTTCGCAGGTAACCAAATTATCATAAATTTCTAGTTAATTTTTTTATGACACGGAATAATACATTAACAGCCAAGCTATTCCTTTTCTATACTCATTCACGAATCCTACAATACACATGAGACTTCTACACACATTCATAAAACATCCAGGGCTTAAAATTTCGGCAAAATATAAAGAACAGAGAGATGCTACCGTTTTACCTACCGCTCGCTTAGATCGTGAGGCTTTCGGGTTCCTGAAAGGGTGTCACTCACAGTCTATGCGCAGGGATGGGAATAAGTGATCATGTGATGGTTGACACCTCCAAAAAAGGCCGCCCGTCGTGTCTAAAGTGACGTGTACATGGTAAAGCTCTATCCTGAGGGTTTAAACATGCTTCCAGGCCCCAGTTCTTTTGTTGGCTTAATCTAGACGTAATATTCCGATTTTTCAATGCGTTTTCGGTCATTTTGTGTCACCTTCTTGATTTGTAAGAGCTCCTGTTATTTTATGAGAATATCTTCATATGAAAATTCTTAGAGGTCTTGTAAAAAAGTGTGTTGTATCTTGCTCAACTGATCCTTTTAGTAATAACAATTTTTGCATTGTTTATTTAACTTCTTTTGCCAACTGCAAAAGAAGTTAAATAAACTTGCGTCAAAGTGAACAGTCAACTGCTATTTGATGAATTTATGTTTGCCTAGACAAAAATCTGAGACTGAAAAAATAGACAAATAAAAAAATACACTAAATCAGTAAATCACGCACTTGAGTTAGTTAGTAATCATTACGAAAAATAATCTGTTTTTGTTTCCAAAACAAGAAATAGCATTTCTTTTTAAATATTTAATTATACATTTCTTTATGTTGATTAGAATTAAATTTTATGTTGGTTTTCTGTAAACACCTGTTTTTAAAGAATGGTATTTTTTAAAAATAAAATATTCTTTTCTATTTCTAAAGTTATTGGCTATTGGTTATTGGTTATTATTAATATTATCTACAAAAATATTTAATTCCTCAATAGTAAAAGATCAAGTTAACATAACTTTCTTAAAAAATATATCCAAAAATTGGTGGCTGATTCTTTGTCTGTTTTTTAGTGTAAAATTTTTGGATAGACTAATACAATAACCTTTAATTGGTTATTTTGCCGTACGACTTATGTTCGCATATTCATTATAAATTTTTATATAAATAGATAAAGATAGTGTCTGAAAAATACTAAAACTATTATAATAAGGGATATGATGCGCAGTAGCAAAGTAATGGAGTGGACTACTTTGCTGCTCGCATTTCTATTTCCTTTCAAATTGTGCGATCTCCTTTTGATTTGCGCATTTCAGGGTTCAAGTGAAATTTGTCCAGTTATATAATTAAATTAATTGAGAAACAATCATAATTAATTTAACCCAAAATAATTTATTTAAAAATACTGATATTATAACTTAGTTACTAAGGACATTGCTTTGTTTAAATCCAAATGTGCACAATGCTTCTATCTGCTTTGTTTAGATTTTGAAGATCACAATGTTAGGCTACTGTGTTCGATCTGCACCCTCTTCCAAAACGATATCCTCTAGAAGGGTCAAGGTTAGGTACCTATATAAATTTGTGGCCGCTATTATGTAATCACAACTATAAACATAATACATCAAAAATTATTTTGAATATTATAAATAATAAACAAAAATTTCAATAACGTAAAGCTAGATAATAGTACACTACATTTAGGATAAAAATATAATAAAAAAATTAAGACGTTTACACAGAAATCACGTAGTCTCAAATAAACTGCCTCTTTCTTTTAATTAAAATTATTAGAAAATTTTGTAGAATGGAAACTGTTTAAACAGTTAAAAGAATTATGAAACATTTTTTTAGTTTTATATTCGCACATGATATTCTTTGTATAACATTCATTTTTTCTTTACTTAGGGGAAACTGTTTTGTTCAAAACTATTTTTTCTCTATAAGTAGGTACTTGAATAATTCAGCGCAGGGTTAAATTCGATTATGACTTTGTTGTCTTTGAGGATATTGGAAAGTATGGTTTTTTAATTATCCCGATACACAAAAAAACTCGAGTGCGAAATTGTAAACTCTGGTAGTGTTACTCATTTTGAAGCCAATAATCGACAAAATACACTCTTAGTCTAAATTTGGTTCTTAATATTGTTTGGGGTTGACCATTTTAATTAATAGAATATCAGACACACAAAAAAGTCCAAACCCAAAGATCTGACATATTATTTCCGACGAATTTTGATGTGCTGAAAACGATCCCGTAGTCAGAATTTATGCACAACCCGTCAGTATCTTGTAAAATTTATATTTAGGGAGAAACTGGACCCAAAAGTCGCTCAATTTAGCCAAAGAAGGAGTCTTCGCTTTGCGAAGAGGATATCATCACGTTGAAGCGTCCTAGTCGCAAAAATAGAAAAGTAAAACAAATGACGTACCTGTAATATTCAGATCAAAGAAAACTTTATATGATTCCTAATAACTAAGAAAAAGAAATCAAGAAGGAAAATGTTATGCCGAAACAAGATTCCTTTCTGAATTGAGCAAACTTTGTCCGAAAAAAATTTCCTAAAATTGATCGTCGTATTCAAGATATAGGTACAGATACTAATTTTGTTTCTTTTTAAGAGTTTATAATGATAGGTTTCTTTCTGATATTAGAGAAGATATGACCAGAAGAATGTCTCATAAGCGTAATCTAAGAGAGAGGTTCAACTTGGATATCATGGGCTCGATATTTGAGAAAAATTGAATAGGGAAAATTCAATCTCGATATTTCGATTCGTTTAAGAAGTACATTGCTCAATTTAAATACACCAAAACATTTTTCTTTCCTAAATCAATTCTGTCTTAACAATTCAGTGTACCGTTTATTTATTCCGTTTTTCATAGAAATATCAAATACATTCATGGCATACTCAACTATGTTAAGAAATAGTTGAATAACAAAAAAATAATTTTTTACGTTTATTCCTTGAGAGAACTTTTTCGTATAACACCGTATAACAAAATAAAAAATACGTTAAAATAACATAAATTATATAAGTTAAGATTATTTAATTATATAAGTCAAGAACCGATAATTTTGGAAAAATGTCATGTTCACCGTTCAATTTTGTACAGGGTGTCCCGAAATTCATGCAACAAAATTTGGTCACAGATTCCTAAGACAAATTTAGGGGACCCGTATTTTTTATTTTCGCCAAGTGGCCCCCTCTTTCGGAGTTACAGCCCCCTGAAGTCCGCCCCTAAGAATAATATTTTTTTATATCTCAAAACCCTGTTGTACGAGAATCACTAAATTTGGTACACAGGGGTTTTATGTCTTGTGGAATCTGATGATGCTATGTTTTTGGTTGGGAACCCTCTTAAGACAATTTTTCGTGGGACCCCTTGTCTTTGGAGCCAAAAAAATTTGGTCGCATATTTAAATTTCTTAAAAATTATCAGTCCACTAGAAAGCCATTAAATTTAGAAACTTTTTGTCTCTTTATACTTTTTTCGTTAAAACGCAATGTTTTCGAGAAAAATGTCAAAATGTGATCGAATGCATATCGTGATTCACCATTTTCCTTAAAAACATTTGAGTTATTCGAAACAAATATCAAGAGACAAAAAAATTTCTAAATTCAATGGCTTTCTAGCTAACTAAAAATTAAAAAAAAATTAACTTGCGACCTAATTTTTCTGGTTCCAAAGACAAGGGGGGGCCACAAAAAAGTGTCTTAAGGGGGTGTCTCGCCAAAAAGCGTAGTACTGTGAGATTCCACATGTCATAAAACCCCTGTGTACCAAATTTAGTGATTCTCGTACCACATGGTTTTGATATACAAAAAAGACTTCTTAGGGGCAGATTTCAGGGGGCTGTAACTCCGAAAGCGGGGTCCAGTTGGCAAAAAGAAAAAATACGGGTCCCCTGAATTTGTCTTAAGAATCTATGACCAAATTTTGTTGCAAGAATTTCCGGACACCCTGTATAACAACAAAGATTAGGGCATTACAAAAACGACGAAAATGAAAAACGCCCTGTATCTCTACACTGAGAAAAAATTCATATAATGGTTATAAAAATTATTATTACCTCAATTAAATTTTTGTATACTATATGTGATAATGAGACACTTTCTTATGGTTATATTCCAGGGTTTGCTAATACTAGTTTATAACTAGTATGCAACTGTATTATTATATTTATATGACAGTAATATTATCATTAATATTTAAGCTATTGATTATTGGTTTTTTGTGTAGTTACTGCAATTTACTTAGTTTATAACTAGTATGCAACTGTATTATTATATTTATATGCCAGTAATATTATCATTAATATTTAAGCTAGTGATTATTAGTTTTCTGTATAATTACTGCAATTTACTTTTTAAGTTAGGGTAATAAATCATGATTCCTACTACAATAAAAAAATCTATTTTGTAATACTTACCCAGTATTATAAAGTTTTATATCAGTTATTACAAAATACAGTACACTGTAAAATGCCAAATAGTAATTACAAAATCATGGTTTAATAGACAGATATATGCGATAGATATAGGTAAATAAAACTAATCTATAAAGAAATACGTTTATTTTAAAATATAATATAATATTTATAATAACAGTAGGATACATTCATTATTATAAGTTATGGAAATATATCAATAAGATCAAAAATCAGTCACAATATGTTTATAACTAAATTATGTATAGTAAGACAGAGAAAAATGACACAAGTCAATAAAATAAACAGAGATCATAAATCTAGAATGGGTCATAATTTAATTAGTAAACTTCAAATGTTAATAAAAGAAATTATTTATAGTATGTAAACAGATTTATATCGAAAATTCGACGTTTTCTGTATCTTCCATGTGTTCAGAAGTTTTATAATTAAAATATGGCTCATCTTGTATATATTTATACTTAACAAAATTAATAAACTGTGATATATGAAACTTCACTCACATTAACAATTGCCAATATTTTATGGGAAAATAAATCATCAAGTAGAATACATTTTTCTACTTGTGTATTTTTAACTTGGTACGAATATAAATCCGTATTTTAAGAAAAACAAAAGTTATAAAACTCACATAAAAGTATTATTTATAGATGTGCTTATTTTTCAGGTCTATCAAAAACGGTATTAAATGAGTTAATAAATATAACCAGAAAAAAATGTACCTGAACGTTTATGAGAAAGCTTTCAGATACCTCACTTCGGGTTGGTCTCCAGCCTTTCAATGTAATAACGTTAAACAGATAGAAAAGTGTCACTGCAGCTAGAACTAATGGATCTGAAAGTATATAAGAATATATTAGCACGTTAAAACACAAGTAAAACATTTTTTATATCTTACCAACATCTGAATACTCAACAACTGAAATGTTTCTTTGTTTGGGTTCCAATAGTATAGCTTCAGCAATTTTTGGCCATGCTGAATAAATGATATCAATTTTGTCAGGGAACTGTTCATTGAAATCTACTTCAATCTGAATTAAATGGATAATTTTTTTTTTGTGTCAGAAACTAATAAAAAACAGAATATTATGTTTCATAATTTTTTTTAATGATCAACAATATGTTAACTTTACATTTTTGTTCAAGTCAAATATTGTAATATGAATATACACACTGAAAAAATTTTCAATTTATGAAGAGTAGTTACGTTTATTTTGATAAATTTAAATTTTTTAAATAAAACTTTAACACTCTGTATTTTCATAGAGAAGCATTTTTGAAGTATGGTTTATATAGCAAACTATAATATTTTCGACGTAGAATCTGGAATTAAATTATGGCGGTTTACTTTTGGGACACCCTGTATATATAAAGCCTTTAATGATCTATTGTACGTAAACATGTGACAAATCTGAAGAAATAAAAGTGAGAGTGAAGAAGTTCACCTCTGCTTCTGCGCTCATGCGTATTTAAAAATTTATTTTATATAAACTTTTTTTGTTAATTTGTCACGTAGAATTCGCTTTTAAACTGGTATTTCCCATCTCGGTTTATTCATGCAATATTAGCAAAAGGTAGACTAATTATTACTATTTACTAAAATGTTAACGAAACGAAAAGCCTAATCTTAACTTAAAACATTAGAGTCAAAGTAGAAACCTAAAAAGTAATTTACTGTAGGTACCTACCTAGGTACTGTACTAACCTAGCAAGATATTACAATTTTGTATTACTTTAAAACAAAAACTACGACAAAATAAATAAAGTATAAATACCTACGTTAGGTAGGTACCTATACTGAAAATAGTTAAAATCAATAACTTACCTTTAAACACATCTATAAGGTCTTCAAACCCCCAAGATATAAGAATTTGNCTTTAAATTGGATGCTAAACGTTGCCAGATTGGGCAATAAAAATTTATATCTGAAGAAAGTGTTGTCGGTTCGAAATATTGAATAAACATGAACATAAAATACTTACACCTACATTTATCACAATTTTCACTTAATTAATAAAGTGTCTGTCTAAACGGGATGATAAATTAGATAACTAATGTATTAAAGTAAAATTGCTATATATGTATTAAATGTAAAATTACACATATTTAATTTTTCATTTTTTTTATTAGAGGTTTACTAAAATTTTGATTGATAGATTTTATGTAGTAGTAAATTCGCAGAATTACAAGTTATTTTATTAAATAGCTCAGTTAGAGTAAAGAATATAGAAAATATGTCATTTTAGGGATAGTAAACTTCCAAATGGTGTTACACTAGTTTTGTAAATTTGAAATCGTTTTATCCATGCATTATTAATTCTGGGCGTCCACATTTTTCTATCGACATTTAAAAGAACAATTTATATTATAAAAATTGAATTTTTAAACAATTTTTATAAGAAATTTAAATTTATCTATATAAAAAGTACTTAATAATTATACAATTAATTGTTCTTCTTTAGGAAAGCAACAAAAATGTATGTTTTTATTTTCTTTCTTGCATTTCCGATACTGATTTAGACATTCTTTGCAACTGCAAATAATTGTTAATAAAAACGCCAAAGTTTTAAAAATAAATAACTATAAATCCACTGTAAACAACTTTTTAAAACACTCCAATACAGCTAACGGCAACAATGTTTACAAAATGACTATTATATGATTTAACGTAACTAACAGAAACCACGCGGAGATAAAATATGTTCGGAAGTATTCAGGCTTCATCGGTAATGTATTTAATTCGCAGATAAAAACCGTTCATAGGCAGCATCATTTTATGGGCAAAATAAACAAACATTCTATTTTACTCTACAAAATTTATATATCCTTAAAGTTTTGTATTTCATATTTATTCTGTTTATTGCCGAAATAATAGTAAACCTGAAAATATCATCTTACGTTGTCACACAGCTGTTCTGTTTGGAAATACGCATGCGTTCAGTCCCTTTAACTTGGATGTATCTCCATTCGTGTTGCACGAAGTAGCCTTATCTCTCTCAGTGTCGCATATGGGTTAGATATGTGCTAATACTTACATCCATAATTATGTATTTAAGACTGATGACAAAAAAGAACCAACAATCAACAGGTGCATGCATAAAATGGTGCGTGTACGTGTTTCACTTAGCTAGTCCCACAATAAAATAGCAAGAATAGGGCAGTCAGGTGGTAGGTTCATTCCTTCAATACCGTTTGACATCGACAATTGCCGAATAAGACCCGATCAAGGTTTGATAGTTGGTTATTATTAAAAGGTGTTATTGTAACAATATTCTGGCGTATTTGAATTATAACCCGATTTATATTCATTATATTTTGGGAAATTAAATATGTGGCTAATAACCTTTATTGAAAATTGTATTATAATAATAACATGTAGTAGTATTCGATATACTGCATCATTAATAAATCGTGAAATATTATCTCAAGAAAGTAAAATAATTACCTATACTTGAAACACCATTGTGATTATTGTTTATCAGATATCTGGTATAGAAAATGGTTTAGCAAACCTGTCTAATTAATTGAGTTTTCTCCGTGTACGAACCAAGATATCGAGATGCGGCTTTTCCTATTAATTTTTTTAATCAGACCAGTGACATTTAAACCACTTTTTTTATCTTTTCGAGAAATAAGTACAAAAATATCTGTATCTAAAGTTTTTGACATTATTGATGGAATGAAATATTTTTCGAAGGTAACACGTCTAATTTTACAAAGTTCAGAGAGAATTTAAAAAAATAACGAAACGATAATGTTTTCTACAAACATGACGTCCCTAATTTTTTTTTACTTTAGATAGAGGCGATATTATTTCCCCCTTTGCAGATCCCACATGCGGCCTCTTGAAGATTCCTCTGAAAGATACGGTTAACTAAACAAGCGAATTCACACGTTTCCATTTTCGTGTAAAATTGGACTTCTCAGCAGCCAAAATTGTGGAAAAGGTCTCGAGTAATCGGTTTATTAACAGATGAATGCTCCCTTATCGGAAGCTCTTTATGTATTGATCGATTTCCATTGAAAACTATCCTAAGGTGTTAACACAGCGGACCATTCCAGTCGCCAACTTAGAGAACGACTCAATTCCGCTTTCGGTTTCGCTGATAAACTGCCTCATTGACAGCTGAAAGTGATGCATCTGTTCTGGTGTAACAAAAGTGGCCCAAATGGAGACACTGATTGATTTTTCTCTATCTCTTTCAAAAGATTTCAGTATAAATGTTTGCGCTATTTGTTAAAGGGACCGGTATTCTGTTGTTCCATGAGAGATTAGCTCCATCATTTATCACTTGAATTAATTAACTGCAGTAATGACTTTTTACAAGAAATTATCAAAGTAGATATAATAAAATGACATAGTTAGTTAACGTAAAGAGATTAAAACAATGTTCACAAAAAATTTTCATTCTCAAAGACCCTCAAATTTGTGTGTGAAAAAATAGATTTCTTAGTGAATAACATAAAATATAAACAATTTTATTAACCATTATAAAATGATGTGATGACAAAAAAAATATAATTATATACAACATTTTAGTATTATTTAAGTCATATTTTATGCTTCATTTTAAGAATATGCTAATAAGGAATAGACAGTTTTTTAAACTTCATATACAGGGTGTTTGAAATATCTTAAAGAGGTGTTCGAGAATTTAGTTTTTATATTTGAAGGGATGATTCTATACACAAAAAATAAAAAAAAATAAAACTGTTTCTAAAATGCCGTTGATTAAATATTACCCCCAAAGAATTCTTTTATATTTTTCAATTTTCAAACTGCTAGAGTACCGTGAGAAAGTAAACATTTCGAGAGGCACATTTATGCAAACTTTTTTCTTATTTTACTGTATTATAATTGCTTCTTTATACAAGGTGATTCAGTCATAATGTCATTATTTTAAAAATAAACAAATTGCCTCTTAACTTCTCCGTTAATTCGGTGCCCTGCTTCACAATACATTTTACAAAGGTGGACTACAAAGCGTTAGAACGTTGAAGCGAAACGGCTGATTTCCCCAGTCGTCTTGTATTTTGCAATTGGATTCAAACTCAAAGTACAGCGGATCCCAACCTTATTAACGAAGTGCTGTGGACGAATGAATGTCTTTTTAGTTAGGTGCCATACTACTCTTTCAAAAGCAATAAGTCACTAGGTATATGTTCTACAAACTGAATAATTAATTCAACTTGATACTAAAAACTTATATTCAATTATAAAACACAGTGAAAACGTTAATAGCATCAAAAATACTAAATTGTAATAACCCAACATTCAAAAACAATTAATATAGTTACACATTTGTATTTATTAACAAATAAATAATACTTGTTCATGTGTCTAGGTAAAAAGAACTGTCCAAAAAGTGTTTAAATAATGATTTGAAAATTTTTTTTTCAGCGGAAATATGTATTTCAAAATTTTTTAACCACGTATTCGTACTTTTCTCATCTTTCTCCATGTTCCCTTAAAATTAATGACATTATGACTGAATCATTCTGTATATAAGAGAGGACTTTTCAAGCACCCTGCATTCCAGTACGTTTAATACATTTTTTTTTTATTGAAATCCACAGCAGAGACAATAATTTTTACAAGAGACAAAAATAGTATTTCTAGTGAAAAATGTATATTAAATAGATAGACTTACAAAAACATATACTTAGTGTGCAAACAGTTAAAGCAAATATATGACATTTATGTATCACTGTAATGAGAAAATGGAGAAGATTTCAAAAAGCTATAAATATATAGTGTGTTCCATTAAAAAAACAAAAGATTGGTTTTCTATGTCCGAAATACAATTCAGTTATTTTTTTATTTATTTCTTTGATAGCGCAACAAAATTACCCTGTAGAAAAAAATATTGTTTTATGGTACCATTGATTATGTTGATATACAGGGTGGTCTCGAGGTAATGGGCCAAAATTCATGGATAGATTCCCGAAGCAAAAATATTGCGATTTAAGCAAACTTATCTTAGTCCAAAAGTTGGTAGTTAAGAAGATACAGGGTGTTAAATGTAAAATATTATTTTAGTTTATTTTTATTTATGTCTTAATAAATGCAAATATCCACACAAGGTTTTGGGGTTTGTAATTCTTTGGGTAGATGAATTGAAATTTGTGAACATTTTGGTTATAGTTCATAGAAGGCGCTAGCTGCCGTTGATTGAATGTGTTGAAAACGACATAACTATTTTGTACTTTAAGGTATCTCATCTTCGCTATTAAATTTTTATTTTTTTACACAAAAAAGGTATACTTTATGAAAGTAGGTGTCTCGCACCATTTTCGAGATATTTGGCTTTGAAACTTTCAATGGTAATAGTTGAAATAATTAAAATAATGTAGAAATGTTAAAAAAAGGGTTTATTTAGAATTAAAAATTGCAATGAACAGTAAAAACATTAAAAACATTAGTAAAAATATGCCTTTTTAACAATAATTGCTCAAAATGTCCACCTCTAACTTCAATACATTTATCAACACGTTTATTAAAAGATTGTCTTATTTTAAAGTAGGTATAAATTCTTAACGCGAAATGACTGCAGTATTTAAAACCTGCTGCCAAAGTTCTTTCCAGGTGTTTATAGTTTCTCTATAAACAACTGATTTCATGCAGGTAACCCCAAAAACGGAAGTCTCGGCATTCTATCTCACATTTATGTACATACAATTTAAATAATTGTAAACTAAGATGTAATTTTAATTAGGTACGAATAATACTTAATGGAAAACGTCAGTTATTTGGTATTCGTTCAAACTTAAGAAACTTTACCCTAAATTATATAATAATAGGTATTTAATTGTAATTTAATTCAACAGCATTGGAAGTTTCAAAGCCAAAAATCTCGAAAACGGTGCGAGACAGCTACTTTAATAAAATATACCTTTTTTGTGCACAAAAATTGGAAAATAAGAATTTGATACCAAAGATGAGATACCTTCTAGTATAAAAAATTTTTTTTGTTTTTAACACATTCAATCTACTGCAGCTAGCGCCCTCTATGAACTTTAACCAAAATGTGAACATATTTCAATTCCTGTACTTAAAGAACTCCAAACCCCAAAATTTTGTGAGGATATTTGCATTTGTTAAGGAATAAATGAAAAAAAAAACTAAAATAATATTTACATTTAACACCCTGTATCTCTTTAACTATCAACTTTTGGACTAAGGTAAGTTCGGCTAAATAGCAATATTTTTGATTCGGGAATCTACCTATGATTGAAAACTAATGTTACCTTTCATTTTGAGGTTTTGACAGTAATAATAAATTTCGCAAGATTGGGTGTAAGTAAATGTATTGTTTTATTTGGGAGTAACATGTTAATTAATTCATGTATTTAAATAAAGTTATGAATATTTTTTTACAGCAAATACGAGAAATAACCAGCAGTTGGTCTGTAAATCTACGAAACTGATTTTTCCCCTATTTGGCTTAATTAACAACTAAGAAATCGATCATTCACAGTTTTTTTACCCATAATGAAACAAAATCAAGAGAAAACTTACGTTGAATGCGTACCAAATGTGTAAAATTTAATTATAGCAAACTTTTATATCAAATGATATTAGTTTCAACGCAAATTTTTGCGCTATAGCTTAGCCTGAAAGTAGATAAATATGATGCAATTACATAGAGAAAGGGTTGGGCGCAAAACAGGCTGAGGGATGGCATGACGAATAAATCTCGTTGAACGAGATAAATTGGGGGCAGCAAAAAATTTATGCCTGCACCACATTGGACGGTCATCAAAATTAATAATTATTGTTTTGAAGTAACATCTGCAAGCCAAATAAACGCTATATTAAAATCATTTATCGCGCTTTCATGTAATAAAACTACGGAGTAAGCATGTATTTCACAAATTTTATGTGCCATTCTCGGGAGTTGAAAAATTAAACATTGTCCCGTTTATTTAAAGTCGATAAAGCTGTTACATGAATTTTTTTAAGGAAATATATGCTTTAAGCGGTAACAGGTCTTAATTTTCCAGTAAAGTCCCTTATAGACTATTTGTTTACGTCTGTCTTAAATTATTAAATTAATATGATTACTTATTGTTAATTACATTGATGATTTCAAACAAGCTTTTTTAAATAAAAACTGTCCTTATTTTTTTAATCTATTTAAAACAAGAACCCAACAAATTTGACTATTTTGCAGAAAAACGTCCAATTTTGTGTACGAATTATTCATGCACGAGACATAACACGGTACTACATATATAAATGAACAAATGCTCTGCGAACTACATACCCTGACCATTACATTAATAATACATATCTATAATATAATAAAAATGAATGATCTTAGCTGTTTATTGGATATAGTTGGTATATTTTAATATTGGTCGGAGCACTAGTCCGCAGAGTAGTTGTCTTTCACAATATAATCAGTTAAAAATCGATTCACCTAGCTCATTCTCTACCAATGAGGACCTGCCGAAGAACTAGGCATTGAGTGGCAGTAAACTTTTCATAGATCCACGTCTGTAGTTAAGTTAATAAATAATGATCATTCGTCAGTTATCGCGACTGTGGCATACTGATGAGGTTTAAAACCGGTATATGTCAGGTGGGTTTGGTCACTAGATATTGCTGGTATAATTCAGTAGTGGTATTATAATATATACTATAAATAATTATATTTTTGTGTTTTATTTATTATAATTTAGTTTTGTTTGTTCTGTGTAGTTTATTTAATAAATAATGTTAGGCGCCAATTTATAGTATTATAAAGATTTATTTAACATGTGAAATGTATTTAAAATATTTAAATTTTGAATTTTCCTATAGTATTCTTAAAAAATATCACAACCTT